>NC_138497.1:109440604-109740604 GCF_964252035.2 Podarcis erhardii | reverse complement strand
TGTAAGTGGGTGTTGGTTTTAAAGTACTTGACATTGTACTTTTGTCTGTGTTCTTTTTAAGCAACTGTTAATTTAAGTCAATGTTTGGCATAACAGATTTGGAAAACAGATTTAAGACACTAGTGTATCTGTCTTCCCCTTTCTTGTTGGGCATCATGCAAGCATAGCACAAAGAGCCAAAAGAGATCCATTGGATTGTATCCAAAGTTGCACCAGTGGAAGGCTGTGGGTACAACAGATCCTTCCCTTCCTCTCTTCCTCACTGTGTCCCCTGAAAAGAGGGTGGGGGGTGAGGACACCTCCCAAACACCATGGGTTGTGTCATATGGGGCTGCGGCAGGGATGTAAGAAGGCTGCAATTTCCGTTCTGACTAATAGTCATTACAATCAGCACTGTTTCCATTCCGCTACAATTCGGTTTCCACTAATGTTATGTTATTTGTCTCATTGACTACTATTTAACTATTTAAGTTACGTAAGTTACTTAGCTTATGCAACTATTTATGTAACTTATGTAACTGTCATTCATTTCAATATAAAGGAAATGTCAAAACAATGTAAATAAGTTCATTGATTAAGTATTGTAATTAAACAACAACAACGATGTGAACAAGTATTGGTCGCATTCACTTCACCAATTTCTATTCCTGACTACTGACAAACATGTGAACTGCAGTCATTTCTATGTTCTGTTCCATTTTTGTTGGCATTCCTAGGCTGTAATAGGAGGGGAGAGTTGCCCCAAATCAGGCAGAATAATCTTGTGTCAGTGGACTGCAAGATTCCTGTACTTGATTTTGAGCAATTCCTCCTTCCCACGGCAGTCCCACACGGCACAACTCACAGTGTTCCTCTCCAACCCTCCAAATAAACTTGAAGGAGAGGGTCTGTAGAGAGGAAGGTTGCCAGAAAGTTTGCCTTTGGCTCATGCAATGTTGGATCCAACCCATTCTTTCCAAATGGGCACCTTAATCCATTACGTGTTTGTTCAGTTGGTGCTCAGAGAGCACAAATGCTGACTAGAAGAAACTGTGCTGTATGGCTTTTCTCCCCGATCTTGGCATCTAGGTACAAGGGAAGTATGTATTTGTCACAGTTTCCCTCACCCTTCTTCTGTTCACACACCAACTCTGTGGATAAGTTAACAGAGGGAGATTGTTCACTCTTGAGCTTCATGGCTAAAGGGGCATTTCAGCCTAGTCCAACTCTATCCATTACTACACCACTGACAAGTGCCCAAATGCCACAGAAGGAAGCTAGCCAGGATCAGGTCCACATGGTAAAAAACCTCTGTTTTCCCCATGGTGCAGTACAGTGGCCATTGAAAGATGCCCGATTAGTCTTCTCCCCACTTGTGATCTTGTGATCCACAGCAAGTAGTATTCAGAAGCATACTGCCTCTGCTACTATATATAGCAACATGACTAGTGGTCATTGACAGACCTATTATTTTGTTTCTGTTGTTGTTGTTGTCTAATCTCCATGAAATGCTTCTGGATTGACACTGCATATAAAAGGGTTCCTGTGTTCCTGCCTTTAAAAGCTCGTGATAATCTGAGGACTCATCCATGGCTCAGCCTCTCTTTGCTGCTGAATCGGAACAAACTGCAATCAGGTTTTGCACAGTTTGCTGTTTGTTCCGATTCACCAGTAAAGAGTGTGTTTTCCTGGGGAAAGAATGTTTTCCATTCTTTCTAGGCATGGAACAAGTGGAAGTACAGACAAGCCCTCAGTGTAGCCTGGGATATTTGAACTGCTTCAAAATCTGCCTTCAGCAGTTCACAATTTTTTCTCGCAACCTACATGCTTGAAATTGGTCAAGTAGGCAAGTGTTGGCAGATTCTAAGCTAGAAGGCTAGCACTTTGGGCCATTAAGTCTTTTACATTGCAGGCATGGAATTACCTGTTTCAGGCTGCAATCCAGTACCCACTTACCTGGGAATAAACCTCATTGAGCTCAATGGGACTTAATTCTGGGTAGACACGTATTGGATCGCAGTGTTAGGTGCTGCTTTCTGTAGTCCATCAATATTTCTTCACAGTTTGGTAATACTGACACCCCACCCTCTGACCTCTCATATTTTTTTAGGTCCTTTTAACCATATCAAGTCAAGTCTATTAGGATCTACATCGGATTCAAACCTCAACAAGTACAGCACCATCAACAAGATCCCCCAGCTCACTCTGAACTTTTCCGATATCAAAAATGAAAAAAAAAGTTCATCGCCTCCATCTTCAGAGAAAACAATTATTGCACCCAAAGTGAAAGACAGAACACACAACGTAACTGAAAAGGTTACACAGGTAGGATATATTCTTTTATATAAACTTTAGAGTGGTTCTGTAAAATTTGTTTTAATGTGAATGGTGTTGCGGATTTCATTCCAGCTTTAGTCTTCAGACTAGTTCATGCATTCTTTTTCTAAGCAAGTCCTTTAGAAAACAGTCACATTTATTCACATGCCTCCTTCACATTCTTTTATGCACCAAGAGAAATGAGGCTGTGGAGTGGGTCCTCTCTGGGGTTACATGGGGGAAATCCTTGCTGATGTAGGAATAATATGTTTGCATCAAGGTGCATGAAATTTTCTATGCAGGAGATGCCCCCAGTGCCTGATTACAGTAAACATTTTCATTTAGATAATTCTTCATATCTATCATCTCTGTAATCCTTACAACAGGGACGTGGGTGGCCTAGGACTTGCCGATCAGAAGGTCGGCGGTTCGAATCCCCGCGATGGGGTGAGCTCCCGTTGCTCGGTCCCTGCTCCTGCCCACCTAGCAGTTCAAAAGTACGTCAAGTGCAAGTAGATGAATAGGTACTGCTCCGGCAGGAAGGTAAACGGCGTTTCCGTGCGCTGCTCTGATTCGCCAAAAGCGGCTTAGTCATGCTGGCCACATGACCCGGAAGCTGTCTGCGGACAAATGCCAGCTCCCTCGGCCAATAAAGCGAGATGAGCGCTGCAACCCCAGAGTCGGCCATGACTGGACCTAATGGTCAGGGGTCCCCTCTACCTTTTTTAATCCTTACAACAGTGCTATAAGGTGAGCCCTGGACTTATGATCTTTCTTCTGCCTTGACTGTGACACTGGGAAACATTTTCATATGACTGTTACGTTTCTCTTCCTCTTCAAGAAATGTATAGCTACTGGAGAAAGTGAGAGAAAGGGGACAAATTGGTTCTTTCTGCCTGGAGATCAACCAACAACTTGAACCTAACTAGATTTGTGTATTTTTTCAAATGATGCTCCAAACATTGCACTTTGTTTGTCACTTGTAAAATATTTTGAGAACATAATTTGCAAACGGGCCATTGACCTAACACAGATAGGTCATTGGCAACATGTTCTCTTTTTTTCTTACCAGATTTTCCCCTGAAAAAGTAAATTGGGATTAAATGGGGAAAACATCAACTGGAATTTGGGTGCCAACAACACTGTGTGGGCACGGCAAAAAACTTGCCATCATGAGAAGTACTCATTCACAATAAACACCCATCTGGAAGCACACTTAGTCTCTTCTCGGTCTAATCCAGAATGTCTTGTTGAACATGGAGATCATTTTGCTGCGTATTTGCAGAATCTACTTGTATAGATAGTGTAAATCCAGTTTCTTCCTCTCTCTCTCTCTCTCTCTCTCTCTCTCTCTCTCACACACACACACACACACACACACACACACACCTTCATGCTGGTGTGATAAATTAATGCCAAAATACGCAATTCCAATTCACTAGCTATTCCGTATCAGAGATTAGTGTCTTAAAGGGGGGAAATTGATCTATACTTAAATGAATAACATAATCATTTACACATTTATACAAGACCCTGGCAGAATCAGTTTAGGACAGTCTGACTTGCCAGGAACTCTACAGCTCACTAAATTTAAAATTAAATTTGAAGTGCTCCCCAAGATGCCAAGAATACTTCACAGAATGCTTCCAGGGCAATTTAGCTCATGTTTCTATTCTCTTTATAGTTTTATAAAATTCTGGTCCTGGTGCTTGCTTTACAGTATTTCTTCTGAGGATGAGAAAGAGACAAAGAATCAAGGAGTGGTTTCCTTCCCACGTATAACCTTTTCTCATTCATCATTCCCAGTTTTTGTGTGCTCGGTGCCTTCAGCACACTGTGTGCGTGACACTTTACAGAGTACGAGAAGACAGGTCTCTGCCCCCAAGGAACTTGGGGCCGGGTCATAGCTCAGTGGTACAGCATCTGCTTTGCTTGCAGAAGGTCCCAGCTTCAAATCCCAGCATCTCCACATAGTGCTGGAAGAGAGCCCTATCCAAAAGCTACCTGTCAGTATAGACCAGGTGTGGCTAACCTTTGGCCCTCCTGATGTTTTTGAACTACATCATCTATGGCCGTTGACCATTGGGAATTGTAGTTCAGCAATATCTGGCAGGCCAAAGGTTTTGCACACCTGGTGTGGACAATTCTGAGCTAGATCAGGTGTGTGAATGATTTGGCATCAGACAGCTTCCTATGCTACTCTGAACTGGCAGTCTATTCCATCTGCTTAGAGTTTGAGGAACCCCTGAAATTTAGAGTTGTTCCCATTTTGACGGGACTGTTACAACCCATATGAAGTTTCCCCATCACCCTGACCCTTTATCCTGAACCTTCAGGTTGCAGGTGATGGGAAAGACCTTTGCCCAAGACCCTGGACAATCATTGCTGGTCAGAGTAAGACAGTCCTGGGCTAGATGGGCAAATTGTCTGATCTGATATAAGGCAGCTCCTTATGTTCATATACATGAAGGGGTGTCAACATTGCATCCCATGGCCTTAAATGCTACACCTATTGGCAGTGACGGTGTCACACATTTGCTCTTCATCGTTCACTTCACTTTCTTCTGCCACATAAAGAAAATGTGGTGTCCCTTCCTTTTATTGATGCTGCGGCCTTGCCTTTGATCTTCCTGGGCAGAGAAGGGCAGAGTAAAGTTTGAAGAACTTCAGTGAAAAATATAGCAGTGGCCAGCGGGATGAAGCAGGAGGGACATTGCTAACTTGGCTTCCCAATGCTGTGGTCACTTCTGGTAACTGGGAGGGTGAGAGGCAAGGTGGCAGAAAGGTCAACACAGTGCGAGAGCAGCAGCAGAGCCAATCTGACACTCCTGACTCTTCCTTTCACTGCACCAACCTGCCCTCTCAGTTATCAGCAGCATGCCATGTGGTTATATATAGGGGCCATGTAAGTGACACCCAGCCTACTGTGCCAGCCACCAATGGAAGGAGAATGTCAGTAAATAATTTTAATGTTGCAAGGGAACGAAACAAAAAGAAGCATGTGAGGCCAACTGAACAGGTGGTGGGGTGTTCAGTGGATCTTTTTGATTTAGCACAGTCCCCCCCCATTTTAATACTACCAGATGTGCAAATATTTATCACCTGTCCAATCCAGTGTGCCTCACACAGCATTTGTTATTCCAGGTGGTAATTATTCAGTATGCAAATTTTCCAAATAGGAATTAGCAGCACTGGTGATCTGTCCCACTGTCTGAAGATTAAGTTCTGTGAATTTATTAAGTTGTAAATGTTATCTGTGTTTGTCATTTTGGTGGGGGCATTTTAGTCGTGCGTTCTTACGTGCTATTCCAAAAGGATTGAGTGTGTGCTTGTGTTGGCATGCTAAAATGGCTAACTGCTGGTGAATCCTAAATCAGGGGTTGTCAGCACATTGTTTGTGGGTCCCATGACACCTCTGAAGGCCTTCATTGATACCCCCTAGGACAACGGCTGCAGACTCAAAGCTTTCAACTTAAAAAATAAAAGTATAGCCTTACTGAAAGGAAAGATATAAAGCAAAATGTGCAGGAACCCTTCTACAGTAAGCGATTTCTGTGAGATGAGACAAGCCAGATTGTAGTCAAGATGCATCTTTCCTGTGGTGTGTCTGTTTGAGTTCAGATCATCCCTAGACCCCTAGATATTATTTTCTGCAAATGATACTATGCAATAATGTGGGAGGGTGTATAATAATCCCCTCCCCAGGTGGCAAATGCAAAACATAAAAACTTTGCAAAGAGGTCTCAACATATCAGCTGCTGTACAGGACCTAAAGCCAGGCACTCATGAAGGAATCAATGTATAGTTAACTTGCAGCATAATGGCAAGCATGTCTACTCAGAAGTCAGTCACTTTTGTTTAATGGGGATGAATGCTAGTTAAGTGGATAAAGGATGGCAGCCTAGGTTTGGAACTGGCATGGGGGAAACTGGATTATTGTGCCATTAACAGCTGTATCTCCACAATCAGTTCCAGCAGGACGCAGCTGAAATCCCATAGAAAACAGTGAGTTGTTTGGGTTTGGGAGAGCCTAATTTTGTCCCTAATTTTGCTATTTTTCTAGAAAAAGAGGTGCCAGAGTTCACCATGAACGCCTCCCTTGTTCTCTTATAATGGCAATGGTGGGCAATCTGAGAGGTGCTGGAACTGAGTTCCAGTGAGTTCTGCCTGGAAAAAAACCCTGGCTTACACCACATCCCCATGGAAGCCATTTTGTGACTGGCACCCACAGAACACTCTCAAAATTCAGAGTCCAAATAGGTTGGCAACCCGTGTTCTGAACAATATGGTGAAGCAGGAATTTAAATATAGCTATACTTAGAATTACCTTATTCCAAGCTGTAGATTGAAATCTTGAGGACAAGGTTAATTCCATAGTGTATAGCTAATGGGAGTGGAAAGCAGCCTAAATAGAGAATCTTGTGAACTGTGCACTTTATCATATACCACCTAATTTCCAGATGTCCTAAGCCAGACTATAACTCTTGGGCAAGGGAGTGGGTATCAATCTGCTTTTTATATCCTTCTGTCCTATTCATCTTTCTTGACAACCAGCTCAGAAGAACAGCCCAATTGCTACATATTTTACACTGACAAGTTCAGATGGGGTCTTGGCAGTGATTGTCAGGAAGAGACAAGTCTTCCCTAGGGCACAAAAAAGTACCTTTTATTAAAGAAAGCTGAAATGCAAAAACCTGACATCCCTCCCTTTTTAATGATTTTTTTTAAAGGAGATTCTGACCCTCAAACTATAGTTTGAAGAAAGAGGCACAATAGTACATAACATTTTCTTCTTCCCTGCCCTCCCCATCTCTTTCTGTCTCTCACACACAGAGAGAGACAGAGAGACGGGGACAGAGACAGAGGTGGACTGAAAACACATATTTAAAAACACTATGAAAATGCTTTTTATATATAAAAAAAGTTTTGAAAAACACTATGAATTTTTCACAGCTCACTATCGCCATCTAGTGTCACATTTATATATTGCACTTTGCAACACATTTAAAACATTTTATTTTCAGCTGTGTAGCTGAGTCCTGAGACAGAGATCTTCCTGAGAACTTCAGGGGACTGTTTCCATTTCTGGAGCCGTTTTTGTATCCAAACCATTCCCACAACTCTTGTATGTGTAACATAGTCATAGAGGATCACTGTGGAACTACAAAACTGGGTTGTGTGACCAGCCCTTAAGGAATTGCTCCTTAATTACTGAGAAAGCTTAAGGTTTAATCTGTATTTTCCAGTTATGCCTGTAATCATCCTAGTAATGTAAGCTTAATGCCACTTCATTACTATGTTGTCCCTGTGATTTGTTCAGTTACAGTGTCTCTCTTGTCACCTGTCTCTCTCTTTCTCTCTTCCTGTTCCTGATGAGAAAGGAACATACACACACCACGTGGAAAATGTTGCTCTTCTACGTTAATTTTTAATACCTTCCTCCAGTTAAGATTTCAGCTTTTATTGGAGTTACATAGTTACAAAACTTTTTTTTTAATAATTGCAACACAGGTCCTAATTATGGTAATGATTTAAGTGTGCTTAATTGCACTATCATTTCCAAAGTGTAATTATGCAACAAAGATGTGGAAAAACAGCTGTGTTGGAAGGGAAGGAGGAGGAAATGTGAGGGGGGGATGTACGCTTTGTGGAGATGGGCCCAGCAGCAGAGATCAATGGGCTGATTCTTCCATGTCTCGCACCTGTGAAATCATTAAGTGGGTACAAAATGCTAACAAATCACAATGGTGTGCAGGTGTGCAGAGATGAAAGCCTAAGCCAGGGACAAGAGATTGGAGAATGGGCTTTAAAGCCTGGATGTTTTCAAAAATTACAAACGTGGCATCTTTCTCTTGAAAGGGGATCAGTGGCCTTTTTAATGGTGCTTTCTTCCTTATGGGAAGCAGCGTTAAGGCAGGAGGCCTAATCCTGTAAAAGACACTCCATTGTTTATGCAGCTGGAGTTAAATCAGCCTGCCATGCAGGTCTGCCCTGTGGTCTTTAGAAAGCAAGATGGTTTTATACTGCACCTGTTGCATCACGCAGGCCACCAGACATTTTCTAGGTGAAAACAGGGACACTCCACAGCTAAGAATTTGTCAAGAATGTATAACTTGCTGTTGAAATGGAATACTCAGGATGAAACGGTGAAATCTGCTATGATTAAATGGGCACAAGATGTTGGACATAACATTATGATGGCTGACTGGGAACAGTTATGGACCACAGGTATGAAGTTTACGGCATGTAATGCCTTAAGAGAGAATATAATGAAAATGATCTACAGGTGGTATATGACGCCAGTCAAGCTTGCAGAAATTTACCATTTGCCCGATAATAAATGTTGGAAGTGTAAAGAGATTGAAGGTACATTCTTTCACCTTTGGTGGACATGCCCAAGGATTAAGACTTTCTGGGAGATGATTTATAATGAAATGAAAAAGGTATTTAAATATACCTTTCAGAAGAAACCAGAGGCCTTTCTCCTGGGCATGGTCAGCCAATTGGTGTCAAAGAAGGATAGAACTTTCTTTATGTATGCTACAACAGCAGCAAGAATACTTATTGCAAAGTACTGGAAGACACAAGATTTACCCACCCGGGAAGAATGGCAGATGAAGGTGATGGACTATATGGAACTGGCGGAAATGACTGGCAGAATCCGAGACCAAGGAGAAGAGTTGGTGGAAGAAGATTGGAAGAAATTTAAAGTTTATCTACAGAAACATTGTAAAATTAAGGAAAGTCAGAAGGATGTTGGAATGAAGCTATGTGGTTTCAGCAGAAATGTTATAAAGGATTAAGTAAAAATGGATTGGTAATTAGTGAAAGAGGAGAATGTAAAAATATAGTATATCAAGATAAAAAAAAATTAGGATAATAACAAGGATGGAAAGATATGGCTGAAATATCTTATTGAACTAGAATACAAAAAAGGGAGGTGTGAGGAGGTCAAGGAAATAAGCAAAGGAAAGAAAGTTATGTAAAGGTTGGATTTGTGTGGGGGTTTTTTCTTTTTTTCTTTTGTTTTGTTTTGTCTGTTTAACTTTTTCTATTTTTCCTTTTGTAACCTTTAAAACTTTAATAAAATCTATTTTTAAAAAAGAAAGAAAACAGGGACACTCCGCATTCTAAGGATCATCACCTTAGCATGTGTAGCTATGTAAGTGCCTGTGCCTGTACACACATGCTCTCTCACACACATGTTGTCAAAAGCTCTCCTTTGCCTTCATATTCTGTGTAAGTAATCCAGGAGCCTAACCCATGTTTTTGTCAATTGTGTGTAAGAGATCTCCGGTAGGCCCATATTCCCCCACTCCCGTTGGACTTGTTCACATGTCATCTTGAACACAGGTACAAGTTATCTCTCCGTACCTGTCTGAGAGCATCGGAAGGAGGGAATATTACAATAATAGAGCATTTCCCCCCTCTCTTTTAGCAGTGTGTAAAACCTTCCTACTTGTCTTCAGAAGCGCCATTTCAGTTTTCAGGGTCAATTAGGCCAAATCAGGAAAATAAATTCTATTAGGCAAGCATTTGGCTGCTTTAACTGAAGAACTGATTCATGAATGAACTTGTGCTAATTGAAAACATCTAACCAACAGGTTTCCATTAGAAGTTCTGGAAGACAGGTAGTTAATGAACGATCAGAGAGTTTAAAGAATCGATTTAGGAAAAGATTAGCATGCACATGATGTTAAACTCAAAAGAAGCACATTTAAGAGGAAAGCAGTTTTTATCATGAAAATATTGCTGTGTATGAATAGAATCCTGGAGATCCAATTGGATCTCCAGGGGACCATTTTTGTTTGGATTTCACGTCTACTGGGCATTGCTTAGCCTAAAGTGGGTCAGATCAAAGGAGCTTCCAGGCTCACTGTTTATTGAGCATTGATGCCATTAAGTTTGCACAAAACATGCACTGATGTTGCTCAACATTGCCTACTTATTGAGCATTTATCCTGATATGCTGACACAGAGGTTACATAACCTTGCAAGATAGTGGTTGTTATCCCTCACTTTCAACTGTGATTTTCCAGTCAGTTTCCTTATCAGACTGACACTAGATAATTACACTAGGAAGTGCAGGATAGCAACCAAATTTTGCACAACTAAACAGCCCACCTATAGTGCCCCTACTTTATAGAGTTCCTGTATGTGCAATAGCAGATAATTTATGTTTTCCGTTGTTTTCTTAAAGGATGACTCTAGGGGAGAAACCAGGAGGAACGTTACTATTTATTGCAAGTCAAAGAACATAATGTTAAGAGGCAGCATACAAAAGCCAAAAATAAACGAATATTGAGGACAATGTTTCCAATGCTTTAAATGCTGCCAATTGTAACATCTGCTGATGGTTTTCTCATAGTTAGACTCTTACTGTTTTAGATGGTTTTCAGTAATTGTGCTTCTATCTCTATAGTGTATTGTTCTTTTATTCATGCTGTGGGCACATCGGTGGAGCAGCAGGACAGAAGTGAATAATGAAATTTTGGTTTAATTCGCATAGGCATGATCATACCTGATGTCTCATTCCCTAAAGACTCTCATTCTCCATTGAAATGCATCCTAATGATAATTGATTGTATGGAATTTCTATCTGGTGATTGCTTTGTGAGGGCTGATCCATACATACATGCAGAGAGGACGGTCTGCTCCATGCTAACTAAGAGACACCTTCAGTAGTGTGATGGCATGATGACTCACATCAATTATGAACACAAAATTTGGTTTTCTTGAGAGATAATTTGATCTTTTTTCTTTTTTTGGGGGGGGAGGGGGTTTTGCCTATCTGGCTCCTTGCTGGCAAGTCTCTCCCCATGCCTCCTGCAATAGACAGAAGTGGGTTTTTTGAGAAATTTTCCACAGACATACATGAAATGTTGTTGCTTTCAGTAGTTCATCCAGTGTGTGGCTACTGGGCATTTGAAGAAGAAGAAGAAGAAGAGTTTGGATTTGATATCCCGCTTTATCACTACCCTAAGGAGTCTCAAAGCGGCTAACATTCTCCTTTCCCTTCCTCCCCCACAACAAACACTCTGTGAGGTGAGTGGGGCTGAGAGACTTCAAAGAAGTGTGACTAGCCCAAGGTCACCCAGCAGCTGCATGTGGAGGAGCGGAGACGCGAACCCGGTTCACCAGATTACGAGTCTGCCGCTCTTAACCACTACACCACACCGGCTCTCTTTGAAACTCAAGTGCAGCAAAAGAATGTTCTGAAGGAGTTCCTCCCACAGAACATTCTCTTTGGCTTGCTCTATGAACCTCTCCCATAAAACCAGGCATCTCTTAAGAGGCAACGTGTTCTTCTCCAAATATGGCATTTACTGTTTTCTACGCATAAAGACAATTTTATAGTATGCTTAAAAGCTTTAGTATAAATCATTAATCATAAGTTACTAGGCTTCTTGGTGATGTTGAATGTGTAATAGAGACACAGGAAGCTTTATGTGTCAGCAAAATGCAGTTTGGCACCAAGGGAACCTTTCCTACGATTGCAATTGTAATTGACAGAGCTTTTTTTCCAGCTGGAACTTGCCGGAACTCAGTTGGGCACCATTGCCATTCTAAGAGAAGAGGTAGATGTTCATGGTGAGTTCAGGCACCTCTTTTTCCAGAAAAATAGTACTGCTAATAGGGACCATGGTGGACACAAAGAGCTAAAACACACACATGCCATGGTTCTTATGCCATCTCTTTAGTTTAAATAACCACAGCCACACAATACCAAACTCCATGAGAAGCGTCGCATCTACTTTGGCCATGAGATATTTCCCCTGCCTGCTTTGCTAACTCACTTGGTTCCACTAAGGCTGCCTACACACTGCATTTTTTGAAGTACATTCAAATTACATTTCCCCCCTCTAAGAATTATGGACACTGTGGTTTGTTAAGGGTTGCTGGGATTTGTAACTCTGTGAGAGGTAAGCTACAGGGCCCAGAATTATTTGAGGGAAGGAAAGCATTTTGAATATATTTTACATTCAGTGTGAACACAGCTTAGCTTGATGCAAACCCCTTTACATAACAGTGGTGAAGCGAACATTTGCCAACTAGGCAAAGTCCCACCCTGCTCTGAACTCCATTTTTATTATTATTATTAAGCATTGTACATTTAGTTTTATGCATTGTCCTTCTCCAGCAGTGGGGCACAGTGTTAGATATGATCTGGAAAGATCTGTAGCATTCTAGCATTTTACAAGCTGGATCTGTCTCCAGCCCATTCTTTGTGCAGGATTTATGGGGGGTAAGAAGGGTTTATGAGAATTTTAGTGGTGTTATACCCAACTCCCCATTACTAAGTTTTCTTTGGCTTCAGTGGAGCAAAGCTCAGTTTGCCCTGCTTCAGCTAAACTCTTTGGCAGGAAGAGATTCAGAATCTTAGGTTCAAAAAGTGGCCACTTTATTCATTTCCAGGCAGGTTTAGATATTAGCAAATTATGTATTGAAACCAATACATGGGAGGGGAGCATCAGGCTTATGTTCAAATTGCCCTTCTGCCCGGGGAGCTGGCCGGACTTTCCATACTGAAGATTGGATTGCCTTAACGGGTGAGAGCAGACAGGACTTGAGAAGCCAAAATCTGTTAGAAAACATTTATTTTAAAAACAACGGCAACAGAAGGTCAGTGAATGGATTGCAACTTGTAAAATAATGATATAAACAGAACCGTATGTGCAGATAACGATTATAGGGAAAACAGAAAAAGAGAAAAAAGAACAGAATATGGAACGCAACTCGACTTAAAAACTTAAAGAAACAATATGCAACATAACTTTTCAAATCATAATTATAGTATGCAAAACTAATTATATATTTAACTCTTACACAACTCTACTTTATTTGCCCACTAAAACTTCCACCAGTCCAAACTAGTTAAAAAACTTTACTGTGATTCGGCTATGTAGTAACTTATCCTATATATCTGGAAAGGTGGAAAGAAAGAAGGTAATAGCTACCTATTTGATTTGAATCAACCCATTTCTGTGGGTTTAGAGAAGAGCTCTGAACCAAGGGGTAGGATCCACAGAAATCAAGGTGATGTGGAAAGGGTTGGGAAAATAACTTTCTATACAGAGCAGCAGCAACTTGCGAATGAAACTACATTATGCTTTATCAGAACAGCAATTCTTTAAATCCTTCTTACTTAATTGCTTGTTGGGTGGATAGTGTATGCTTCTTAATAAGGGTGTTGAAACTATGGAGGCAATCAATAAGGGCGTATTCCTTTGCAGTTCATAGCTCTTGGTTAGTAAAGCACATGCTAAAGAGACCCCATTTGTTTAATTCAATATGAATATTGTAAAAATACATACACATGCACACAAATGTTTGGTAGTGGTAGGTAGTGGGAAACAACATAACTGAGATGAACCATTCATTCAGTTTGGGATTGTATGGCTCCTCAGAAGGTTAAACATTTCTAGACTGTCCCTTTGGGGTTTCCTGGTTACTACAGAGCTTTTTAGCCCAAGATCACAGAGCTTCTCCACACTTGCCCTTCTAGGACTTCGTAGTGCTTTCAGTCAAGTCCCTTTGAGGCTTTCCTGGAAAAGTCTCAAAAAATGCCACTCTTCTCCTACTCCCCCCCCCAAAAAAACCCCTAAAAGTTCTGCCTTTTCAAAAGGGCAGCTTTGGGTGCCAAAATCGAAAGTGGTGCATGTTCATTTCCAGCTGATTAAGTCCAAAGGTGATACAGCTGTCATCACAGCCATCCAAAAGCATCTCTAATTATAGTCTCTCGCTCATTAAACTGTAGCATTTCCTAAAAAAGTCAGAGCGCACCTCACAATGGCAATTCGGAACAGCACGTTGCATGTTATTGGTCTCTGGGATGCGATGTTTTGCCATTCCTGAGTGCTCTGATTTGAAACCGTTTGCCCTGTCCAATTATATTAAACCCTAAATTCATTCTCTTTAGAAATGTTTAACTCTAATTGGGAGTTTGAGAGCATTAGCTGGTCAATAATCAGTCTTTTCTTCTGCAGACTTGTCCCCCCCCCCCTTATGGGTTGTACTAGCTAATTAAATCCAGCACTGAGGTTGTAATAAATTGTATGGGTATTAGTTCATGCCGTGTACTTTCTGAGCCCAAAGGAATTTAATATGAGTATGATAATATTGATTTACTGTTTAGTGGCAGCAAAAAAAATAAATACTAATGTGAGACTTCTCCGAACTTCTTCTTGCATTCAGATAACAAGGTCCGCATTAAGTTTGATTGAGATTCCAGCAGATATAATTGCAGAGGGGCTTCTCTCTATAGTAAACTGGGATTCAATCCTAAATTGGGATGAAAGGCGAAAGAGAGAGAGGGAGAAGGAGAGAGAGAAAGAGAGAGAGATACTTGGAGAAGCCAGGGATCAAACCTGGGTCTTTTTCCATGCAAGTAGATGCAGATCTATCTATCATCTATCATCTATCTATCTATCTATCTATCTATCTAATCTATCATAATATCATTATTCCACCTTTCTTGCAATGAGCTAATGGTGACATTCATGGTTCTATTCCATTTAATCTTCACAGCAAACCTGTGAGGTAGGTTAGGCTGAGAGGCAGTGTCTAGCCCAAGATGACCCAGCAAACTTCATGGCCGAGCAGGAACTTGAACCCTGGTCTCCCAATTGAAACAACTCACATTTTCCAAGGTTTAGTCCTTCACAGTCAATCCTTGGTTCGGAATCATATGGAGTAGGGCGTGAACCTGCAATAAAACAATGCTTTATGGATGGATACAGCTGCGTTTTATGCAATCACAGGAGCACTTCTGGAAACTGAATGAATTATTGCGGAAATCAGATTCAGCAGATCAGATTCGCACGCTGCCATTTTCTGTCTAATCACAAACCTGAGGGAGGAAGATTGCACAAGTGAAGTTTCTAATGTGTGACATTTTAATGTATTTTTAATCTTTGTTGGGAGATGCCTGGAGTGGCTGGGGAAACCCAGCCAGATGGGCAGGGTATAAATTAGTAGTAGTAGTAGTAGTAGTAGTAGTAGTAGTAGTAGTAGTATTAAACGGCCTCAACTTTGCAGCATTTTAACTGCCCCATTGGGAGTCCCTAAAATGTGATGTTTTGGGAAGCCACTGTTCCATTAATTCATAACCCAGATGGTTGTTGCTTTAAATGGTTAACAAATGATAAAGTGAACTTGAGGCTTACTTTTCAGCCTCTTACATATCTCAATGCATTTTTATTTTCACTCTGAGTGTCAGTTTCAATAGCTGGGTGAGTCAGCAATATGCAGTACCCCTAAACATATTGTGAATCTAAGTTTGGCCTCATTGAGGGGCAGTATTTCAATATGAGTAGGAAAATGAGAGTACTCATAAAGATTTTTTGAGGGGGGGGAGCACTGTGCAGTGCAATCCTATACATGTCTACTCAGAGGCAATTCCCACTGAGACAAATTAGACTTACTTCCAGATAAATGTGTGTATAAGATTGCAGCCTCAATTTATTAAATACAGTGCATATTACTTTAAAGAATATTGGGGTACTCTCAGTGCAACTAAAACCAAGACGTGTTGGGTATTTTGCAGGTGCCATTAACCTGATTTTGGAACAGATTGATTCTTTTAAGACAAATAAGGCATATGTGTCAAATTTTGCTACATAAAAATACTTAGTGGGGGGATGGCTGTTGCTAAAACCCTATTGGCCATGTGCTATTAGTGAGTTGCCTTTCTGGTGCAAATTCAAATGTCTTTGATGCTGTGAGAGAATTTGCATTCAGGTTGTATATGGTAAAGATCAAGATTATTTTTCCTGCTATTCTCTAAAATGCAATGCAGCTTTGTTTGGTTCCTCGTGTCATCAAGAATGAAATGGCGATTGTCATCCAGGGTAACGTTTGGCTTAGTTTTCACTCAGGCACCTGCATTTGTTATGAATTTAGGAGCTAAATTCAGATTTGGGGCTTTTCTTTAGGGGATACAGGCTAGTACAGGTTTTTCAGTCTTTTTTTAAAAAAAACACAAGAAAATGGAAGAAATTGGCTTAGCTGGATACAGCCTGATGACTTCAATGGAGACAAAGCAGAGAGGAATTGTGACTCCTGTTGATTCAGATGGGAGGAGAATCCTATGGTGCAAAAGAAATCAGGCAAACTAATGAAAATGACAGCATTAAAATCAAACTGCCTTTTCAACCTCAGAGAACATAAGTGTTATTTGAAGCAGTTGTGGTGGCATTTAGCTTTAGATTTTAAACCCAATCGAAATGGCAATATTTCTTTTCTATGAAAAAGCCCTAAGAAACTACCAGCATTTTTAAAAATATATATTCATTTTATCTGTACTACAATATGTGCAGACTGCTGGTGATGACAATGCCTAGTCATTGTGGCTGCTTTTTTTTCTTATATCACAATAGTGGTTGCAGCTCAAAAACAACAAAGGGCCAATGTCAGCTTGAATGAAAGGCGGCTATTGCTGTGGTTCAGCTCCCATCTTCCTTGAACATTGGCCATGCTGGCTGGGGTTTTCAGAGCTGGAGTCCAACAATGTTTGGAGCACCACCAGTCAGCCTCTCCTGCCTTAAAGACTACAAAATGTATTATGACATCAGCTTTAATGGACAAAAGCCCACTTCATCAGCTGCATAAGAGGATGCTTTCAACCATCCTAGACTTAATCTGTCTATACTGTACTTTATTCCAGAAAAAAAGTTGATTCACAGGGTTTTATTGTCTTTTCTATATGAATATTTAAAGTGTAATCCTATTCATCCATTCATCCTATTCAGTTCTCAGCAGTAAGCCCTATTAAAATCAATGGGGCTTACTTTTACGTAAATGTGTGTAGGGAAAAAGGAGAGAAGAAAAATGGTGGTCAACCCACCACATCCAATGCCCTGCCAGACTCAGGCCAGCAAGACAGAAGTAGACACTACTCATCCTTTCCCATTTTTGTCCCTTTGACCAGTTCCCTCTTGTTGGGAATCTCTGAACACAACCTTTTCAGCTGATAAGGACAAAGGCCATGGAAGTTTTTGTTAATTAAATTTGTATACCTGAAGGTCTCGGGGTGGTTACAACATAAAGGCACAATATAAAAACAGAAAATACATAATAAAAACAAAAACAACCCAATAACCCCCTCTTCCCCAACACATTTTAAAAGTGCATTGAATATCAATCTGCCAAAGGCCTTGTTAAAGAGGAACGTTTTTGCCTGGCGCCTAAAGGTGTATAATGAAGGCACCAGGTGAACGTCTCTGGGGAGAGCATTCCACAAACGGGGAGCCAGTGCAGAAAAAGGTCCCTTCTTGTGTTGCCACCCTGCGGACCTCTTGTGGAGGAGGCATACAAAAACGGGCATCAGAAGGTGATCTCTGGGTCCAGGTAGGTTCATATGGAAAGAGGCGGTCCTTGAGGTATTGCAGCCCTGAGCTGTTTCTGTGGTAAAGGAGGGAAGAGGCATCCAATGTCTGCTTTCCCTCTTCAGGGTCATACCTGTGTCTCTGCCCTCGGAGAGGGTGCTTTAGGGCTCGTGGGCACTCTCCACAGGACCATCAGATTACAGGACTAGTCTCAGAACTGCTGCTGAAATATAAGGGATCCTGTGTTACAAAGCAGTGGGCCGTTCCTTGGCTTTGCCAACATATCATTTGATGTATCACAGTATTTTAATATTCTTTTGGAAGCCACCCAGAGTGGCTGGGGAAACCCAGCCAGATGGGCGGGGTATAAATAATAAATTATTGTTATATTATTATTATTATTTCTTCACCTGTATATGATTAGGTTTCACTCTGTCCTTCTTTGGAGCTGTTCCACGTGCCCCATGCAAACAGGAAAACATCACATCCACATCAGTTCCTGCATGTTTTTAGCATCGATGCTGCAGGTAGCGATGGCATGAGAAGAACTGCGGCAACAAGCAACTGGCAGTGCCAGAAAGAAAAATAGTTGTGTGGCTGCTAATTAGGTGTGCACAATGCTGCACTCATTGGCTTTCTCTGCGTGCCACTACAGGGTTCCCCAAAGTGTGCATTTGGAGAAGCGTTTAGAAAAGCATCTTCATCTGCTCATAATCCAGGAAGGTTCATGCGACAGCATCAGAGGTGGCTGTGCAACCTGGTTGTTAGATCTTCTTCCTCAAAATTCACTACAGAATGCAACTCTGGCCGCTGCTGGCCAACTCAGAAATACAGGAGGGGTTGTGAAAGATGTTTCAGGGTTTCTCTCCATGGGCACACACTCCATCATCTTGTCAGTCTCCTGAATCACTTTTCTAAATAGATGAACAGGATTTTTGAAACTTGACACCGTTCTGTGCCTGTCGTTGAATCCATGAATGAATAGGTTCCTGCTGATGACTACGACAGGGGGCCTCTAATTCAGTGGCAGAAGCCATAAGCAAAGAAATGTTTCCAGCCCCTATACAATACAATACAAATCTTTATTACGGTCATAGGCCAGCCTAAAAGGGTGGGATACAGTCATTTAAAACCTGAAAAGCTAAAAGGTATTAAAACAGAAGGTGAATATAAAAGTCTATAAGAATTTAAAAGAAGCTAAAAGAAGGGGAGGAGCATTGGGCAGGTGTGGAAGAGCATAAAATGTTGCTATATACAAGACTTAAACTACTAATTTACAGAGCACTCTGATATGCTCCTTAAATCTAGTTTGTGGCACAGGTCATCCACCGACAAATTTGAGCACTGCTGTGCAGAATCTAGCAACACTGTATGTTGTAGCAGGATTGGTATCTGAGAGCAGCAGGGAGGTATAGAATGCCCTGTGCGCCCTGAGTACCCAAATTATTTGAAGCCAAGCCAATAGCACAACTTCTCTATGGTGCCCAGTTGGGTTCCTTTTCCAGTTTTGCACCACTAGAGCTTCCAACCCCTAGTGAGCTAGTTTCTGCCACACTTGCCAATCCTATGAGGCCTCATTGGCTTCAGTGGCACAAATGACTATGTGTGCAGATCAAGAAAGAGAAGCTACATGACTGGGCAATGAACTGGGTTGGGTTTATTACAAAGAAAGGAATATTCAGCTCCCTGAACTTGCTTTGCTATGTTCATCCATAGGAGTGGGGTGTGAGTCCCTGGATTAGTTGTTGGTAAGTTTAGTAGCAGCGAGGACAACAGATCAGAAGTGAACGGTTCCTGGAGAGAGGGAGGAGCCTAAATACTCACTTCTCTTTGAGCTTTCAGACAGTGGTACATATGGGAAAGGAGTGGCTCCAGGTGCAGCAAAAAGGCTGAGATTCAGCTTTTTATATGAACCAGTGCATCCAGCCTCCATTAGTTAAGTGCAAAGGAATAAATAATAGATTTATCCCGGCACCCTTGCCCATGTTGCTTAATGGCTGCTTAGAAGCAATTTATAATCTCTGTAGAACGTAATCATTCCCTACTGTGCTGTTCAGAAGAAAAGTGTGGTTATTAACCCATGGTGTCCTCCCAGTTTTTCACAGTATGCACTTTTGTTCAACCAGTGATGCTGTCTACGTGATTAAGGAGAGGGTGTGAGGTTTGTGTGTTTTTAAGTTAAATTAAAGGAGGTTCACTTTTTTTAAAAGGAGCCCAAGTTCTGTTTGCTAAAGCACTTTAATCTGAAATCTTAATCTACAGGTATATATCTACATCTATCTAGAGCTAAATCTGTATCTATCTCTCGATAGATAGATATGAGTTATTGAGACCAAAGCAAAATGGAAGACTGTGCCATATAGCCCTACTCAAAACCTATTGTATTTCCTATTGAATAACTCTCTCTAGCTTTTCCATATTTTTCAAGTTTATACCTTTTGTAAATATATGTTGAAATGTGTATACAGTGGTACCTCTGGTTACATGCGCTTCAGGTTACATACGCTTCAGGTTACAGACTCTGCTAACCCAGAAATAGTGCTTCAGGTTAAGAACTTTGCTTCAGGCTAAGAACAGAAATCGGGCTCCGGCGGCACGGCAGCAGCAGGAGGCCCCATTAGCTAAAGTGGTGCTTCAGATTAAGAACAGTTTCAGGTTAAGTACAGACCTCCGGAATGAATTAAGTACTTAATCCGAGGTACCACTGTATATATCAAATCCACACAGACTGTGTTCCAGTGCTCCATACTTCAAATTTCCATTGCTGGCTGTGTGTCCCATGAACCTTAACAAGCATGAAATGTTTTCTGCAGAAGTGGGAGAGAACCCTGCTTTCAAATGCAGAGCTTCTTCATGGTTTGGCAAACATAATGTCCCATTTAAGGTGCTTGATAATAAATCTCTCTCTCTCTCTCACGCACACGCACACACACACACACACACACGTATGTATGTATGTATGTATGTATCTTCCAGCACATAGTTTTTCTTTCTAGTATAGGATCTTAATCCAGTGAATCACACATGCACATACTTATCACATAATGAATCTCTGCAATACCTAGGTTTGGGAATACATGAAAGCTTCCAATAAATCAAAATATCCCATGGGAAAGGAGACTTAATCCAAGCTGGTTCAGGGGGTTTCCCATTCACCAATCTGGAAGGTACCAAGAAAATAGTTCATAGATTGAGAAATGTTTTTGCAGGATAAAAACATGGGGATCTGGGGTTGTATCTCTTCACTGCATGAACAGAGATCCACTCGCACAATGGAACTTCGAATCCTGGCTTTAAAAAACAATGTCATTTGGATATATGCTTTCTATTCTAGATAACTTATCCTTTATACAGTGGGCCCCTCGTCTCCCCCCTTTATGCTCTAAACAGTTTACCCTTACACAGTGTGTTTCCTTTTTCTTTCTATCTCCCTAGGTTCTATCCTTGGGAGCAGATGTTCTGCCAGAATATAAACTCCAAACGCCTCGCATCAACAAGTTTACTATATTGCACTACAGTCCTTTCAAAGCAGTCTGGGACTGGCTGATTTTACTGCTGGTGATCTACACGGCCATTTTCACCCCTTACTCTGCAGCCTTCCTCCTCAACGACAGCGAAGAACAGAAGAGGCGGGTGTGTGGCTATTCATGCAACCCACTAAGCATGGTAGACTTAATTGTGGATATCATGTTTATCATTGACATTGTCATAAACTTCCGAACAACATATGTGAACCAGAATGAAGAAGTGGTAAGTGACCCAGCAAGAATAGCAATCCACTACTTCAAAGGCTGGTTCCTAATTGACATGGTTGCTGCAATACCTTTTGACCTGCTGATATTTGGATCTGGCTCTGATGAGGTAAGCTCACTATAACTAGCATCTATCTATTAAGAGTTTACGTGATCGCCTGCTTTGTGCATACATCATGTTTTTTGACAGTAAAAAGTTGGATATATTTTATATCTGCTTTGAGATAGCTGAAATAAGACTACAGGTGTGAGCTGGAGGATGGGGGAATAAACCTCATTTGTCCATTAAGTTAACTGGGTGACCTTGGGCCGGTTACTGTCTCTCAGCCTAACTCACTGGGCCTGTCACACTTTCTCAGCCTAACCAACGTCACAGAATTATTGCAAAAATAAAAGGGGATATAACACATTTATGTTTGTCACCCTGATCTCAGAGGAAGGGTGAGTTGAAAGTGTGATAAATAAATAAACTCTATCAGCTCACACATATCCATGCCTATAATTCTTGAAGAATTGCATGTTATAATGCTCTGGCCACATTAAATAGGTAGTGAGAGATCTTTGGTGATGGCCTGGATTTCACCTTTTATTGCTGCTTTTTATTTCTTGTGCTCTTGACCTTAATATTTCTGTGACAATCCCTTTATACCAAGAATGGTAGCACATGTAAAATGTCCATGGTGCAATATCTTTCGCTAATGATCATTCTCAGTCATGGAGATGTCTTTTAAAAAGAAATAGATTTTCCCATTATCTCAAGGCCTATCCAGTAACAAGACCCCTGCTAACAACGCTGTCAACCATCCTTTTTTATGAAATGGCATCATTTTCAAAAGCATCACTAGGCATGCTCCTCCAAGGCTTAGAAATTCTTGGCTTCCAGCTGGGAGATAATAATCAAAAGGTTGCATGTCATAATGCATACCAGTTCTGCTTGTGTGTTACTTAGTTCAGCTAGGTAAACTGATCCAAATAATATATGTCATTGTGAAGACCTTAATTTAGCCTCACTTAAAAGCAATGGGTTTGGTAGCACCATTTGGGCATCGCAGCCTGAAGATTTGTTAAAATAGAATGCTTATGGCAAAGTTGTTACTGAACATCTCCAAGCAATATTGTTATTTCCTTACATATGTGACATATCTTAAAGACAAAAGTCAAAAGGGGTGCCACCGTGGAGAAGGCCCTCCCTATGGTCACTGTAAGATGGTCTGTGGCACAACCCAAAGGACCTTATTAGCAAATCTTGGTGACCAGGCAAGTCAGTTTGGAAGGAGACACTTCCTCAAGTAACCTGGCCCCAAGCTGTCTTGAGATTTATTAGTTAATGGTAAAACTTTAAACCTAGTCTGGTTGCAAATTTGCAGGGTGTGCATGCTCAAATGCCTCGTGGGCACCAAGGGAAGACATCAAGGGCACCATTGTGCTCACGGGCACCATGTTGGTGACCCCTTTTGCAGGGTTAGCTCTGCAGGGGAAGATGAATCACAACATTGAGATAGCTGGGATAGAAGGAAGACTGGCCATCATTGTGGCTTTTTTCACTGACAACTCCCTGATCAGCTTCCAGGGGACCCCAAGTGTTTCTCAGGAGATAGTATGAAAACCACTTAAAAAAAGAGTAACTTTCTTCTGCATGTTTACAAAAATGTAGAACAGTAAAGAAAGAGAATAAATGAGAATAAATTATGTGGAAGAAGCAAAACTGCCTGGGTAGAAGCAAAAGTCTGACAGTCAGGTTAAAAAGAAAGTTTTTTCAATATCAGAAAGAAAACAGTTTTGGTCCATGTTTGTTTTGTTAATTAGAATGCATTCATCCAAACAGCTGAATACCTATGGAATACCTCCCTAAGTGCAGCTCCACAATCAGACAGACTAATGCATCATAATACATTCGCTAGTCTGCTTCATCAGGCCCTAGCATATACCTGCCCTTCAGCTAAAGAGCCACTAATCATAAATCAATTTAGCACCAGGGTTCTGGAAATGGAAGGCTGAAATACTATTAGCATTACTGAAGGATTCAGTAATCAAAACTGAGAAACAGATATCCTTGGGGAGCTGCTGTAGCTCTGAACAGGCTCCTCTATGCCTTCCTTATTACCCAGATGAATGCCAGAGCAGGGCTTCTGTCAGTCAATCATTCCCAATACTCAGATGCATCAGAATTCCCTGCCCTCAGAAGGAGACACACCAAGGAGAGTGACCCTGCTGGATCAGCCCAAGTCCAACATCCTCTTCTCACAGTGACCAGCTAGATGCCTCAAGAAGCTCACAAGCTGGACCTGAGTGCAATAGCCCTGTCCCTATTTGTGATCCCTGCTCAACCACCAAAGGGTGGCTTTGTTAGTGTTCCCCCATGGTTCAGATGCACAGCTTGTAACTACCAAAAGTAATCCATCTTGTATTGCGGGCCCAACCTTGTGGCTCTCCCTCCTCACTGAGGTTAGACAGAACCCATCCCTGCTGAACTGCAGGTGCTTGACAAAGACTTTCCTAATCTCAACAGCCCCACCGCCACCCCCATGATACACCACTGGCAGTGGTTACAATAAACATAGGATGGGACAAAAACCACTGCCTCTTTACATCCATATGCATAGCACACATATCTCTGTCCTCCAGCATTGCCACCTGAGGCAACCCCCTCACACTACCTAATGGAGAGCTGGCCCTGGGTATCTGCAAGCTGTGTGTGCATGAGGTCTAATTGGAAAGAGCCTATGCAGATACAACTTTTATATGTGAAGACTCTGTTCAGAGAAAGCTTTGGATGAATGCAGAGAAGTCAGAAATGGGGACTGTAGACATTTGTATTCTCTTCTCCCTGTCTGACATACACAAACAAAATAGTGTTCACAGAATGTTGCACAGGTCTCTCTTCTGTATTGCAAATACAGTGGTACCTCGGTTTATGAACTTAATCTGTTCTGGAAGTCCATTCTTAAACCGAAACCGTTGCTAAACCGAGGCACACTTTCCCTAATGAGGCCTCTCACTGCCGGTGCCCTTCCACCGTTCAGATTCCGTTCTTGGACCGAGGTAAAGTTCGCAAACTGGGACACTACTTCCAGTTTTGTAGAGTTTGTAAACCAAATCGTTCTCAAACCAGACTGTTCTTTTTTTTATTATTATTAATTTTTTAGAAAAGTTTTTCTTTTACAAATTTAAATAACACATACTTTCCAATATAATACATAAATTCTTTTAGACTTCCCCCAGCTCCCTCCACAATCCTCATGATTTTAAAATTTAATTCACATTTCCTTTATAATTGTATTGCTAGTTAGTAAATCTTTACAGCTCTTTCCCCTCTTACAACACCCTTTCTCCTCACAAAGCCTCTTTAAAACCGACTAGCGTTGTCTGTTCATCACATATATTTTCCAGATAAATCGTAAACTTTCTCCAGTCCTGTATGAACTTGTGATCCTTTTGGTATCTGATTTTTCCTGTCAGTTTATCTAATTCAGCAAAGTCCATCAATTTCCGTCTCCATTCTTCCAATGTTGGTAAATCTTCTTGTTTCCATTTTTGAGCCATTAAAATTCTTGCCGCAGTCACTGCATATTGAAAAAGTTTATAATCACTTCTATTGATCTCGCTTCCTGTAATTCCTAACAAAAAGGCTTCTGGTTTCTTCACAAACGTATATTTAAACATCTTTTTCAACTCATTATATATCATTTCCCAGAAGCCTTTTACTTTCTTACACTCCCACCACATATGATAAAACGACCCTTCCTTCTCCTTACATTTCCAACATTTATTACATGTCTTATACATTTTTGCAAGTTTAACGGGAGTGATATACCATCTATATACCATTTTCATGATATTTTCCTTTATCGTCATACATGCAGTGAATTTCATATTTTCCTTCCATACCTTCTCCCAATCTGTCAGCTGTATATTATAACCAAAATCCTTGGCCCAATGTATCATAACCGATTTAACTTCTTCGTCTTTTGTTTGCCATTCCAATAGCATTTTATACATTTTTGACAAAACCTTATAATCATTATTTATTATCTCTTTCTGAAATCTAGACTCTCCTTCAATATATTTCCTCTCTTTACAATCCTTTTTAAACATTTCATTTGTTTGGAAGTAGTGCAACCAATCATATACATATTTTTTAACTTGTTCATATGGCTTCAATTTCCATTTCCCCCCCTCTTTAATTACAATATCTCCATAAGTCATCCAATCCTCTCTCATGTTTGTCTTTTTAACACTCATGACCTCCAGTGGGGATAACCAATGAGGTACATTTGGTTCCAAAATATTTTGGTACCTATCCCATATTTCTATTAGGGCACCTCTAAAAATATGATTGGCAAAACTTTTGTGAGCTTTCTTCTTTCCCAACCATAAGTAGGCGTGCCAACCAAACCTGTTGTCAAACCCTTCCAAGTCCAAT
Organism: Podarcis erhardii; assembly: GCF_964252035.2. NCBI lineage: Eukaryota > Metazoa > Chordata > Lepidosauria > Squamata > Lacertidae > Podarcis > Podarcis erhardii. The sequence goes on along the minus strand of NC_138497.1, from coordinate 109,714,808 downwards.
AACTTATTATTTTTTAGTGTTATCCAGTCCTTTAACCAACAGAGACAAGATGCTTCATAATAAAGTTTCAAATCTGGCAGGGCGAAGCCACCTCTTTCTTTCGCATCAGTTAGTAACTTAAATTGTATTCGTGGCTTTTTGCCCTGCCAGATATATTTGGAAATCATTCTTTGCCACTCTCTGAAGATCTTTGTCCCCTTGATTATTGGAATCATTTGAAATAAAAACAACATCTTTGGAAGCACGCTCATCTTAATTGAAGAAATTCTGCCCCAAAAAGATAATTTCATCCTACTCCACACTTCGAGGTCTCTCTTAATAATGTTCCAAGTTGTCACATAATTGTTTTGGTATAAATCAATATTTTTTTGAGTTAACCATATTCCTAAATATTTTACTTTTTTCGCCACTTCCATCTCTGTTTCTCTTAAACCGAGGTACCACTGGACTTATAACCCACTCTTCAGTCCAGAGGCTTTCAGAACTGTTTTCATAAGAAGCTCTTTTACTTCATCAGATCCTTGATCCATCAAACTACTGGCAGTGGTTTTCCAGGGTTTTTGACATTCCCAGTTCAATCAGGAACATTGCAGATGTAGAGCAGATGATCTGCCACTGATCTGCAGCATAAAATTTAAAGGCACAAAATGTTTTTGCATAGCCTCATTTGTACTGTTGACACAATATTAATAAAATAGATTGAACTCTTTTTTTAAAAAAAAGTTGGAAAGGGTTTATGGTAAAGCGCCCGAGAAATAAAAAATTCTCTGTCCAGCACCGAAAATCCCCATCAGTGTCAGCATCAGACAAGATTCCCATGAGGAAGCTTTCCACTACTAGGACACAATAGAAGACCCTTTCCCTGGTTAACTCTATCTTACTTCAGAAAATGAGAAAACTCGAGTAAGGGTCTCCAGGGTTGACCTTAAAACTCTAGAAGATAGAAAGGGAGGTGTGGAGGCAGACATAAACTAGTAATACTGAAATAAGAATTCCGAGAACCTATTTGTGATCAAGTGCTTGATAAAGGTGGGTCTATTTTGAGCTGAATCAAGTGTGATGCTTTGATCACTATAATCTAATGATGGATTTGGAGCACTTCAAAACACGCCTCACTCATGAAGGATAAATTTTATCCCGACAAATTGAGCACACAACACAAAGATTTCAAAGTGATAAGAGGATTTTTCAACACTAGAATAAGACCACAGTTCCTGAAATGGAATTACTTGGTATAGACATAGTTTGCTTTGAATGTCATTTTCCTTTGCTAATCCTAAAGATGGCAAAGAATGAGAAATTGATATTTAGTTATGTAGCAGGATATTTTTATTTCCAAAGTAAATAAATGTCTCTATTTTCTGGAAGAAAATTAGAAGTCAAAATTTGATTTAACTGGGACCGAGGACAACTTTATTAAGCACTGAAGAATATTAAAAGGGAGCTTAACTTGGGCTGGTATTACAACCTCTATGGGCAAATAGGACACCATCATGAGTCTCTGTCTCATTCCTATAGAGGCAATCCCAGCCTGGCTTAAGAGCATGGAGAGGAACTGTGCATTTCCTATTACCCAAACACTATTATTCCATACTAAATAGCCCAACCCTACTTTTCACCTCTTCCTGACAAAAACCCAGGTTGAGGGATCCTAACTAGTCACAAGAGGACTAGAGTTCTTTTGCAACACAGCCTACTGCAATATCTTGAGAGACTACAGGGCGTGGGTGTTGGGTCGCACCCATAAACACATTAAAATATTATGGGTGCAAAAGGGCCCTAAACACTCCCCAAGAACTCCTGCGTGTGAGGGGGACCTTGGGCCATGAAACAACTTTAAGGTCTTTGGCCACGTCTGCTCTATATGTGACCAAAAGTACGCTTAAAAAAATTATCACTGAAATTAATGTAAATGTTAATACTTCATGCACAGTATCTTAGTAGTGCTTATAACCATCCTAGAAGGTGGCTGTGCTGTATTTGGGCACAGTGAATCAACACAGTTAATTCAACAGTCAAGCTTCAATAGGCAACCTGGTGGTCTAGTGTTATTCCTACACTGTGTGTAGTGGAACTGCCTAGGCCAAAGATGTAGAACCTGCTGGACTATGTTGTTGTTGTTGTTGTTGTTGTTGTTGTTGTTTACTTATACCCCACCCATCTGTTTGGGCCTCCCCAGCCACTCTGGGTGGCTTCCAACAGAATATTAAAAACATTACTACAACAAAGACTACAAAGAGAAGGGAGTTGGAATTCAACAGTATCTGGTAGGGCACAGCCTCCGTATCACTGGCCCCAATCCCATGGTCCCCTGCTGATGTTTTGAACTACAGCTCCAATCACCTATGATCATTGGGCATGCTGGCTGGGCTGAGGGCAGCCAAAGTCCAAAACACTCGGAGGGCATTACATTAGAGAAGGCTAGCCTAGACCACCTAGTGAATTTGTTGCAAATACAAGATTTGACCTAAAGGTAAAGGTAAAGGTACCCCTGCCCGTACGGGCCAGTTTTGACAGACTCTGGGGTTGTGCGCCCATCTCACTTAAGAGGCCAGGGGCCAGCGCTGTCCGGAGACACTTCCGGGTCACGTGGCCAGCGTGACAAAGCTGCATCTGGCGAGCCAGAGCCGCACACGGAAACACCATTTTACCTTCCCGCTGGTAAGCGGTCCCTATTTATCTACTTGCACCCGGAGGTGCTTTCGAACTGCTAGGTTGGCAGGCGCTGGGACCGAGCAGCGGGAGCGCACCCCGCCGCAGGGATTCGAACCGCCAACCTTTTGATCGGCAAGTCCTAGGCGCTGAGGCTTTAACCCACAGCGCCACCTGCGTCCCTCAAAAAGATTTAACCTAGGGGTGTCCTAATTCACAGCTGACATGCTTATTGATTAAACTACAACTTTCCCCCTCACAAGCAAACCCGTGAGAGGGCCTATGAGGAACCGGTCCCAGCTTTTAGGAGATATCCACTGGGATATCTCTAGGTTTATGCTGCAGGGATGGATAGGAACTCTTTCCACGCGCTGAGTTTGTCTTCTTTTGGCTGAAGGGTCAGCCTTTTCATTCCACCCTCCTTTGTAGGGTAACACTATTTGTTCACCTTTTTTTAACTACTCCTTGTCAAAATTATATTGGTGCTTTACTCTGTGAATGGCAGATCTCCTATAGTCATGCATGTTGCCTTGGTGGGGGGTGGGGGGAGGCCTAGAATAAATATGGCAGTGTTCATAGCTAGACCACACTTTTCAAATACACCCACAGCGGATGTCGATGGCTGTGCCAGCTTCTTAATGCGTTGGCACTGCCATTATGTAGTAATGACACAGTTAGCTGCTATTACTGAGCTATCACATTGTGCTGTTGCAGGAAGGAAGTTGAAAATTTAGCATAAATAGAATATGTTGTTTTCAACAAACATGGCCCGTGGAATACTTCTCTCTCTCCCACTCCCCCTTATTGCAAGCCTAAGATTATTGAGTTCTAAATTCAGCAACGCATAAAATATATAAAGGTTTATTCAAACTTTTAACATGGTACTTAGTGGAAACTAGTAGGCTGATTTCTCCCACTATAACCTTAAATGTTTTCGGTTGTTAAACATCATGTATTATGCATGCTTTCTGGAAATAAAAAGAGGTGGTGGTGATGATGGAGGAGAATATATGCAAACTTTGCATCATTATTGACTTTCTTCATTAATATTACACATCCCACCTAAGTAGATTTGAAGGGCAGAGGGAGCTCCTGCGGCCACTATTTATAGTGTTGCATAATGTTCAGCATTATAGGGTTAATAATGGATAAGGCTCTGTAACTGACGACAGTAGAATGTTTTAGAGCCAAATTAGAAAGTGGTGCAGATTTGAATCCTATAAGGTTGCCATATTTCAAAAAATGAAAAGTTATTAAGCTTTCTTTGGGGGGGGAGGGGCAAAATTGTGGAGCTTTAGTTTTAGGAAATTTGCCCCCAAATCAACACTTCCAACATGGGTTGCCATATGCCTGAGTTTCCCAGGACATTTTTCGTGATTTTCGGAAATTCCGCCTGGAGACTATTTTTGATGTCTGGGGAATTCTGGATGTATGGCAACCCTAAATCCTATGTAAATCATTGGATAGACTGACAGAAAAACAGAGGAGGGATGCTGGGCTCACCTCTACTTATTTCCCAGGGGGCAGACTCAAGCGAGGCCCATTGGCCGGTTGGGCCTACCCCCTGGGGAATGCCTGGACCCAAGTCCACCTGCCATAGACCAATCTGCAGACAGGCCTGCAATCCTCCCCAACCAGCTGCCGGATCTATGACCAGGCCTGTGGCCAGGCTACATTGCCATATGACCATTTAAGGTAGGCAGATTTACGCCCTGGTCAGCTTGAACCGCACAAGAACTGCCCAGCTGGATCTGATCTAACACTGAGTTCCTAACACTGGTCAGACAGTGGTGTGAGCATTCATATAACATCCCCCCATTGAATCCAATGAAGCTTAAGAGTGCTTCAGCACCTTTGATGGGGAGGGCTGTTGTTCAGTGATAGGGCACAATCTTTGCTTGCAAAAAAAGAGTTCAGCCCTTGGCACTTGCAAGTTGGAGTGGGAAAGACACACATCTGAAACCCACAGCTTGTTGTGGAATTTGAGAAACCTATTGCTGTTCTTAAATTGCATTATTATTATTATTATTATTATTATTATTATTATTATTATTATTATTTTGCTCCTGCAGACAACAACCCTGATTGGCCTTCTGAAGACAGCTAGACTTCTCCGTTTGGTGAGGGTCGCGCGGAAACTGGATAGATACTCTGAATATGGTGCTGCTGTTCTGATGTTACTTATGTGCATATTTGCCCTCATTGCTCACTGGCTGGCTTGCATCTGGTACGCCATTGGGAACGTCGAAAGGGATTACCTGGCTCGTAAAATCGGCTGGTTGGATTCCCTGGGACAGCAACTGGGAAAGCATTATAACCGGAGTGATAGCAGCTCTGGACCATCTATCAAGGACAAATACGTCACAGCACTTTATTTCACTTTCAGCAGCCTGACCAGCGTCGGATTTGGAAATGTGTCTCCAAACACCAACTCGGAGAAAATCTTTTCCATCTGCGTCATGTTGATTGGCTGTAAGTAGGGACCCTTCTGCGTTTTTCACTCTCCCCTACCTGCACTCCCCTTACTGGTGAATAGTGAACACTACAGCATTTCCATATCTTAAATGTGTGTGAGAGAAAAGAATTTGTGTAAAGGAGAAAAGGAAAGCCCACTGTATGCAAAGGTCAAGGTAAGGCCTCCTCAGCTCATAGATAAGATTCCCATAGGGAAAGCCTTCTAGTTTGCTTTTCATCTAGTCCCCCCCCCAAAAAAACCCCCAAAAAACCCACAACAACACCTGAGCTTATCTGTGTTTAACCCTGCAGCTTGTCTTCAATGTCAGGGCACAGGAGCAAAATGTGTCAAGTCATAATAGATACAGAAATGCCCCTGAATGCAGAATGCATGTCCTTAAGCACTAAACAACCTGGAAATGGCTGGAAATTGGGGTGAATGAATGTGAATTCCAGTTAATATTCAGTACTGATAACTTTCATTTTGAGAAATTAAGCACTGCCAAATACCCCTTTATAGTATCTCTATGGGCTGGGTCACATTTAGAATCTATCTTGTAAAGGAGTAGGACTATTTGAAGGCTTTGCAACCCTAAACATGCTTGATGTAAGGCTCCCTGGACTCAGTTGAGTTCTCTCCTTACTAAAGGGTTAGGTAAACTGTGGCCCTCTGGATGTTGCCAGAGTACAACTCCCATCATCCCTGACCATTGGTCATGCTGGTTGGGGTTATGAACAGGGCTTTTTTTTTCATCCGGAACTCACTGGAACTCAGTTCCAGCACCTCTCAGCCTGCCACCATTGCCATTCTAAGACAACAGGGGAGGTGTTCATTGTGAGTTCTGGCACCTCTTTTTCTAGAAAAATAGCAGTAGTTATGGGAATTAGAGTCTAATAACATCCACAGGAGGCACAGATCCCTCATCTCTGCCCTAATATGTGTGTTATCCCTCTTTATTTTTCTCTGGAGTATCCCTTGTAAAACCAACTATTTGGAATATCCCGTATGTCTTCTGTCAATCCTTTCAGCAACCCAGCTAAAAAATAATTTACCCCAATCAGCTTTGCTCTTTTAGGTGCTGCTTTTAGATGCAATTTTATCTGAAAGCCTCCCCGCCCCTGCCCCCCCCAAACCACTTTAATTAAGGCCAATATCTACTCCTCTGCATTTTCTTCCCTGCTCATTGAGGAGTGCTCTGTACATGTTTGTGCCTGTGGTATATAGGAGTGAGGCCTATTCTATTGACAACTTACACTAACCATTTCTTATAAGATGTATGATGGAGCTCTTTTCATGCATTCATCATGTTCATGGGGCTCCCTAATAGTGGTGCCTGTCGATGCTCAAATGAACATTATTAGCTTGGTGGCAGAGAATGCCACCAGTAAAACTTACATGTTCTCATTGTGCACAAAAGAATAGCCGAAACAAACTTCGGTCTTCAAAAAAAGTCATGTCATTTCCTTATCAGTGAAGGCTGTTGGAGGTGGCGCTGAGGGCAGGGGGAGCAGTTTCCGTACACCCATGTTCAGCCCACATCTTCAGCGCCTGCATGGGCTGGGTGTCAGGAGCACCTCCTCTGACCTTCCAATCACAGGAACATAGGAACAGCAACACAGCATTCCTGAGGAATAGGTCCTGGTTCAGTGGACTCACATTTGCTCACGTGAGCACCTCAAATGCAGCAGAGTAACGGAAGCAAAGCCGTGGAGGTTTTGTAGCATGCCTAATTTATTTCTACTGATTAAACAAATAAAAGAACATAACAAACATGTACGAGAGAAACAGCTCTCTCATACTGCCATCTTCTCTCTAGACAGATCAAAGAAAAAACCTCACAGTACTAGGGACGGAAGTCTGGAAGAGTAGCTTCCACCCCCTCCTTTCTCTCAGACAGAAAGTAAAACAAACATGAGCTGGTGATCCTTGCAATGGGAGGGATGAAAATGTTGACAGGCAGAAGATCGTTAAGTGTCTAAAAACCATGCCATCCTATGGAAACACATTATGGAGCAGGCTAGATAGGTTTTTGTAGGGAGCAAGTTCCATAACATTGAGGCTGGGCAACCCCCAGGAAGTCCTTATTCTTCGTAACCTTTGAAGGTCACAGGACTCTAAGTTGAGACTCCTCTGACGATCTTAAAACATTTCAGGATGTATACGAGAAGGTTGTCCTTACCTGCTCTGGAGGATAGGACTCAAACCAATGGCTTCAAGCAACCAGTGGTGTCAAGGAGATTTTGACTAAACATACAGAAAAACTTTCTGACAGTAAGAGCTGTTTGACAGTGGAACAGTCTCCCTCAGGAGGTTGTGGGCTCTCCTTGCTTGGAGGGCAGAGTTTGGATGGCCATCTATCATGGATGCTTTAGCTGAGATTCCTGCATTGCAGGGGGTTGGACTAGATGTCCCCAAAGGTCCCTTCCCACTCTATGATTCTACCTTAAGACACCCAGCTCCCTCTGCACAAAAACATTCTTTTCCTTGAAAAGCCTTAGCAAAAATCTCAGTCCAGCAGAACAACTAGGACTCATGGGGATTGTAAGAACATATCAAAATTGTTTAACCAACTGCTGATGGTGTCCATGTCACTAGGGCATGTGGGGTGGAACATTTAATTTAAATATATATACAATATATCCCAAACATGCAGTGCTTCTCTGTTATATATCCGTGCAGAAAGTAACCACCTTATGGCCCTTTCAAAGGGTTGAGCTTGAGACTGCAAACATTGTTTTAGAAGTTTCATTTTTAAAAATGCTGTTTTTGACAGGGAAGTGTTTTTGCTTGCGTTTCATTCATTTCAAGAATACTTGAAGAATGTGTTGGAAGTTTGGAAGCCTGCAGTCCAAGTGTTAAAGAGGACACACCATTACGGTGCTATGTCTGGTGTACTCTATTTCCTCTCTGTATTCCCTCTGCTCTAGTCATCATACTTTTGCTACAGGGAATATTCTAGAAAGATATGAGCCGGGTAAAGTAGGTCAGGCTTGGTTCTCTTGACACTGCTGAGGGAAGGCAGCCTGTGGCACATAGCTGATATCACTTTATTTCTCTTCAGCTCCAACCGTGGCACATATTCAAGCAAATGTGAAAATATGTGAATTGCTTATGGAGAGCCTTAACTACTTTTCTTTCCATTCTTTCTTGACTTAGAGAAGCTTCTAGTGGCTTCTGTGGCAGCTTAATCCATGAAGGGCTTTAGATGGGGTCCACTCTCAAAGTAGAGTGTGTGATTTGACAGGACAATTAATTGTCAATTAAAATCCTCATAAGAATAAAAAATGGTAAATGAAATCTATCACTGCAATCACCTCAGGGCCTAGGCTGGATCTAGACACATCGAAGGGAAGCATTTCAGTTAAACGCATTGTAAATTTAAACAGAGAAAACAGGAAGAGAAAAACAGGGCTCCAACAGCACCGTCTGGTGGCACAATGATATATCACATATACAACGCATAAAAATCACTTTTTCTTTACCTATCCAGCTGAGTCCTAAGTCTTTTAGAGCTCCTGAAGTTTTTGTAAAACTTAGGCTGGAACTGCTCCAGATTGCGGTGAACTGGAACACATAAAACATGGGCTAGATTCCTTTAAGATCACAGGGATCTCTTCTAAGTGGGCATTTGCTTCATGCCCAATGGAATCATGTTTTCTTCCCACATGAAACCCCCTTGAGGCTTCCTCTTGAAGGCTGTCGAGGTGAGAGAAATGTGAGGTAAATAACAAGAGGCTGCACAAACAGGTGGGCAGAAATAATGAAAAACACATTGATGCACCTATATATCGAAGTCCTATTGTGCTATAAGCAGCAATGTTTATTTAAAAAAAAACACAACTTGATTAGTTCCATTTTATATGATTATACTACCAGGGATGGAATTCGAACCCGAGAAGAAGGAGTGAGGCACCCAACTCCTTACATCAAACTGTGCCTCCTCAGAGACCATAATTCCATATTAAGCATGCAGTCTGATGAAAACCAAACAAACGTATAATCACACACAAAAAAACCTGAAGTGTTCTGGAGTCTGCTGCAGATAAGTGTGTGTGATATTAGATTTAGATACATAGCTGAGTCATACCCAGACCCACTGAAATAAGTAGATTTAACTTAGTCAAGTCTGTTGATTGTAATGGGCCTAATCAGCATGACTAAAGTGTGATATCACCAACAACATTTCAATTCAATCAGATTTTTAAAATAAACTCTGTTAGTTTTGTAAATATTTATATTGTGTATCTTAAATGATAACAAGTTAAATGCTAAATACTTAGGGTTGCCATATTTCAAACAGTGAAGATCCGGACAGAAAAGTTGTTGAGCTTTCTTCTGGCAAAGTTGTTGAGATTGCCCAAAGTTGTTGGGAAATCGGCAAAAACAGCACTGCCTACATGGGCTGCCATACATCCGGATTTTCCCAGACATTTTGCTGATTTCCACCTGGACACTGCTGCCAACTGCAGTATTCCAAATATGTCTGGGAAATTCCAGACATATGGCAACTCTTAAATACTGAGACCCCCATAATAATGTCTAGGTAGGGTGGGCCTACCCTTTAAAATAACTGATAGGCCAGAACTGCCCTTCCCTTCCCTTCAATTCCAGCTCTCCACTCAATATATAATTAAGAATAAAACAGATTTCTGTATGCTAATTCCATTTACCCATCATGTTTTAAAGGAAATCCTCTTTATTGGTGTAAAGGCTTTGTGCACATGGAATTCCTCTCATTAATTTTGCTTCCTTACTGCAAACTGGATGGTCACATGAATTATCTCTGGTTATTTCAAGGAACACCTTCTTCTTTGTGAACATCCAACTACTGTTTAGGCCTTGCAACTGAATCTAATGCATGTTGAGACTAAATTACAGGCTTCAAAGAAGCAGGCCCTTTACTATTGCAGCACCACAACTCCCTTCCTCAGGAAACTGGGATGGCTCTCTTTGTGAAGTCAAGTCAAAAAGCTTCATCTTTCCCTTCTGCCCTCAGCAGTGATGATTGTTTATATTAGTAGCAGTTCTCGCAGTAAACAAAAGTGCCATGTGTATGCATGTGGGAATGGAGAAAGGAGTTTGTTTTTTACAGAGAGGAGAGAATAAATAATTTTTCCATTGATTTTCTCGGCTTTCATTCTTGGAGATAATGCTAGGTCTGTCAAATCCACTGTACGAATAAATGACAGATTTGATCGACTGAGCAGACGTCTCTCAAGAACTGATGTGGATAAATGAAAATGATTAGAAGTGGAAACGGATGAGACGAAGCTGCACTTTAGAGAGGTCTAATTAACGAACGTCGGTGCTGAGAAATGAATTGTGTCACAGAGGAAGGGCATGTAAGACAACATGACCCAGGAAGTGGAGCTGGAGGGGAACTGGAGTTTCAAGCTGAGCTGTTTCTGAAGGCAGCGCCTCTTGCACCCAGCTCTGTACTCATTGCTACCCATTAACAGTACAATTCTACATGTGTCTATTTGGGAGTAAAGTCCTGGTGAGTTCAATGGAACTTATTCCCAGGTAAACGTGTAAGATGGGCCCTAAGGTTGTTCAGTCCCTTAAATTCAACATAGCTCAGTCAGTAGAGAATGAGACTCTTAATCTCAGGATTATGGGTTGGACAAAAGATTCCATTTTTGCAGGGGGCTGGACTAGATGACCCTGAGGGTCCCTTCCAGCTCTGCAATTCATTGATTCTAAGTTAGGGTTGCCATTTTTCAAACAGTGAGAATCTGGACAGAAAATTTGTTGAGCATTGGGGGGGTGGAGTTGTGAGCTTTTAACATTTTGCCCAAAGTTATTGAGCTTTTTTGGCAATTTTTTTTTGGGGGGGGGAATTGAAGTTTTTGAGCTATTTTAAAGGAAAACTGCCCCAAACGACACTGCCGACATGGGTTGACATGTGTTCGGATTTCCCCGTACATTTTTTCGATTTCCGCCCGGACACTGCTTCCAACTGCAGTGTTCTGGATATGTGCAGGAAATTCCAGACAGATGGCAGCCCTCTCAGGTTGAGGATGTTGGTGGTTCTGTTGTCATTTTAGGAGCCACTGGTCTTTTTTTCCCTTTCTTTTGTAAGAGCTTCTTTTAAAAAATTAAAAAGCATTCGTTTTAGGAATCGGTAATCAAGGTAGAACATTAAAATTCTCATTGAAGTTCTATGGCTTCAGTACATTAAAGGGAGCTTCTTCACAGTAGCCAATCCTCCCCACCCCCACCTTGAAAATAAAAGAACTCTCTGTTCCCTTTGTGTCTAGAAATAAAAGAAATATTAGAATCAAAATGACAATTATAAAATAGTAATACGGCATCTGTTGCTTGTTGGCTTTTTTTTTAATTAAAAGAAAGTACATTGCATTAGCATAAACAATTTTAACCAGAAATTAAATCTGCTAAATTGTATTTGGGGCGGATGGTATAAAGGACGCCATAAAATCCCTGTTAGGTCTAAATCAGCCTGACATATAAACCAATCAAACTGAAATAACTGGATTCTAGCCAGCAAGTAGCACTGAAGCGAGTCGAATGCTAAGGTTTGCAGCTTCAGAAAGTTAAGGTCACTTCATACACCTGACGTAATGTGGCAAAATTTTGTGCTGCTGGGTTTAAAATTGCCACCATTTTTACACAAGTTAAAAACTTCTCCTGGCTCAGGGAGAAATACTGAGGGAAGAGTCACCTGTTTAATTTCTGCCAGTCAAGCTGCTGTTAAGGGCAAAGGAAACAAAGTTAGTAAGTAAAAGGTGGTACCCTCCTATAAGCAACATGGCAGTGTTATATCATGGCAGCAATCTGGAAAGACATAACTCACATTATCAGAAGACACTTGTGTTTAAGGCAGCCAAATTAAAACCAACAATGCTTGGCAGTTTGTGAATTACATTTTCCAAAATAATAATAAAAATAAATCTGCATTGTCCAATTCAGGATTAAATTGTTATTTAATTATTTTTTTAAAGCTTCTTCAAACCGTGTGCCACATTCAGTAGACCAATCATATATCCAAAGTGATTGTAAATATGCCTATAATATAGAATCGTAGAGTTGTAGAGCTGGAGGAGACCAACCCCTTTCAGTGTAGAAATCTCAGCTACTTCATTCTTCTTCTTTCCTTCTTTGGCGATCACTCATAGCCAAGTAAGATTGTCTTCTATAAACATGGTTTTAACAATGAGTCTGTAAGTGACTGTGGAGGCCAATTCTGGATCACATGTCCTTCATACATGACAGACAACCATCCAAACTCTGCTTAAAAACCTCCAAGGAAGGAGAGTCCGCCACCTCTCATGGGAATCTGTTCCACTTCGAACAAAATTACAAAATACATTTGGAGATAACAGCTCTGAATTCCTTTTCTATGTTTCAGAGACGTTGATACAGCCATTCTGTTCTATTGACTTGTTTCCCCTAAAACTCTCCATTACATTCCCTGCTCTTTAACTCTCCATAACCACTTCAACAAGTAGCACAACTGATTCTAAGTTAAGCAGTTAAAGTGTGTCTCCAGATGAGAGTTTATTGTAAAATCAGAGCATTTGATGCACACAAATGTTTTATAGCATCAACCATATGACATGGTTGCCATCAAAATACCAGCTAGTATTTTTTTTTAAAAAAAGAATATTACATTTAATCTGGATTTCCTTTTTCCGCAGAAAATCCAACAAGTAAAAACAACCCATTGTACATCTGCAGTCATGGCTACATTTGAAGTTCATTAGCATATATTATTTTATTTTATTTATTACAGTGGTACCTCGGGTTAAGTACTTAATTTGTTCCGGAGGTCCGTTCTTAACCTGAAACTGTTCTTAACCTGAAGCACCACCTTAGCTAATGGGGCCTCCTGCTGCTGCCGTGCCGCCAGAGCACAATTTCTGTTCTCATCCTAAAGCAAAGTTCTTAACCTGAAGCACTATTTCTGGGTTAGCGGAGTCTGTAACCTGATGCGTATGTAACCTGAGGTACCACTGTATTCATTTATTAGATCAAAAGATCTCACAGTGGTTCACAAGATATGGGCACTTTGTCATGAATGGGGTGACATTTTGGAATATAGCCTTCAACACAGTGGAAGTAAACCTGCAGCCTTCTAGAGGTTGATGGAATCCAACTCCCATTATGCCTCACCATTGGCCATACAGGCTGAGGCTGATGGGAGTTGGGATTCCAACAATGCCTAGTAGCAGGCCCATGCAGAGGCAGAGGGGGCAGCCGGGTATACTTGCCCCAAGCCTCGGAGGGCTAAGCCAGCCAGAGAACCGCCTGCTTTTTCCTTCCAGTTTATAACTTTATTCTAACAAGACTCCTGCCCCCGGCCTAAGACAACAAAGCTCAAGATGTTATAAAATCTAATTTGGGCTTACTGTTATAACAACCAGTATGGTGATATTATCTAACTGTTTGTTTGTTTGTTTGTTTGATCCCAGCATTAATGTATGCAAGCATTTTTGGAAATGTATCCGCAATAATCCAAAGACTGTATTCAGGGACTGCACGGTATCACATGCAGATGTTGCGTGTAAAAGAGTTTATACGCTTTCATCAAATTCCCAACCCACTGAGGCAACGGCTTGAAGAATATTTTCAGCATGCATGGACATACACAAATGGCATTGACATGAACATGGTATGTAAATCTGCTTTTGATTGCTAAAAAATGTACATTGATAATGGTACAGGGAGAGGAATGTGTCTCTTGACTTTTGATGGCCTTAGGGGCCTGTACTGAATACATATTTATTTACAGTGGTGCCTCGCAAGACGAAATTAATCCGTTCCGTGAGTCTCTTCATATAGCGGTTTTTTCGTCTTGCGAAGCAAGCCCATTGACAGCTTAGCGGATTAGCGCTATTAGTGGTTTAGCGGCTTTTAGCGGCTTTTAGCTGCTTATCAGCTTAGCGGATCAGCTGATAAGCGGCTTAGCTGCTTAGAAAAAGGGGGGGGAAGGGGGAAAAAACCCACAGGAACTCGCAATACATTTTCGTCTTGCGAAGCAAGCCCATAGGGAAATTCGTTTTGCGAAGCGCCTCCAAAACGGAAAACCCTTTCGTCTAGCGGGTTTTCCGTCTTGCGAGGCGTTCGTCTTGCGGGGCACCACTGTATTTTTGTTTTTTGGCCCAAGGATACTTTCTGGTTTCACATTCATGCCATTATACATTTCTGTATAATGCAGTGTCATGTTAAAAGCCATTAATTATTCAATTCAATGTGGTATAGATTCATAGAGCAACCATTTCCACCCTTTTTGGGCAAGTGTAATGGTTTGACAGCATCTGGATTTGGCTGTGGAAGCTAGTCTGTAGCATTACTAACGTAGTTTTACAGAAAACTTGCTTTAGATCCCTCATGCTTTGGATTATATGAGCAATAATACACACACACACACACACACACACACACACACACACACACACACTGACCTGTGAAACGAAGCAGTTGCACCTAAAATACGAACTGCAACTTCATTGCTGAAAGAGAGGTAGCATAGTGTTATATAACTACATAAGAGCCAAATGTATTTTAAGTGGATGTTGAAGAGGACAGTTTCTGTGTCAAGTTGCTCTGACGGATGGGATGCTTAGAGTTCAAAGGACTCTTGGTTTGCAATTGCATGTTTATATCCCTGTTGTTGTTGTTGTTGTTTTACTGAAAAGCAGATTCAAAGACAGCAACCCAAAACCTAAGCGCTATGCAATGAAATCATTTTCTTTGCTGCTGTTCATTTGATCAAAATCACACACATACGTACACCAGTTGCTTTGCAACCCATAGAGGGAAAGGCAATATTTTTTCCAGACAAGGAGAAAAAGCAACTGGGGTGGGTGGGTGGGTGCATGTGCAATTTTGAGAGGACAAACTGGAGCAAGAAAAGGGCACAAATTGGATGGGCCTGCGTTAAAATGTGAACTAAATGAGTTTCTGCCCCATCTGTTCAAATGAAAACATTTCAGATATGCTGGTTAGGCTTCTGGGATCTTGCTTCAGCTTTTTCCAGGTTATGGTTTGAACAGACACTGAGGTGGGACATGTTGGCAATGACAGCACTACAAAACTATCATCATTTGTGCACAGCCTACATGTCTGCCCACAGTTTCATCCAGGGAAATGCAGCCTCTTTGAAGCGAGATGTTTGAAAACCTAAACCAGCTGAAGTCAATGAGAGATGTGCTTCAGGAGGATGTGAAAATCCCTTGGTGCGTCTTCCTTTTGATACATTTATTTCCACTTCTGGTTTAATGCTACAGCACCAATTCATTCCATTTGAGTCAGAGTCTCAAAGAGACCTTCCCTAATGTCATTAAGCCAGAAGTGGAAAGCACATTATCAAAAGGAAGTGGTACCAATTAGACTAAAGGTTTGCCCCGCAGTCCCTCTTTTGAATAGTGCCTCCAGCACTGATCCTGCTAAACCCCAGTTAGTTTGTCAAGACCAGTGCTGATAAGCACAGGAAGAAGGACAATCCTTTTATGGCTTTTACGTGTCTGGCATTGAATGCTGAGTCTCAGAAAGCCCTCTGTATAGAAACACCTTAATCCAATTTCCATGGGGACCAATACAATTAAGGGGAGCATTGAGGGCTGGATTCAACTAGATAGTTGCCTACACAATAAGTCCCACTAGCACTACAGGACTTTCCCTCTTCTTCTGCCCCTGCACACACTCGCCCCCTTAAATTGGCTCTGTGGGGTCAAGAGAATGCCCAGAGCAGCACCTAGTGGGAGAAGGGGGAGATCGTTTCATCAGCCAAGCAGAAATGTTTGCACTGAAAGAGTGCCCTCCTTAGTGGAACTTTGTATTCCACTCTCAATTTCTAGAGGTTGCATCCCAACAAGAGTTGCTGTATACAAGTGTTCTGGATGTTGCTGAACTACAACTCTCACCATCACTGGCCATTGACCATGCTGTGTGGGACTGATGGAAGTAGTCATTCAGCAACATCCAGAGGGCTAAATGTTCCCCATACCTGCTCTAGATTCCTGAGTCTTTTGCTGTAGCTTGCATGACCCCACCAGAAGCATCTCAGCTTGAATGAATATCAGTCGGAGCCGATGGAATACTGTTGGATAAAGACATTGAGATACAATTGGTACAACTGTATCCAGTTGCTTCGTAGGGCATTTATTGGTAGAAATGCTCCTAATAAAATGTATAATCAGCATTCATTAACAGCACAACATTAGGTGTATCTACTCAGATTTAAGTGCCAGGTAAATTGGTATAAGTTTACAGCCTAATAAATGTGAAACCTACCTGGAAATGTGCGTTATTTTAAATGATAAGTCTAATACCAACCAGATGGTTGTTCAGCTAAGCTGTGCATGATGTAAGACTTTATATGTTGGAAAGCAGTATTGAATGCTGTTTATTGCAAACAATATACACAGTTTAGTGGCTTATTTTGTAATATTTTATTTTTAATGCTCTCATTAAATTAAATACATTTAGTTTTAGAACAATAACTAAATGAGTGATCTAAACAGAATACATATGGTATAGGTATATGTATATGTATATATGTGTGTGTGTGTGTGTGTGTACACACACACACATACATGCACACCTTAGTGCAAGAATCCAAGGTTGATATGCCAACTGTCTTTTGTATGCTGTACTTATGAAAGATTTATCTCTTTCTTGTCTGCTTCATACCTAAATACATGGAATAACACCACCCACTGGTAAGAGCAGGAGGTATTTATATCCAATTTAATTCCAGTGTAAAAAAAAAAGAAAAAAGATTATTCATGTTAACTGTTGAGTTCCATACTTGTTTTTAATGCTTTCTGTTTCAATTTGTAACATTTTTCTGCATGACAATGTGATGGATACGAAATAAAATAATAATACTATTGGCAAAAACAGACATGGGGCAAAAAACGAACCCAGCACCGAAACGATTTAAACCGAAAACCTTTCTGAAGGTGCCACATTTATTATCCATGGATGTATTATTCACTTATTGACCCCACAGTTCTGAGCACTCTTCTCTGCCCAAAAAAGGTTCTGTGCATATGGTTAGCTATTTTGTAAAAATGTCACATTCAAAGGAAGGTGTCATGCCTATCATTCTGTGCTTTCTTTTGTGTTGGTGCCTTTTCGTTCACACCGCATGCATGCTACTGGCAAGCACCAATGGTTCCCCCTTCCCCACTGCTGTCCCAAGATCAGAACTATGTGCAGACGTCACAAACTCACACAAGCTTTGAGCTGCTTGACCTTGCATGATGGTTAACTAGGAGGGATCCCATTCTCATCCAACTTGCATGCAGAATTCTTGCCAACACCAGTGGGATTTGGAAGACATGTACGAACATCTAAAGGCAGGCAGCTTCAATACTGTAAGGTTTATTTGGCAAGTTTTAGTTCTGCAAACTGAACGAAGTCAGGTCCAGAGCAGTAACAGTTGCTGCTGTGAAAAACAAATGCATGCATTATTTAATTATATTCCTACTTAATACAGCGAAAGGCCTTTTTTAAAAAGATATATCTTTGCTTTTAAAACTGTTTTAATACATAGGAAAGTGTACAGGTTATTTTTCACATAAGAAAGAAAATGCTCACATATTTGTAGCTCCTTTCATGAAAACAAATCCTTATGATCCTTATATTGAAAAGAAGGAAACGTCCTTCCGAGCCCTATTTTGAATAACTAATACATAAAAAGAAAATGTGTCATTCTTGTATTGAGATATGATCAGAGTCTAATTAATTTGTTCATTTCTTTCTCTCTACTTCATTTCTTTTGACATACAATTCAGCTGTGCCACTGATAACATACCAATGTGCAACAGTTGGGTAGAGTGGATTTGGGACTTACTATAACTGGGATCCAAATGCTGACATAAAAAGAATATAATTTGGTCATTGTCAACACTGCATGCACCAGCAGAAATGTCATTGTGAAAATATTGCTTCTTATGACCAGGGCTATAAAAGCTGAGTAGCCACTGGCATGTAAAATTATGGGCCAGTCAACTGGCGTCTGGGATGCTGAAAAGGACAGGAGTTTTCAAGTCTTCTGTGTGCTATTTGTAGAAGTTGGCCATAATCTCCTGCCCTTCCTTATATGCTTTTCCTGAGTTCCTTCCTTACCCATTTCAGTTAACTCTTCCAGTGTCATCTCAAGGCCAGTTGGAGGTGAACCAGCAGCAGAGGCAAAAGTGTCACTCATGCTACCCCTCTGAAATGAGTCAATTATTACAATCAGCCTCTTGCTACATATATAGTCCCTGTTGTTGTGTAAGTGCAGTTAATATACTTAACAAATTCAGAAATTCTGAATTTATACGATCCTGGAACTTAACCACCCAGCCATGACATTTATTGCAGATGACATGCAGTGGAAAAGGAACACCCTCATTTTCTCTCTAATAACCCCCCTCATTCAGCCTCCCCACCACCACCCCATATCTACCCGCCCTCTCCCCAAGTCCTTCTCTTCCACTCCCCCACCCTTAATCTCCAGTGGGCTAAAACTAACACACACACACACACACACACACATCTTGTAAATAGTACATCTAGCCACTTTCTCGACCAAGCATCTGTGCTGGATATGGGAAGCAGGCAAGCTTGGAAGATGGTTGACTTGAGAAAGGTTTGAGGGCCACGAAACTATCTTAGTATGATTTTATCCTTTAAATTGTCCAGCGAGCCTTCAGAATGAGAGGGCTCTAAGAAGGTCAGATGGTTCTGTGCTCATTATGGGTATACAAAGTAAATTTTTATAACATGCTTACATTACGTAGAAATTGAAGAAATTTTAGAATGGGTCTGAAAAACATGTATTCCTGAAGCACACTTTTTGGAAGTGATCCCAGTGAAGCCTGAGGCGCTGTTAAAATTGTTTGACCCTCAGGCAATATAAAGTAGTCAGCTATTCCTAATTATTAAAATGCTTGACTATTCTTAATGACTAAGCATATCTTACATTAACTAGTTTTGGCAGGTAAAGATGGGGACAGGGTGCTGTTGTCCTAGATAAAATAAACTTGTTCCTAGGCATTCTATCAGAAAACTTTGCCAAAACTTATTCCGTACAATAAAATGTCCCTGATCTGTGGGCACACCCTCAAAGGGAAGTGAGTGAAGACTGGTTTCCCTTTAACAGGTTTTAGTAGCTCACTAACTGTTTATACCCATATAATGAGTATGTGGAATGAGGGGGTGAATCACAGCTGAAAGTGGTATTCATATGATTGGAGTGCTGAATAATTCTTAATTTTCAGATAAGAGAGAGTTGGGATGAAATTCAAATTATGGTATCGGTGACAGGGTAGGGTAAATCTTTCCTTGCGACAAGATATCACTCTATAATACTTGTGTTGTTATGCAATTGGCTGACTCTGTAACACTCCCCTCAGGAATTTTTCTTCAGCGTGATCACACCACTCTTGGTGGGAGAATGAGGATGAGCACTCTAGAACCACCACATTCTAGAACCACCTCCACAAATTAGAGTTCGGAGCTTCTGAAGCAGAAAGCCTCCTCTGCTTGTGGAGGCTTTCTATGAATTTTAGATCCTGGGAAATCAGGACTTTCTGTTTCAGAAGTTTGCCTTGTGGAAGGTGTTGATGGGAACAGTGACAGAGAATGCAGCTGTCTCTCCTCGTCTGTTAATGCCGAAGAACAGCTGAAGAAGGCTTTCATGCCTTGAATGATGAGACTTTTCTTAGAATCCAGTCCCTGGGCACACTTACAAGGAAATGAGTACTGTGGAAATAGGTGTCACTTTTGAGTAAGCGGGCATAGAATTGGCCTGGCCATGTGAATTTGAGTGAAGCTGCATTTTTTAAGGTAACTTGATCCAAACCATTCACACTGGTGTGTATCTCTGCAATAGATAGTATAGCACAATATTTGTTTGTTTGAGGTACTATAATATTGCAACCCAAAGCATAAATTTGCATGTCCTAATATGGGACTGTCAAAGCAATTTCTCAGATACAGCAACCATTTTACCCTGGATGTAGTTTTGTTAGATATAGTAAGAGCTGTGTTTGTTTTTTAAAATGAGGTACTGGTACTCATATATTGATAAATGTGTCCGTTGGTGCCAGCACAAAATGGATGCCATGGGCAGCAAAATATATAGGTTCTGGTATTCTGTAGTGGCAAGCACTGTCACAAGAAAGCCCTGGATTTAGTTGACTTTGTGTGGCCTATTAAATGATTTTTGCCTATTTATCTTTTGTCTATTTCTGGCTTCTTCTAAGATGTGTAGATTTCTGTGTCCTGAACAGGGGTGCCATGTAAGGAGTGGTATGGGGAAATGCTTCTCAACTGTTCCTCAGAGCACATTTTATTTAATGGTCAGGAGCTGGTATTCAACTGAGCTTAAACCCATTGAAATTAATGGACATTACTAACTTAAGTCCATTGTCTGAGTCATATAAACAATTAAATGGACCCTTGACCCAGTCATACATACATAAGCAGTGTAAAAGGTGACTGACCTCTAGCATGGCTGTAGTTATGAACAACCACTATAAATAATCTTTTTTTAACTAAATAAATAAACCTAGTTGAGATTCTTACCTCTCTTTACTCAAATGGCACATCTGGTCCCAAGTCCTTGAATTGTTCAACTTTTTGTATGAACATCTGTTTTAACAATGTTCTCTGTTCTTTCACAGTGCAAGTTCTATTGTTTACTTCCAAATCATAGAAAACATGTCAAAATAATTATTTAAGGTCATTTCTTGAATCATAGCTTGGCTTTGGTGAAGTGATATTCTCATGTCAAATATAAGTCATTCATTTGTTGCTGCTGCTTTTTGCTGTTGTTAAAGTTGGAGACATGATGCTGATATTTTTGTAACAAAATCTTAAATGGATGCACAGACCTTTATTGTGCTGAAGTGAAACAAAAACCTATTGAAATAACTAAACCTGAAGATTTACTATAATCATTTTTGGGTACTACAGTACATCATTAACATCATGTATAAGAGTAATGTTGTATTTGTGGATATGACACATTTCTTAAATAGTGGATAAATAGACCCACCTGATAGTTAATAAAATCTAATCTATTGTATATGTTTTAGGCCACAATTCTGTTCATACGTACCTGGGAGTATGCTCCATTAAACACAATTAGGGTTTACTCCTGAGTAAACACATGTAGGATTGCTCTGTTGGCCCTAAAAAACCATTTCTGTCCAGATATTCTATGCATTTTTTTAGCTTCTCCAGTTCAGCATAATATACAGGGAATGCAAGGTTTCATGTAAATGAGAAATAGCGACAATGTTGAGAGTCAGCCAGTCACTTACTATGGTGGTCACTTACTAATTGCAGTAAAAGAGGGAATGCATCATCCAAAAAGAGGACAAAATGTGATAAAATTTGCATAAAATTTGTGTATGAAAATGTATATGTTTTAATTCAGATTTAGACCTACCGGTAATTACTCCAATTTACAATGCTATCCCTTGTTCTGGTTCTTTATCTTTCAACCAGACTTGGACCAGACAGTTCTTCTGGAGGATTTTACCTTAGAGGGTTTTACCTCTAAAGTAGGACACATGGTCAACCTATTGGTTGAGGTGGAATTGAAGTCTGTTTCTCTCAGATCCAGCTACAAAATTCTGCCTCACTGACTGAACTGTGAATAGCATTTATCTAATAAAGGGAATGAGATTATTGACATTGATTAGCGGATATGGAATAAATTGCATAGCAAAAAGGACAGCCACACCATATGTTTAAAGCACATTGACAATCATGGGTTCCCTCAAAGAATTCTGGGAACTGTTGTTTGTTAAGGGTGCTGGGAATTGCAGCTTTGTGATGAACCTCCTAACAACTCTCAGAACCCTTAACAAACCCAGGACCACTGAACATAGAATCATAGAATTGTAGAGTTGGAAGGGACCACGAGGGTCATTAATCTAACCCAGCCTTTCTCAACCTGTGGGTCCCCAGATGTTGTTGAACTACAATTCCCATCACCCCTAGCTAGCAAGGCCATAACTCAGGGATGATGGGAGTTGTAGTCCAACAACATCTGGGGACCCACAGGTTGAGAACTGCTGATCTAACCCCTTTCAGTGCATGAATCTTTTGCTCAACGTGGGACTCAAACCCACAACCCTGGGATTAAGAGTTTCATGCTCTACCGACTGAGCTATCCCAAACTTAAAGCGGTATAACTTTAAATGTATAGCATATGTATGACCTTAACCACTTTCAATACCAGCTTATGAATATATATATATATATATATATATATATATATATATACACACACATATATAATTTTGCAACCATTACTTATGTTATTATGAATCATTATTGTTGCTATAAGTATTATTTATATCCCACCCCATTCCTCCAAAGGAGCCCAGCCCAGGGTGGCAAACACACTAATGATAAAACGTCTAAAAAACAATTCCAATGCACCCATACGTAAAATGGGGTCAAACTTTGCATTGGCTGACCTACTGGCAGAGAATTGTAAAGCAGAGAAGTGGGGTGCACATTATTCTCTGGACCTGTCCAAGTACCCATCAGTTCTTACTCGGCACTGCTGCCACCTCTGTGAGAAAAGGGCAAGAAGGATTTTCAGTGTTCCACAGATCTGACCACACATGTTGTAGGAGCAGTCAGGCAAGGGACCATCTCTGACCAAGATGGGTCTTTTCGCCATTAACCATTAAATACAGATCAGATTTGTAATTCAAACTGAAAGCATCAGTTACACACATCAGCATGCACAATACCTAGCCGCAGTCATGTGGATTCCGTTATCCCATCGAAAGAAATAGTACAATATGCAGCTGCCGCATACTAGACTATATCAGCGCAAGAATCTGCTCACCCACACCAATTTTCCCAGCTCATTTTCTGATTACATTTTGACCTCATTCTATCGCTTGCTCTATACCAGTTAGCTATCTAGGCAGCATAGCCAGAAGAGCTGAATGACCCCCCTCCCCCCAAAAAAGCAACCCTAAGTGCTTCCTAACTGAGCAAAAAGATGTCAGAAACTCGAGGCCAATTTGTGGTTTGGTTCTGAACTCTCGCCTTGTCTTCGTCAGGTCCTAAAGGGGTTTCCAGAATGTTTACAAGCAGATATCTGTCTCCACCTCAACCAAAGTTTACTTCAGAACTGCAAAGCTTTCCAGGGAGCCAGTAAAGGCTGTCTCCGGGCTTTGGCTATGAAGTTTAAGACGACGCACGCACCTCCCGGAGACACCCTTGTCCACTCTGGTGATATCCTGACTGCGCTTTACTTCCTGTCGCGAGGCTCCATCGAAATCCTCAAGAATGATATGGTGGTGGCAATCCTGGGTAAGCATTTGGAAATTTGGCGAAACCCGAGAAAGCTGCATCACAAATCCCTTTTAGACAAGAACTGGTCTTGCAGATGGATCAGAATTAATGAAAGAGAAACGTCCAGTTCATAAGAACAGATTTAAGATCCCTAAAAGGAGGCTTACATTAAGCTACCTGATTGACTATTGCGTCTGGCTGCAGCAAAGGGAGAGATAAGAAAGGACTATAGGGTCCCCTCTATTAGCTTGGCTCAGAGATTGACTCCATTTGACTCCTCCTCTCCCAGAACTGTTTCTGTGCAAGCTGGTAATGATAAGAAGTTTGCAACTTTAAGAACTGATGGCTGAGGTTGCTTGCTTTCCTCCCTCCCTATCCCTATCTCCTTTTGTGCTATGTCTTTTAGATTTGAAGCCTATGGGCAGGGACTGTCTTGCTGTTATCGTTGTTATTGAACTTATATACCATACTTTTCCGTCTATAAGGCGTCCCCATGTATAAGATGCCCCCTATTTTGGGGGGCTCAAATTTAAGAAAATGGGAGGAGATGGCACAGCGTAGTTGATCTTTTTCTGTGGAGGCTTACCCAGCGTTGTTGAGCTTTGGGGGCGGGGGGGAGAATTGACCAGAGTTGTTGAGCAATTTTTTTTGAGGGGGGGGGAATGACTGATCAAATAACACTCACCCAACTGACAAATGCTAACAATCACAAGCCAAATTGCCGAAGTGGGAGCCACTCCAAAACAGCCCTTGCCACATCCACAAATAACCCACCCAATTGACAAAGCAGTAGCCAATCCAATGCAGCCCTTGCAGCAGACACCATTCACCCACCCAATAGCTAGATCCTGCTCGTGGATGCAACCAATCGCCTGTCACCCCCCTCTGCACTACCCATGTATAAGATGACACCTGCCCCCCTTTTTTTTACTTTATTTTGGAGTAAAAAACCCTCGTCTAATACAGTGAAAAGTACGGCAAGCTGCTTTGGGGGTCTTTTCATCTGAAGTGTAGGATAAAAAATGCTATAAACAAACAAGTAACCAAGCAAATAAGTCTTGGAACATGTGGAATAATATAAAAGGCAATATGCCTCTGAGCAAATGCAGGACATATTTCCCTCACCATATTTGTAGCTTGTCACCACAAAATGAGGACCTTCTGAAGCGGATATATACAAGAAGCATAATCACATGATGCAATTTGTTTGAGCCCATATGACATCAGATTGTAGATGTGAGATCACAGATTTTTGGAGAACATGTCCTGTTTCTTATTTTTGTAATATGGCAGGAGGCCATGTGTAAATGTGTTTGTTCCCCCATTCCCCAATTATTGTTGCAGGCAAAAATGATATTTTTGGAGAGATGGTCCATCTTTATGCAAAACCAGGAAAGTCCAATGCAGATGTGAGGGCTTTAACCTACTGTGACTTGCACAAGATCCAACGAGAAGACCTGTTGGAAGTTTTGGATATGTACCCTGAATTTTCTGATCTCTTCCTCACCAATCTAGAGCTCACTTTCAATTTGAGAAATGAAAACCCCAAAGTACGTGAAGTATGTCTAAACTTCCTTTCACTAATGAATATCTTAAGGCTTATAGAATTTGACAGAAACAAAGCTGACAAATGACCTGGAATGGCACCATTTATCAAAAGTTACTCTCACTCACCCAAAATGGTTGCAGCAGATTTCTCATTTTGGGCTGAATTTATTCATTTTAGCACTGTGTGAGGGGGACATGGAAAATATAGTGCTTTTTCAAACACACACACACACACACACACACACACACACAAACATGAAATTAAACAAAAACAAAAACAAATGGTGATGAAACAATAGTATCCCAGCAGGGGTAAAAAGGTAAAGGTAAAGGTACCCCTGCCCGTACGGGCCAGTGTTGACAGACTCTAGGGTTGTGTGCTCATCTCACTCTAGAGGCCGGGAGCCAGCGCTGTCCGCAGACACTTCCGGGTCACGTGGCCAGCGTGACGAAGCTGCTCCAGCGAACCGGCACCAGAGCAGCACACGGAAACGCCGTTTACCTTCCCGCTATAAAGCGGTACCTATTTATCTACTTGCACTTAAGGGTGCTTTCAAACTGCTAGGTGGGCAGGAGCTGGGACCGAACGACGGGAGCTCACCCCGCCACAGGGATTCGAACCGCCGACCATGTGATCGGCAAGTCCTAGGCGCTGAGGTTTTACCCACAGCGCCACCCGCGTCCCTAAAGGCTTCCTCCTGGCCCGTACGCCAATTATACTACTAATAAATAAAAAGATAGGTCAGCCTTGATTCAGCTGTATCCCCTTTAGAGTAAAGTTTAATCCCACTAAAATCAATGGCAAAATGTCTTTTGGTCTTTATAGCTCTGGATTGCTGACATGCTAGACATATTTTTTTTCATCCGTTTTTCTTCGTTTATTATTACGCTTATATCCAACTTTTCCTCTGAGGAGCTCAAGGGGAGTAGATATAGTTTCCCCCTCCTCCTTTCATCCTCAAAGCTACCCTGTTAAATAGTTCAGGTTGAAAGACAGTGATTGGTCCAAGGTCACCCAGTGACCTTCATGGCTGAGTGGAAATTTAACCCTGATCTCTTAGGCCCTAGTCTAACACCCTAACCACTACATCATGCTAGCTGTTTTAAAGCATAAAATAAAAAGATGCCATAAGATATTCTCTTTATTCTTACTAATCACTATCCTATCTGTTTCTAGTTGAAATCTGGACCTGGCTTTGCAACCCATGATATATAGTGTGGCAGCTGCCTCAAGTGGCAAATTTTAGATGCCATTAAATGACCACAAATAGTCTGTTTATCCGTTTATTTTATTTTCAGGTTGTGTGCCTTGAATTTTCTGGCCCAGTCAGCAAAACAGAAACACCTTGAGCTGGCCCTGTTGCAGTTCTGTAGAACAGGAGAGAAACACAGACTAGCATCAACATGAACAGCAGAGCTCCATCAGGCTATACACAACAGAGTGAGAAATAGGCAGGATTTCAAATATTATCTCTGTGGTTTGGTCCTATCCAGTAGGCCAGCATCCAAATCTATCTTATTAGGATGAAGAGCATCTTGTTGATTTGGAACTTTTAGTCTGAAGCCCTGTGCACATCCAGGGGGTTAGCCCCACGGAACACAGTGGGACTTGCTTACAAATAAGCATACCTAGGATTGCATGGTTAGAAGCAAGGGCTGTGGGTTTGTCAGGAGTTGGCAAACCAAAAGATGAAGGTTTGCCAATAGGCATTGGGTGTGGTAGAGAACATTAACACACCATGGAGACATTATTGGGACCCTTCTGTTTATCACTGTAATGCAAAAGGGCTCTTTTTAAATATATTTTTTAACAAACCTTTTAAAAAAAATAAAACATCATCCATCCTTCCATAGGTGGGTATCACCATAAAGTTCAACTGAGCCCTGTTTTCCCACCACAGGTCATGGGGTTGACCTACACACTCCATGATTTCCAGATGGAAATGGAGCTAGCAACATTATTTACATTCAGTAAGAGGTCTATCAAGCCACTTATTTCTCCATCGGGAGAGAAAGCCCTGCCAAGTCTCTTTTGTCATTTTCAGATCCCTCTGCACAGCTGCAGAGGGAGGAAGCTTTTGGATGTGTAGGAAATGTGTTTTATGCAAGTGAGCACTGAAGCTTTTGGTGCCCTGCTTGCCGTCTGAAATGATACATCCCAGAACCACATACAATGTACTTCCATAAGCCCAGCATCTGCCAGTTGCTTTTGGCTATAACTTCCCTATGTTTCAGGTTGCGGGTGTTGCAGAGGGAAGTCACCACTTTGCTTCCTAATGTCTTTATGCTGATTTTCTAATGAAACATTCAAGTATGGATGCATCTGAAATTTTCCACAAAAAACCCCAGAAATAATCAAACATTAATTAAACATTGTGATGAGGAAATGGTAGCCCAAGGGAGAAGGAGCCAGTTTCAGCTTTGGAAATAATGAAATAATCAAAGAAGGTAGAGCTGGAGAAATAAAACAAAGAGTGCATAATGTACCAGCTTTATTGTTATGCAGTGCAACTTTTATCACAATTTATGTGTAATTAAACATCATAGCTAATTATAACCAGCTACTACATTACTGTCTGCAGCAATATGCATCCCCACAAGGGGTTGTTTTCACATTTTTCTTCACCAAACTGGTTTCTGAGAACACACTGCTGAGAAAAAAAATTATCAATACATAAACAATCCATAAATCATTCTTCTGAGTACAAGATGAAAAAGGCACTTTAATTTACATTCTGTCCCTCTCTCCTGCTCTCACTCCCTCCTTCCCTTCCCCCCCCTCTCTCTCTCTCTCTCTCTCACACACACACAAATTAACTTTCTTCTTTTAAAACCTTTTAAAATCTGTATCCTTTTCAAAACCACCCATACACATAATTCATATTATGAGCTCCACCCAGAAAACAATTTATTTTTCTTTCTTTAAAAACAAAACAACAACCTTTGAAATGAGTATAATCTATCATATCTCGATATCTCACTTATCTAGGCTGAACTCGCAATAAGGCCACAAACAACTAATGATTCAGATGGTGACAACAGCAAACTCCGAAGAAGGAAATTCTCTTTTGAAAGCGAAATTGATAAAGGTAATTTATTTCCTCTACAATGATGTTCTTGAAAACATGATCGCAGAGGGCTGTAGTCAACTAAATCATACTCAGAGTAGGCCCAGGCGAGGGACCATTATCATCAAGGTGGCAAATTAAACATGTCTAATTTAAGTGTGCCACTGTTCAAAGTTCATGGAGATGCTGGCATGATTTAATGTGACCAAAATTGCTGGTTGATCTTAGAATTCAGATGTGAAGATCTTCTCAGTTTACCCTACCAGGATGGTGTGGAGCCTTAGGCTCTGGGGCTGAATGTGGCCTTCTGAACCACTCTATCTGGCCCCTGGAACTCTCCTCAAGCCATGTCACTCCCAAGGCCCAAGAGGGCCCCTGCATCTTCCTTAAGCATCCTTCTCAGGTGCAGCTGACTGCTTGGAATGTGTCATTGAACTGTGATAATGGCTGTTTCTGAATGGACAGGTGTGTGTGTGTGTGTGTGTGTGTGTGTGTGTGGTAGCAATGGAGGAGAAATTCAACTCTGTTTATATTTCAAGGTGAACCAACCTAATTGTGATTTCCAGTTGTGATGGCAATTTGTTGTGATTGCAATTTGTGATTTGCTTAATTTTATTTTGCTGTAACCTACCCTAGAACATTATGGGTGAAGGGTGCGTAATAAATCTCATGCCAGCCCCCAGAATTATCAGCCTGTTGGTCTATTGGATATAAGTTCTAAGATTTACAGCCTCTGCCTTCTCCTGAAATTAACAAGCTGGGTGGAAGAAAATAATATATTGTACAAAGAACAAGCTGGGTTTGGGAAGGGGCATAGTACAGTTGATCACATCTTTGTACTACACTGTCTAATGCATAAATACATCAGTGGTCCACCCAGACAGTTTTTTGCCACTTTTATTGACTTTTCCTCAGCATTTGAAACAATTAATAGGAAACTACTGGGGGGTAAACTGGCAAGGACTAAGATTGATAAAAGGCTGCTACTCCTAATACAGGAGTTACATAGTAATACAACTATGAGGATAAGGATCAGCACAGATGGAAGGATGACAAAGGATATCAGAACAAACAAAGGCATCAGACCAAGATGTCTGCTAACTCTCCTCCTTTTCATTCTTTATATTAACAACATTGTAACAGAGCTAAACCGCCCTGATCACTCTCCGTCTTCAATTGGGAACCGTAAAACAGCAACCCTGATATACGCAGATGATTGTAATAAACCTCAGGCTGAGGATAAGACACTAAGTGAACCAAAACACAGAGATCCTTCAACATTTGCACATCTCTGAATCTTGCAATGCAGTTCTCTAGCCAAGTAGCTTGTAGAAAAATCACATATATCATTGAAAATAGCAAGCAAAAATGTTTATGCTATTGTTTTGAGAGAAAAAAGTGTGTATTAGACAAAATTGCATACAAAAAAATTGTATGCGATAAGAAATTCGCTGGTGAATGTTCATGCATCTCCTGCTTTCTCTAAGAGGGGTCTTTAAGAGAGCAAGCAAAACCCCTTTCCAGACATTGTTGTTTTAGGAACTTTTCTTCTGAATTAAACATTTCCAATCTCTACTTCTATCCAAAAAATTGCTACACACACACACACACACACACACACACACACACACACACATCTCATAGGAACTGGGCCAAACTCTTCTTCATCCCCCCCCCTTCCTCTATTAGAGGAACTCTGTTCATATGAAGTCTGGTTCCAACCTTATGGTTTAATAAATCTCCATTTACTATGGTTGCATCCTGATTCTAATCTAAACAGAATAATTTGAGAAACGGGTGAATTGCTGGCAGTGCAATTGTTCTAAAACAAGAGGTGCTGAAACTCACCATGAACGTCTCCCTTGTTCTCTTATATTGACAATTGCTCCCACCTGAGAGGTGCCGGAATAGAGTTCCTGTGAGTTCTAGCTGAAAGAAAAAGCCCTGACTGTTGGTGTCATCTCTTCAAAGTTTTATAGAGCGATTCTGTGTCCTAGAGAAAGAAGTCTTTAGCTTGGTGTCTTACTGTTTCGCAGAATGGCATTACCTTTCTGTCAAAGAGGCATTTCTTAAGCACAAAACCAAGAGTGACAACAAATCTGTCAAGGCAATACCCCCATGAAATATTTAAGCTGCTCTTCACACACACACACACACACACACAGTCTGTTGACAGAGGTAACCTGCCTAAATGACCTTCACATTCCATAAGAGAAAACATATTTTGCCACCTGAAGGGGAAAGGTAACCTTTTAGCCACTGCCCGCTATGAAATTTTGAGCTGCTGCTTCAGGGTGGCTGATGAATGACTTTCATGAAAAAAAGCAGATCAACCTTTACACAGACTAAGGGTTCTTCCAGATAACCTGATTACTGAGCGTTCATTCTGATTTTGTTTGCAGGGAAATTAGACAAAGATGGCTTTTTGATGAGTAGACTGGTTAGAATGATGTTGCATCAAAGCAGGTGTTAATTCCACACTTTGCAGTGCATTTCCCTGTCACTTACCTTATAGCAAAAATTCGAGGAAGCAGGTTTGTTGCACAAGACCTCCCAATTAGCTATGATAGCACAAGCTGAGTTTGCCCGTATGCCATTGAATCCAACCCCCAAGTAGCAACTAGGTGGAAATGCCCTAAAGCTCGCTCAGTTGAAATAACAGTATTTATTTAAATACCAGGGGGAATAAAAATGTTTTGGCACCTAAAAGTATTTAGAATAGTCCTGCTACAAGAGTTGAAGTCTGCCAGGTTAGGGCTCTTCTTAGCATCCTGCCCATAGGACAGATACTTCATGTGGTGATGCACAGAAATGCCTTCCCTGTGGCTTTCAAACTCCCTGCTGTTTTTAGGGAAGTACAAGAAGTTGCCTTACACCTCATCAGAACTTTGGTCCATGTATCTCAGGCTTGCCCACTCTTCCACTTGTCCCATGCCAATAAAGCATGGCTCCGAGCAGTTTTCCTCTTGCGCCAGTCCTTTCCCAGGGAAACATGCTCTTTAGTGCTCAATCGGAGCAAACGTCAATCTGGAGAAAACCGGAATTGCCATTTGCTCCAATTGAGTGCTGTAGATTGGTTTTCCCATGGGGGAAGCATTGGGACAAGAGGAAGCATGTATACTATCTCCACAGCATCAGACACGAGTCTTCTCCAGCCATACCTGGAAAACTGGGACCCTTTTTCACACTTTGATTAGTTAAAATAAGGTTCTGAGATAACCCTCTGTCACTTTGAGCTCCATGCTGCAAGAGAAATTGGTTTGTTTGTTTTTACTGCTAGTAGTTTTGTTCCAGCTGCTGCTGAGTAGAGCATCTTTGAAATCTCTATTTTCCCTCCTGACACTTATCGGGATACGGATGTTAGCTGAACGGCTAAACACGAATCGGTATTTATTTCACCCCCTACTCCACGTTCGCCTGATCAAGTTGTTACTATAGCAACTTCTTTCTGCAGTAGCTTCGTATACTATTTAGACAATATCCGCACAGTTCTTTTATCCCTAATCTCTAGTACCTCGGCCACTAATTTGCCAGGAGCAGAACAATTAATTCAGCGGTGCAGTTCTGCTCCGTGAGAAATCTTTGTTCTGCATTAAAAGCTAAAAATACCTTGATCAATTATCAGGCTTCCTTGATAACCAACGCAACACAGAAATGATTTCAGATCCAGTTCCTTGTGCTACAGCTTTGCCTCTTCCATGGTATCCCTTGCTTTTGCGTAATTCAGTAATTCCCAAACGTTTTGCTGAAGGGACTCAGCAACATCTTTGGGATCTGCCTGGAAACCCAGAATGGTCTGGAGGAGAGAAACAGGAATGAGCTGTTGTCAGACTGGTAGATAACAACAAGCTACAAGGCATGGGTTGGGGACCTTTTTCAGACAGATCCACACGTGCCAGTGGTGTGCGGGTCCAGAGGCAAAAGTAGGTGGAGCAATTAGTATCAGTTTTGCCTTTGTACAGAAGACTGGTTTGTACACACAATCTCTCTTGATCCTACATCCAGGCAAGCAACAGGCAATGTCAGAGTTCGAGGACACATTGCAGCTAGGCGAAAGCACTGAAGGAAGATGTGGAGCAAGGCCATTGAGGGGCATGGCCTGTGGAAACAGGGTAGGCTGGGGAGGGGGGGTGGCCTGGAAAGAGCCCCCAAGGGCCACATAGAGAGGCCTGCAGGGTCACATTTGGCCCTGGGTCTGAGGTTCCCCTCTCCTGCTTTTTCTGGAAGAATTTTCAGCAAGAACAAAAAGCATTGGCATCCTTAAGAGCATAAGAAGAGCCTTCTGTGCTGGATCATTGCCCCATGTAGTCCATCACCCTGTTCTTGCAGGGGAACATGGGGAACATGCAAGGTAGATTGTTGCCAGAGCAAGGATTGCTGCTTGTGGTGCTGCATCTAGAATAGGGCCCAGTTTTAGTCACCCATGCTTTCTAAGAGGTTTTGGAGGGAAACGTCTGGGGAGGTCAGTTTGAATCACCACCCACTGAGCACGGGGCCTTCTGGTGGTTCCCTCACTGTCAGAAGTGAAGTTACAGGGAACCAGGCAGAGGGCCTTCTCGGCAGTGGCACCCACCCTGTGGAGCGTGCTCCCATCAGATGTCAAGGAGATAAAGAACTACACAACTTTTAGAAGAGGTCTGAAGGCAGCCCTATATCGGGAAGTTTTTAATGTCTGACGTTTTACTATGTTTTTATATGTGCCGGAAGCCACCCAGAGTGGCTGGGGAAACCAAGTCAGATGAGCGGGGTATACATATTATTATTATTATTATTATTATTATTATTATTATTATGAAACTAATGGAACTTAAACTTGAGGGCCCCTAATCCTGGAGGGGCCCAGAAGCAACATTAGTCCACGTCGCTTTAAATATTTGCTTTTAAAAGTGCATCATGCATGTATATAACATGTACCTAATTTTCTCTAACTTTCATTCCCCGACCCCATAACCCAGAAACTATAAGGCACAGGATTATTATTTTTAATTCACACCAGTGACTTTGACATGTGATATAATCCAGCACAGCAATTTAAATCAAAATCTGAGATGTAGTAACTAATTATGAAAGAAAATTGTGATGATCTGTCATGGAACAACCCCACTGAAGAAGATAACAGTGGTTATAAAGACCTTGTTGCTGATTGAGAAGGGGACCCGATATCAGTTCAAGATTCAGGGCTCCCAAAATGTAGGTCAGTCACTGCCTATGAGGAATCACAAAATCTAGAAAGTGGATCTAGATGCTACGCATGTTAGCAAAGAGTGTAATGAGCTCTTAAGGCCAAAGTTGTGGGTTTATAGAACAGCTATGGTTAAGTTAGCATTAACAACCTATGCACACTTACTCACGATTAAGTCCTGCTGCCTTCAGAGCTTACTTAAACAGGTATAGGGATCAGATTACAAAATCAGCACTGGGGCTGCCTAGACTCTGCAGTATAAAGATTACACATAACAGAATTAAGTTTAGTAATCATGAATAGAAAGCAGATGAAGAAATCTCTCCAAAATATTACGGCAAACCAGTTTAGAGACTCTTATGGTAAACCATACCCTTAATCAATCTTTTGTGCTAGAAACATCTTGACATTTCAGTTTGAAATACATGAAAAGGAGAGAAAAGGGAAAGATCAGGAGTCTTTTGTGAGAACATATTTTCTTCTTGTCCCCATTTGATTTATTTATTTGCACACACTGGTTTTGTTTGGCTTTTGTAAGCCACTTGAGACCAACGGAGAAATGAATCGCACGATCTGCTGAAGGAAATGCATTTTAAATCGCTAGCCCCTCTCTGTAACAAGACATAAAGAACCATTATCTCTAGCAGAGAACAAACTTGCTAAATGGTATAATAACTTTCCCCCTGCTACCCCAAGGACAAGGCTAAATTTCATATCATTTACTATAATGGTTTCTTTTTTTAGCAGACTATGACAAAGACAATGAGGGTTCTGTGGATAACACCAGACATTATCAGGTCACCGAGAAGCATTTTGGGGAGAAGAGAAGCAGATCATCATCTTTTGTGTCATCCATTGATGATGAGCAGAAACCGTTGTTCTCTGGGATCATAGGCTACCCATCTGTCCTGGGAAAGACTGCAGTGCTGGGTTTTGAGGAGATGATGCATGCAACAGAAAGAATTCAAACTAACAAAAGGAGTCATTCTTGTAAAGGTAATCCATGCAAGCGTTTTAAAAACATATTCAGAATTAATAGTCCATGGCAAATTATACAGCAACATGCTTTTTAACCTTGCAATGAAACATTTATTTAAATTCTTTCCTTATGCTCAAATTCATAACATTCTGCTAATTAATCCCATCAAGCATGGGCTGTTGTAAGCAATTATTCCCTTCAAAGGGCACGATTGATTTGCAGGGTCTTTGCTTCTACATAGGTTTACTACCAATCCTCCTGTAATTTTTGGTTTTATTGTGCCACTAACGTTTCTTTGTACCTTAATAGTGTTCCATCTAACTTGTGGGGGGGAGGGACACTGTTTGCTGAGAAAACTGCAAATCTCAGATTCCTAGCATCAGGGAGAGCTCAGTGGTAGAGCCCATAATTTGGATATAAAATGCCTAGCTTCAGTCCCCTGGTATCTCCAGATAGGGCTAGGAAATGAATTCTGTATGAAACCCTTGAAAGCAACTATTAGTTGATGTAGGCCATACTGAGCTGCTATCATCATCATCGTCGTCGTTGTCGTCGTCGTCACCACCATCAGTTATTATTATTAGCCTCACACAAGGAACTCCTAAGGCAAATTACATCCAATAAACAGAACTATAAAATGCATACAAGTAAACTAACTATACACTAAAACTCATCGAAAAGGTGGTAATGTTGGTGCCTGGCAGGCTTCCATGGAGAGAGCATTTCACAGGAAGCCACTACAGAGAAGACTCTCTTTCTCGCTCCCCACCCCAGTGTGGTGTAGTGGTTAAGAGTGGTGGACTCGTAATCTGGTGAACCGGGTTCGCTTCCCCGCTCCTCCGCATGCAGCTGCTGGGTGACCTTGGGCTAGTCACACTTCTCTGAAGTCTCTCAGCCCCACTCACCTCACAGAGTGTTTGTTGTGGGCGAGGAAGGGAAAGGAGAATGTTAGCCGCTTTGAGACTCCTTTGGATAGTGATAAAGCAGGATATCAAATCCAAACTCCTCCTCCTTCTCCTCCTCCTCCTCTTCTTCTTCTTCTTCTCTCATAACACTACAATGCCACTAACCTTACAACTCAGTACAAATGTACTGGCAGGGGTGGGGGTGGGAGAGAGAGCCAGAGGAGGGGGAAAGTGTAGGAAAGCTAGAGGAGTGTTAAAATTAACAAGACTGGATTGCAAGCAGCTTTCAGACTAGCTGACACAACCTTAAGGGGAATAAGAAAGAAAGAAAGAAAGAAAGAAAGAAAGAAAGAAAGAAAGAAAGAAAAAATTAAGAAATCTTGCATCTTATTTTCTTTTTAAAGCAACTGATGAGTGTGATACGTGGATAAGCACTCGTTCTTGGATGTGCTTAAAAAGCAGGAGTGGACCCTTTTAAAATAGTTTCCAAACTCTACCAAGCATTTGGAGTGGTATAGGAGTCATTATCCACTGTGAGCACAATTTAATAGGTGTCATGTGCAATTCATACTCCAAGTGAGGCGTGTGCGTGCACATTTCACTGATTTCCCTTCTCGGTGCAATTAAATATACCTATTCAAAAGAATTCCTGTGTCATTTCGCACCACCGACAATTCAGCAAACACATCTTTCTTTTTTTACAGTCCGGAATGCTGGCCGAACCCCCTCAGGTTCTTGCAAAATGTCAAGATTCCTACATTTGCAGTTGGGAAGCTCACCTTTTTTCTTTTTCTTTTGGCGGCCACAAAAGTGTTTTTGCAGCTATAGCAACATTTTCCAAGGCAACCTAGTGCAAACTGTACTAAATTTAGCAAGTTTAAGAGGTGTGTGTTTTTATTGTGACCAAACACAAACCAATATAATTTTCCTTTGTTCCTTTGCTGGGGCTCTCAGTGGTGTTATTAAGAGCAAATCATCTTTGATCGGGGGGGGGGGGTTGGGGGGGGTTCTTGTGGTTAATGGTGTTTGGTCCAGTCATCTGTGCTTGTTTTCATTGCCATTCTTAATTGAATTAATTCAAAACACTGTTTTCTGCAACACCTATAAATATATGGCTGTGAATGTGTGGTTGTTTATTAATTTGCTGATTTTACCTCTGTATCGTAGGCTAGCTGTATATTCTCACATACCCCTCCCTACTCTCCACCTGGAGAAGCAAAAGATCTTAACAGAATTCAAGGAGAGGCAAAAAGACTCAAAGAGAACATGAAGCTGGGCTGTTGAGGAATGTGGCCTGGTGAGAGGAAGTGTGGCTGAGGAGGTGTTATAGCCTGGGAGACAAATAGAGAGGATGCTGAGGCTCCCAGGACTGCGGTTCACCGTCTCTATTGCCAAGCATAGAATCATTTAAACCTTAGTCTAGTTCAGGAGTGGGGCACTTACAGCCCTGCCAGTGGTTGGGAATACTTGGACAACTGTCTATGAACTGCTGGATGGCCACAATTTAATCACACCTGCTTTAGTTGCTTGGCAGTGAGTTAAACTTACCTAACATGGAACCGTCCAATTGTAGAGTCGGAAGGGACCACATGGGTCATCCAGTCCAACCCTCTGCAGTTCAGGAATCTTTTGCCCAGTGTGGGACTTGAACCCGCAACCCTGAGATTAAGAGTCTCCTGCATTACCCACTGAGCTATCCTAAATTTTTGTTTAGGCATTCCACAAACACCGCTGTGCAGTGCTTGTGATGTTTCCCAGAATTACAGTCTATATATTTTCTTTGTGGGAAGAAAAAAGATTTTTAGACATTATTTACACGTTAAAAACGATGGTCTTTTACAAATCAGCTCTTGGAGGAATGTAAATAATGTATTGTATTGTTTGCATTTCCATCCTCAAATGAATGAAGTAGTTTTCCCGTTGTTTTCCACCCCATTAAAATGTGGGTTAGGCATTTATTATATTTAGAGTTACTGGTATGAGACTGCTTTCTTTCCATGTATCCCTGGAAGTATGACGCACAAGCTAGCCAGCAAAATCATGGCATTGCTTAGAGCAAGGCTTTTACAAAGTTCTCTGCAAGGTCCTTCCCCCTACTTCTGCCACAAGAGGCTGGAGCCAATTTGACCAAGGCCTACACAGATTGAAATTAATTAACATGACTGAGTAAGGTCCATTAATGTCAACTGGTCTGTTCTGAGTGAAACTTAGTTGAATACACTCCTAGGGGCAGCATATTTGGGACATAATTTGCCAAAACTTTCCATGCTCTAAATTGTTTCTGAAAGTTCCTTTCATCCAGCCTCATAACCGAGCCAGTATGACAGAACCTGTGGCCACACCAGCCCACTTTATAAATGAGGCTAGAGCACAGTGCGAGCATCATCATGAAGACAAAGGAACGATAACTTTTGTGGACATTCTCTAACATAGCCTACTCCCATATTTTGTAGCTTTGTTTAAATAACCAACCTCCACTCTTATATTTTGGCAGATATCACCAACAGAAGAATCTGGGAGGAGGATCACAGCAGGAGCCACCAGGAATCATCCAGCCAGTCCGCATTGCCCCATGTCACGTGGGGCATCTCCGAAACAGAGAGTGAGATCAACTATGGAGAAGTGGAACAGAGGCTAGATTTACTTCAAGACCAGCTCAGCAGGTAAGGAGGGACATGAGGAAAAGAGCAAACCTTGGCTATCTGTCATGATTAATAATGACAACACCATTTCTCCAGTTTGTGCCTGTGAGCCCAAAAAGAGTGGCAACCCCAAAAGTTCAGCCAAAAAGGACAATTTGATCAATCATCTTAGGGAAGAGGTTAGTTCCTTTTTCATTGCTCAGTTATTTCTATTCCCTAAAGCAGGGGTCAGCAACCTTTTTCAGCAGGGGGCCGCACTGTCCCTCAGACCTTGTGGGGGAGCGGACTATATTTTGGAGGGAAAAAATAAAAAATGAACAAATTTCTATGCCCCATAAATAACCCAGAGATGCATTTTAAATAAAAGCACACATTCTGCTCATGTAAAAACACCAGGCAGGCCCCACAAATAACCCAGAGATGCATTTTAAATAAACGGGTATATTCTACTCATGTAAAAACACGCTGGTTCCCAGACCGTCCGCGGGCTGGATTGAGAAGGCGATTGGGCCGCATCTGGCCCCCGGGCCTTAGTTTGCCTACCCATGCCCTAAAGTATTTCCTCTGATCCCTTTTTCTATGTTTTTTTCCTTCTCCCGGAAAATGAAAGTTTGCAATGTGTGGCTGTTTCCCTCTTTGAAAAGAGTAGGCTAATGTGTCAGCTGCCTTTGAAGCATGTGTTACATTCCATTGCAAGAACATTCAATATCTGATGTGAGAGCTATTTTGCTTTCTTTGTAATAAGCAACTGCAAACTCGTTCCCCACCCTGCAAAAAAGAAAAGGAAAAAGCAGCTCTATAAGTGTCACTTAGTCACACTGTGCAAGGAAAACAGTTGTTTTCTTTGTCAAAATACTGTATAGGTAAGCTTCCTTTTCCTAATGCACTCCATATAATATTTCAACACTTCTCTCTTCTAAGTGCCTACGATGTTATGGTAGCAGTTGGTTAAAGAACACAGCTCTCAGCCTTGTTCAGAATAAAGTAAAGTAGAGCTGATTAGTCATACAGCACAATTCACCATATAACTGCATCTATTTGAGTATTCAGAATTTATTTGTTTCAGCCAGTGATGCTAAAAACAAAAATTAGCTGAAACCATAAAAATAACATGGAGTAATGAAACAATCCTAAGCAGAGCACAAGATAGTATCAAATAAACAGCAGAATTACCCAGTTTTTGTTGGCTATTTGCAGGTTAGTAGCGCTGCAGAGAGCTTGCTGGGGAGACCATGATTAAAAAGGGACTCAAAAATAACTTAAACAAGGTTTTAATTACAAAAACAAAAACTCCTTATACACTAAATACATCAACAACAAACCAGACCCAACCACCAACCCATCCCCCAGGGTAATGGGAGAGCTAGGTGCTGCTCCTTATATACTACACCCAATTGCTGACACAGCTTAATCAATGCAACTCAGCAGCACTTATGTTTCACAGCTGTAAAGCTGGATCTCGTTATTTTGCTCTGGCCCTTGCTCTGGCCCCTTAAAGACATACACATTGGGTGGAACAATGATGAACCTTTACATTTAAAGAAACCATTCAACAGTTTTATTTTGCAGCAGCCAAGACAAATGTACCCATTATTGATCTCTTGTTATTTGCATGTAAAAATTCTGACTTCTGGTTATTTGACTAGTTGACCCGTGCCTTCAATAGGAAACAGAAGAATGTATTCTGCACATTTTGGGGAGTGGGGTAACAGAACAAAATAAGTGCTGCTGCTGCTGCTTCTTTGGCGATCATTTGCAGACGAGTAAGATTGTCTTCCATGAACACAGTTTTAACAGCGAGTCCGTAAGTGACTGTAGAGACCAATTCTGGATCCACACGTCCTTCCACAGTGGGGACATAGGTTTCTGGGCGGGAGTTGATCACGGTAAGGGTTTGCCAAGCATGCCTCCCTTTCGTCCTGAGTTCGAGTGTCTTCAAAACCCATGACACCTTTGGTAAAGGCTGTTCTCCAATTGGAGCGCTCACAGGCCAGTGTTTTCCAGTTGTTGGTGTTTATACATTTTTTTAGATTTGCCTTGAGAGAGTCTTTAAACCTCTTTTGTTGACCACCAGAATTACGCTTTCCATTTTTAAGTTCGGAATAGATAATCAGGCATCCGCACAACATGATCAGTCCAATGAAGTTGATGTTGAAGAATCATTGGGGTAATAGAACAAAATAAGTGCAGGATATATTCAACGGCTTCCTCATCATCTTAGATTTTAGGGGAGGGTATAATATTGCCCAAGGGGATCTTGGGCCTGCATTTATTAACGTGTCACTCACCATTCCTCTTGTCAAAACACTTTTTGACATGGAAAAGGGTCATGAACTACTATGGTAGATCATCTGCTTTGCAAGCAGAAGGTCTTAGCTTCAGTACCTGGCATCCTGTCTGAAACCCTGGAGAGCTGCTGCCAATCAGTGTAGACAGTACTGAGCAAGGTGGGCCAGTGGCCTGACCAGTAGTCAGTTATCCCCATCTAATAAATCAGAAGGGGTACGCAGTGGGGTGCCTAAAGGAGCCTTTAGAAACTTGTTCTGAGATTATGCCATAGGAAAAGAAAACCAAAGAAAGCCACAGGCTTCAGATTCTGTGGGTTCAATTTATTTTGGAATGCATAGATCCTCCAAAATTCCAGGACCCCAGTAACAGATTGCTCTGTTTTAGTCCCAGGGCATGGTCTGAGGGACAAGGGTGGCGTGGTCTAAACCACTGAGCCTCTTGGGCTTGCTTATCAGAAGGTCGGCGGTTCGATTTCCTGCAACGGGGTGATCTCCCGTTTCTCTGTCCCAGCTTCTGCCAACCTAGCAGTTCGAAAGCACACCAGTGCAAGTAGATAAATAGGTAACACTGCGGTGGGAAGGTAAATGGCATTTCTGTGCGCTCTGGCTTACGCCACGGTGTTCCGTTGAGCCAGAAGCGGTTTAGTCATGCTGGCCACATAACCCAGAAAGCTGTGACAAACACCAGCTCCCTTGGCCTGAAAGTGAGATGAGCACCACAACCCCATAGTCACCTTTGACTGGACTTAACCTTCCAGGGGCCCTTTACCTTTTTTAAAAAACAAACAAACAAACAAACAAACAAAAACCTTATATGGTGTAGCAACCTTGTTGAATCTGAAGATGTCAGGATCTGCTCAGTGGCAAGATGGGAGACCACCTGGAAATCTCACCTACACCACCTTTAGTTCTATCAGCAAAGTAAGGCAGAATGTAAATATAACAAATAAATAAAAGTATGCCTGTGATTGATCCAGTAAAGAAAACCCTCAGATAATGGAATTATTTAACTTGCTCTGTTTTATAGTAATCAAACTTTTCAGTCATTTTATACCCAAAGACAATCATTTTGGTTTTTTTACCACGATGGACTTTTAGGATGCAGTCTTACACTCACCTGCAGGGACCATTGCACCCCATGAGACTTTAGCTTGAATAGAGAAGTATAGGATCGCACTGCAAAGCAGTAGAGTACCTTACAGGCTGCAAAGCAAACTATCAGACCATCTTTACGATTATCCACTATCTGTTGTGGACAAAAGTATTAGACTTTGGTTGTTTCCAGATTACCTCTTATTAAGCATTCATCCTAATTGCCTTGCAAGGATGTATTTTGATGTTGCATCAAGCTATAGTTATCCAACACATACCTGTGTATTTCCCCATCACTTTCCTTATTGCAAATAGTCAGAATTGATGTGGGGGTTTTTTGGAAGGGGGACTGGATCTGTTGCCCAAGAGCATTGAATTTTAATTCTGCAACCTGGATTTGCTAGTATGCAATTGAATCCCACCTGTGAAATAGCTTCTGCTTGGAAGCCCCCCCCCCCCAGTTGACCTAGTGCATTCTACCACAATAAAGTTTTAGGTTTCTGGTGCCTACAGCTTCAGGCTGAATTACAGATTACCTATTCCTGGTCAGTTTTTCTTCAGTCGGAATCATGAGTCCTGTCAGTGCTAACCAGCCACTGATTGTTGTAACCAAAAGGAAGCAAATCAATAAAACAACTGGCAAGATCTGATGGAACACAGATAAAATTTGCTTTGCTCAGCCTTAAGGCACAAATGAAAGTAAAGTCCCCATATTTATCTTGTTGACTCCTTCTGTTTAAGAATTGAAAATTAAATTTGAAGAGGGATTTTAAGATTTACTTAATCATTCCTCAAATCGTAAGACAGAAAAAAAGGAAAAATAATAATCTTCCTCAAGAGCCAACGTAACTGTGAGTTCTTTGTTGTCCTTGCCCCATATGTGTTAAAATCGCCTGCCAAGACAGTAATAGAGTCAATATATCTATACTCAGTAACTCAATTCTAAAACACAATTTGTTCCAAGTTAATTCTATACAGAATTTCAGGTTCCCAGGGTGATATAGATGTTAACTATTAAAAGAGAGGAAAGAGGAATCCATACTGTAATTACCAGAGAAAACATAATTCAAGCTTGTTTGTTCACTCCTCAATTTTAGGGCCATATTAAGAAAAAAGTGACAAAGCCTTTTCCTGCTAGTTTATAAGCTTTACACCCAGGTAAAATAATTTTGTCTGAATCAATAGCAACAATCCAAGCTTCTTGTAAACAAATCATATTGTGTCTCCTAAGCTGTTTTTGAAGATCATCCCCAGGGCAACAAGTGGTCTAGCCAGCAATATTCCGTGGAAACAATAGAGAGGCAGCTATTATTCCCCATTCTCTGGGGAAGAGTTCTTTGTCATTGGGACAAGGCATTTAATCAAATCGTGAAGGAAACACTCAACTTCTCCTTAATGGAAGTTCATTTCCCTGCAAGATTTCACTAGATGCTAATGAAGATGGCCTGCCATCATTCTTCTCTTTCAGGCAGCCTAGAATTAATCTGTGGCCCAGAATTGTCAAAAACATAATTTGCTGTCAAACAGTCTCCTCTTTCTCTCTTAGCCTGGGTTTGCACTGGGTAATACAGGAATCATGTTGGGATCTGCTGGATTTTTATCTGCACGTGCAAACTTGTGTATTTAGCCTTGTGGATGACTAAAGGGTTTTCTTGGTTTACATTTTTCAAATATAGGGGGGGACCAAAGATGGCTTGCCCCCCACCACCACCCCCATTTCCTTTTTTGACATCCTGCTTAAGGCACCTGCAGATTTTCAGTATTTTGCAGAAAGCACATACTGGAACTTTATGTTTGTGCCATTTATGTGGATTAAAGGGCTCTATTGTCCTTGTCCAACAAATCCACTTAAGAAAACTGTTTGCAGTTAGGAAAGTGATGCAGAAATGCACTGAGAAGTGCAGGATGAACGAATGATTTGTAAGCACTCTTTGTATGCCCATTTTCATATATCTGCCCAAAAAACAAATCAGAATGAATCCTCAATAAAAACCTGACAGCCTTATCACTATGTAAGCTTTGTGCAAGTAATTCAGGATGAATGCTTAATAAATAGGCTCTCTTAGCTACTGTTCTTACAATTTATAGGGAGTTTGGGCAGGGACTGGACTCTCAGGTTACTGAGTGTAGATTTGCCGCCTGAATTTTAGTACATGATTTGGCAGTCGTCCTCATTTATGGCAGATTACTTGTCAGCTGATACATTTTATATTAATGACAGGAGCAAGCTAGGAATAAATCACACAAAGTAAAGTGGAGTTTATTTGGGGGGAAAACAGGATCTGCACAGGAATATCAGGCCTAATGAGCACATCAACTCTTCTTCCGTAGGACTTGCCCCCATGAAGCAGTTGCAGAGACTGAAGGTTCCTGCCTTCCCACAACTGCCTAAGTCCCCTCAGTAAAACAAATGTTCAGTAAAACATATTGGAAATGGCTAATCCAGACAACTCTGAACAATATTCCATTACAGTGGTACCTCGGGTTAAGTACTTAATTCGTTCCGGAGGTCCGTACTTAACCTGAAACTGTTCTTAACCTGAAGCACCACTTTAGCTAATGGGGCCTCCTGCTGCTAAGGCACGATTTCTGTTCTCATCCTGAAGCAAAGTTATTAACCTGAAGCACTATTTCTGGGTTAGCAGAGTCTGTAACCTGAAGCGTATGTAACCCGAGGTACCACTGTACATCAGTGCTCTGTAATCTGAAATGATTGGCTGAGTATAGGCTCCTAAACATCAGAAATTTGCTAGAGTTCAGTTACTAAAATGGATCCTATCTTAACTGTAAAACAAAAATGTTGTAGCTATCCCCTGAATTTAGGGGGGCATGAAATGGGCATGAAAACAGAAGATATCCTTTGGCACGACCTTTCGGTTTCTGAAGGCTGAAGTATCTCGCAGGACCACGCCCCTTCCCTTTTGCAAACAGGCACAGAAAAGACTTGCAAGAAAGCAGCACTGCATCTAATTGGAAATTGG
The DNA here is from genome assembly GCF_964252035.2 of Podarcis erhardii. Lineage (NCBI taxonomy): Eukaryota > Metazoa > Chordata > Lepidosauria > Squamata > Lacertidae > Podarcis > Podarcis erhardii. The sequence goes on along the minus strand of NC_138497.1, from coordinate 109,670,731 downwards.
CCTTTGTCCAGCCTTTTACTTTTTTTAATAAAAAAATAAAATAAAATCATTTCCCTAGGATTCCATTACTGTCAGCACTTTTGTCATGACAAATGGGCAATTTCATCCTGAATTGACAAACTCAGTCTATAATAGTCACCGAGTGCTCCTGGGCACATTGCACTGTACATTTTAACAAGCAATTTAAAGCCGATATAAGGCTTCCCTTGCATTCTATGAGCCAATAAAGCCTGAATAGCTGTGGCCTAATTTCCAGTGGAAAAAAATAATAAAAATGCAACAACATGACATATGTTACAAGACAGCAGGTAGCAGGAAGCATGCAGAGAGCTCTGTCTGCTGCTTCCTGCCTGACAAACCCTTGGTGGTTTGGGATAATCATTTGCAGTGGAGCAGCTTACCTGAGAACTCAGGGCTGTGGCTCTAAGTGAGAACTGGTGAAAACTGCCACCACATGAGTGTTTATTTATTTCATTTGTGAATTAAATCTAACTTACTTTTTTGACAACAAAACGCCCAAGGTGACTCACAACAGTTTAAGAGCAACATGTAACCACATCAAAGTAACAAAATGCTGTTCGTAACAGAGAGATAAAACGAGGAGCAACGGTAGCAAAATCCACAACAGCAGGAACCCCCCCCCCCCAATAATACAAATTAAGATAGATCAAACACCTGGCAAATACGGAAGCATCTTTTTTTCTGCTTGCCTGGAAGCAAGCTAAGAAAGAGGCAGGCAGGCAGGCTTCCCAAGGAAGGGAGTCCCAGAATCTTGGCAATGCTATTGAGAACTCCCTGCTGTGTGTCTGAGCTTCAGTGCATGGAGGAAGGCTTTTAATGAGAGATTCCCTGCAAGCAACCACCATAGTGAAAATTGATCAAGGAAGGGTTTTGCATGGAAACCCCTGCGAGAACAAAGGGGAAACCTATCCATTTTCGCAGCACCTCTCACCTGAGATCATTAGGATCACCGTTTTAGAACTGTTTACCTGAGAAAAAGTATCTTGCTAGTACACCCAGGTTATTTAATAGTTCCTGCACAGCTGGTACTGGGGGAGAGCATGCCAGTCCCCAATAAATATTATTTCTCTTTCAGAAATTGAACATGTTCAGGATCGAATGTTATTTTGAAATGCATTACAGTGGTACCTCGGGTTAAGTACTTAATTCATTCCGGAGGTCCATTCTTAACCTGAAACTGTTCTTAACCTGAAGCACCATTTTAGCTAATGGGGCCTCCTGCTGCCACCATGCCGCTGGAGCACGATTTCTGTTCTCATCCTGAAGCAAAGTTCTTAACCAGAGGTACTATTTCTGGATTAGCGGAGTCTGTAACCTGAAGCATATGTAACCTGAGGTACCACTGTACTTGTATTTGTCTTTCAGAAATTTAACATGGGGCACAAAACTTCACCCTTTTCTCCTCCTTCCACTGAACCTCTCCTATAATAGTCCACACACACACACACACACACACACACACACACACACACTGGTGCAGCCATTGAGCTCCTGTCTGAGATTTGAAGAAGGGCGTCCTTAGACCAAATCTGAAAGGGTCTACTCCTTCCCTAAAGCTAAATTGGTCCCCTGACCTAGGATCAGGCACAAACTTTGAAAGCATTCTTCTGCCACTGAGTTCCAGCTGTTCAAAAGCTGCCTGCAATTTGCTCTGTTGTGGGCTGCCGTGCAAACTACCTCCCGCCCAAAGAAGATACGTTAGCTATCTTCAAATATCTCAAGGGCTGTCACATGGAGCATGGAGCAAGATTGTTTTCTCCTGGTCCACAGGCTAAGACCTGGACCAATGGATTCAAATGACAAGAAAGGAGGTTTCCGACTAAACATCAGGAAGAACTTGCTGGCAGTAAGAGCTGTCTGACAGTGGAGCAGATTCTCTTGGAGGTTTTAAAGCAGAGTTTGGATGGCCATCCATCATGTGTGATGTAGCTGGGGGGGTGGACTAGATGGCCCTTGGTGTCCCTTCCAACTCCACACTTCTTTGATTCTGTAAAAGAAAACTGCTAGCCATAGAGTGCCATAAGGAATCTTCTCCCCCTGTTTATTCTTGTTCACAAGTATAAAGTGAAGTTACTGCAAGTTGTGGCTCGTTCTTTCTTGCCAAAACAGTGCTATCCCTACAAACATAGTTACTGATCTCTTGTTACTTTCCCAGGCTTGAATCCCAAATGACTTCTGACATTCAAACCATCCTACAGCTGCTGCAGAGACAATCAGCACTTGTTCCACCTGCCTATAGCATGGTGGCCACTGGGGCAGATTATCAGAGGCCAGCTGTCCGAATAGTGCAAAGTCTTCACCCCATAGCATCTATTAAAACGGACAGAAGCTTCAGTCCTTCACAGGTATGCATCTGTATCCAGGTACAGATATGTCAGTGGCTTCTTGTGGTTTATTCGGCTGTGTCCTTTCAAGGGCAAGAATTCATGTCATCAGATGCATCCATATACGAGCAGGAGAAAAGCCCTGTTGGGTGAGATCAAGGGTCCTTCTCTAGGCCAGCATCCTGTTACCCACAGTGGCCAACCTATGGGATACCTATGGAAGCCCCACAAACAGGATCTGAGAGCTGCAGCCCTCTGCCACAGTCGTTCCCAGCAGAAGCACAGTGCCTCTGATGCAGCTTATACTCACTAGGACTGTTAGCTATTGATAACATTCTCCCTGTGAATTTATCTGTGTCTATTAGACAAGGTATTGCCTATGAAGGTAGAGGTGTTTATTTGTGTATGTATACATCTTACAATAATGCCAGAGACCTAATTTCAGACCCTCCAAGTATCTGTATTTTCTAGGGACAGTCCCAGATTTACAGAAGCCATCCCAATTTCTGATTTGATCCCAGAATGTCCCACTTTTTCTTAGGGCACCCCTATTTTCATCAGAGAAATGTTGGAGGATATGGAGTTATGTGACCCCCCCTGAGCCAAGGAGATAAGTAACTATACAACCTTTAGAAGACATCTGAAGGCAGCCCTGTATAGGGAAGTTTTTAAATGTTTAATGTTTTATTATGTTTTATATGTGTTGGAAGCTGCCCAGAGTGGCTGGGGCAACCCAGTCAGATGGGCAGGGTATAAATGATTTTAAAAATTAGCATTATTATAGAATAGGACGTCCTTATTTTCATCAGAAAAGTGTTGGAGGGTATGCAGTTTTCACTTTTAGGTTTTCATTAGAAATGGACTCTTTAAAATGCTTTCTGACCCTGCTGTTGTTTGGTTTCGTTTTCTCAGTGTACTGAATCTCTAGACCTTGAAAAATCAAAACTGAAATCCAAAGAATCTCTCTCGAGCGGAGTGCATCTTAACACCGCCTCAGAAGACAACCTGGCATCCTTTCTGGAACAGGAGCAGGCCCAGTCTTTAGAGCTGCCCCAACAACATCATCGTAAGGCTTACCTCCACCAAATCAGACACCCATCCTTGCCAGATTCTTCCCTAAGCACTGTAGGAATCTTGGGTCTCCATAGGCATGTTTCTGATCCTGGTCTTCCTGGGAAATAACCCTTTTATACTCTTACATCACCTAAAATGTAAGTGCTTTTAATGGCTGGGTTTTTCCCCTTTTTATTTTGTATTTAAATCCTCTATACTTGACTCAGGGGCTGCAAGGATATACCATTATATGCAAAAGTACTGTATATTTTCCTAACTTTGTAGCTTATAAGGTAAGGTTAACCAGTAACAATGTAAATATATAAATATATACATATATATATATATAAACAAACTGTATGTTCCAAATATAAAGCTGCCAGCATTCTCAAGGCACCTTATATTTTTTAATTTTTTAAAAAGCACCTGCATGTTTGGAAATGATAATGGATCTGTTGCATGGAGACTACTATTTACTGTTTTCAACGAAACCCTGTTTTACTGCAGATAAGCCTTCCAAAAAAAGCACCCAATAATGATGGTCAACACAGAAATTACTTTTTTTTTTAAGAGCTACTCTGCAGCTCCAGCAAAAAATAAATAAAAAAATATTTCAATTTACCTTTTGAAAATTATACAGTGGCCATTCCGGCACTGAACTTCTCTCCCCCTCCCCCCCCCCTTTTATAATCAACACAACCATACCATGGCTTGGATAAAAGACTACAGTAGCTAAGTCTTCTGTGTTTCGGAAGTCATTCATGTAACACACCATTAGCAAAAATAGGTGACTTTTAAAAATAAAACTGCTAGAGCAACTGAGCTGCACAGTGGAAAGCATCATCGACGACTTGCACCCCCATTAACTGAATGATGTCATTTAAAAAAAAACTTATTTTCTCTTTATTAAAACCACATCAGTACCTATAAGCTGCCACCCTACAAAAGGCAGTTAGCTGTCAAGAGACCCTCAAACATAATCAAATGCAATAAATATAATTTCTACATAACACAGAAGACTTTGTTCCTTTTGTTCAATGCGGAAAGCTGAGTGATGGAAATATTTGGCTCCTTTTTATAATGGACATGGTTGCGTTTTGAGAACTCTCTCTTAATTTTCTACACACATGGGGGGGAGGGGGGGAAGAGACTGATCCAGTTGTGTTCTTACATTAACAGAAGGGTTTTCAATCATCAGGTACCTCTGCTAATGGAAGGAGGCGACCTGCAAATTTGCTCTTCCTCCTGAAATCCCAATACCACCACTTTCCACCATGTTCTGGAGACTCCCTGAACTCTATGCAGCTGATTTTCGGGAGGTGTTGCTGGGAGGAGAAATTAGCAAAAATGCCCCCACTCTTCCTCCATTAGCAGATGCCTTCACTGGATCTAAACTCTTTCCATTGGCTGCAAGAGCAGCAGTTGGGTTCTGCCCAATTAGATAAACCATTTCAACGTGGTTTTCTACCTGGGTTATTTTTTAACCTTAGGGCATTCTCACACAATGGCACCAGAGTTGCCCATTCATATAAAACTCCTTACACGTTAAATTTGTTCCTTCCGGGTAGTGGAGCACAATGGGTAGTCTTGATCCATTCTAGCACAGTACCCACACACTGCGAGGGGCAAGGGGTGGTCACCATAGGGTTCAGTAGAGCCTTGGTTTTCTTCTGATCCTTGGCACACTCTCAAATGCAAGCATGCAAATGTAGAATGGGTAAAAGGTAAAGGACCCCTGGACAGTTAAGTCCAATCAAAGGCGACTATGGGGTTGCGGCGCTCATCTCGCTTCAGGCCGGGGGAGCCAGCATTTGTGCACAGACAGCTTTCTGGGTCATATGACCAACAAGACTAAACCATTTCTGGAGCCACGGAACAACGTGACGTAAGCTAGAGTGCACAGAAACACTGTTTGCCCTCCCGCCACAGCAGTACCTATTTATCTACTTGCACTGGCGTGCTTTCGAACTGCTAGGTGGGCAGGAGCTGGGGCAGAGCAACGGGAGCTCACTCTCTTGCAGGGATTCAAACCGCCGACCTTCCGATCGACAAGCCATGCTGTTATGGGAACTAGAAGGTCTATCCATATACTGCTGTGTCTCTGTCCACTCCCACCCTACCCTGCTTCTGAACCAAGGCAGAAGTAGTGGGAAAAGAGAAACTGGCTGTATTGAACCTTACGGTGACCCATTCATTAAAAAAGCAGTGTATCTGCACTAGGATAGAGCATCTCCAAAGTAAGCTTATTCTGAACATGCATCCCCTAAACACATATTGAAGCAATACTATTCATTGAAGTGAATGGGGAGAGGGGAGTAGTTCCCAGAAAGCTACTGTAATATGGAAGCATCCCTAAAGATATATATGTACGATTGGGTGTTCAGTCGGTAGAACAGAAGACTCTTAATCTCAGGGTTGTGGGTTCGAGCCTCACATTGGGCAAAAAGATACCTGCATTGTAGGGTTGGACTACGTGACTTGTGGTCCATTCCACCTCTACCATTCTAGGATTCTAATATATGCCTCAATGTGCATATATATATATATATATATATATGCACACCTCTTCGAGTACAGCTGTAAACCTTATTACTAAGTAAACCAAGTAAGTCTATCCGGTGTCCAAAGCTGACTCTACAAGAGTAAATCTTTCAAAGTTCCATAGGTGTTAAATACAGTCTATACTGCATGTGCATAATGCTTTGCGAATACATAAGATTTGATTTTATTAAAATATAACACGCTTCAAACGTGTTTGTTTTAGAAGAGAACTGACCTTTCTCACTACGGTATTTGCGCAAGTCAAAGCAGCCACGTCATTCCTTAAACTTAAACAAAAGCTTTAAGATGGGAATCTACCAAAAGTGATCCAAGTCATTTGATTTCTGTAGGTCCGTGATGTGGTGTGAGGAGAACAGGAAAAGAAAAAGAAAAATAAGGGAGGCACCAACAGCAGGAAGAATGTAAAAAGCAAGACCAATATCCTAAAATTACTATTTACCATAATAAAGGGATGGGGAATTATTGTTTAATAGAGGGGTGCTTCTTTTAAAGCAGCACTGGGCGACCTTGGACTGTTGCTTACCTACAGTTCCCATCAGCCACAGCCAGCATGGCCAATTGTCAGGAATGATGATGCTCTAGTCCAGCAATATCTGAAGGCACATACATTCCCTCCATCCCGGATTTAATAGGAAATAGGACTGCATTGTAACAAACATACAAGATCATGAGTAGCATTGCCAGCCTTTTCTGTTGATCCATGTTGGACATATACAGACATTCCTACATATATTCTGTAGATGAAGAGAACCAAACGGCTTTCGGAATTACCAGTTTAATAACAATTGTAATGTATAAGGCTTTGCGTCGTTTGTGTTTATGGGACACACATGGTGATGAGTGTGCAAGCCTTTTGAGATCCACCAGGACTTTTTGAGCTCCCAATATCAGTCGACAGGGTCTATGCCCATTAAAGGCAACGCTTTGATTGCCATTCCTCTGGGGGACTTGGAAAGATCACCTGTGTGACAGGGAAATGTCACCACGAGGTGACAACATTTGCCGCGCTTTTTTTGTGTGTGTGTGGTTTCTTCGTTTTATAAATGTGCTTCAGCGTGTGAAATCAAGTTCGGAGCTTATGAAGTGCTACAATAGGAAAGCTAATGTTGTATTTCACATGGCTGGTCTCAATTTCACAGATGGAGAGTACCTTTATAACCACAAAGGAATTACCTGTCAAAAGTGTGAACTCAGCCTGGGACAAAAGCAGCAAGTCACCCTCGATTCCTGAAAGAGCTTGACGAAGGGACGTTTTGTTTACATATTCTAAAGTTACGTTTGATTCAAAAATTGTGCTCAGAAACTTTTAAACTAGGGTAGGGAACCTCAGGCCTCTAGGTCTCTATTGGATGCCTGGAACTCTTGCCCAGGCCACTCCCATTCCCAGGCTGTGCCCTTGAACTTTAAAAATGTCCTCTTGCTTGCCCAGACAGGTGGTGTAGAGGTGTATATGTGAGGTCAGACATTTGCATGGTGAGAACCCATGTCTACTGTTTCAATGGTAAGAGTCGCATCTCTTTCTCTGCTTTGGCCTTTAGTCTCCACAACCACTGGCATGTGCCCCCTGCCCCAGATGGGGGGAGCTGAAAAACATTCCCCACTCCACTTTTAATGGGGGGGGGGTTGCTTATTTCTTCATGTGCATTAATACAGCAGCCTGCCTTTCCCCCACTCTCTAGTTTCGTGTCAACATCAGCTTGCAGTTTGATTAAAATACCGTATTTTTCGCTCTATAAGACGCACCAGACCATAAGATGTACCTAGTTTTCGGAGGAGGAGAACAAGAAAAAAAATATTCTGAATCTCAGAAGCCAGAACAGCAAGAGGGATCGTTGCACAGTGAAAGCAGCTATCCCTCTTGCTGTTCTGGCTTCTGGGATAGCTGCGCAGCCTGCATTCGCTCCATAAGACACACACACATTTCCCCTTACTTTTTAGAAGGGAAAAAGTGAGTCTTATAGAGCAAAAAATACGGTATGTACAGGAGATGATGTCATCTTCTTCCTCTGTGCTTGTCACAAGCATTATTCCATTATTTAAAAACAACAACCCAACTTCTCTCAAATATTTGGTGCCACTCTTTTCCCTTGCATATTTTATCTGCATGATGCTTCCCAAATGGTGTGAATATAGAAGCAGCCTTAACCCTAACCCTTTGTGCCTGCCCGTTATTCCTTCAGGTCTTCCTTACCCAACTCCCTCCTTCTTTCCTTGCTGGCTGGAGCTGGGGGGGGGGCAGGGTTGCAGTCCAAAAATAGCTAAAGGTCACCAGCTTCATGAAGGCTGCTCCATGTGTTTTCTTCTCTCTGCCTCCTAGACTGATGTCCTGCTCCTTTTCTCCCCAGTCTTAAGAGCCACAGGTTTGCCTGCATGCAACATTGTGTAAGGGGGAAAGAGGTCAGGTGGCCTGCTGGTTTTTATGTCACAAAGGCATTCACAGTCTTAGGTTGGAACCTAGCAAAATGCCTTATACTGAATCAGACCATTGCTCTATCCAGTTCAGTATTGTCTGCAATGACTGGCAGTGGCTGTCCAGGGTTTCAGACAGTGGAGTTTCCCAGTCTCAGCACTACCTAGCGTGTGTTCACATTACAACCCTGTTTTTGTGGTTCATTTCTCAGATCTTTCCCCCCAGCTTCTTTAGTGCCAAATTTGTTCCAAGGGGGTTTTGAGGGGCAGGGATGTCTTTGCCCTATGTATAGGCTAGAGACAACTAAGTAATAGATTAAGGGCTCTGGTCAGTGTGAAACCAGTTTGAGAAACAACACATTGAACCATAGTGCCTTATGTAAAGGTAAAGGGACCCCTGACCATTAGGTCCAGTCGTGGCTGACTCTGGGGTTGTGGCGCTCATCTTGCTTTATTGGCCGATGGAGCCAGTGTACAGCTTCCAGGTCATGTGGCCAGCATGACTAAGCCACTTCTGGTGAACCAGAGCAGCACACGGAAACACCGTTTACCTTCCCGCCTGAGCGGTACCTATTTATCTACTTGCACTTTGACGTGCTTTCGAACTGCTAGGTTGGCAGGAGCAGGGACCGAGCAACAGGAGCTCACCCCATTGCGGAGATTTGAACCACTGACCTTCTGATCGGCAAGTCCTAGGCTCTGTGGTTTAACCCACAGTGCCACCCGTGTCCCGCCTTATAACAAAGCACAGGTTAAATATCCATTTTGGAAAACACTGTGCAAACATGGATTAAAAACCCAACACCGGAAACGCAGTGTGTGCACAGTAAGTGGCACTGTGAACACAACCCTAATGGTGCCAGAGGTTGAACCTGAAACTTTCTACAAAAAATGAAGTGCTTTATCACTGAGCTACACTCCTCCCCATCTTGCCGTGGCTTCCCTCTAGGAACAAGAACATTTGGGAGCTTTCAACATGGTAAAAGGTCACATGGTCTTTCAACTGCATCCTATTGGCTTCTCTACTCTCTCATCTTTTGAGTGGCACCTCTCCATCCAGGCTGGGAAAGCAGTCCTGAGTAAGATGTCAGAGCCACAGGACTTATAGGAACACTATAGGGAGATATACCGGTACATTCTATTCATGCAGCCCAATGCATTGCCTTGCTGTGTTCAGTTGGGCTTACTCCTCTGTAAGTGTGCACAGGGATTGTAGCTTTCAAACGCCTACTTTCATTAAAATCCCTATCTGTTTGCTCTGTACAATCCCCGTTCTGTCATATATAATGTCCCATGTGAATTAAGCACTCTTATGTGCTTAGTTTTTATACAGCTTGGAATCAGCCTGACTCTCTCATCAGACCTCCAGTACTGATACATTTGAAAGGATAATGCTCCATCAGCTGTGGCTCACTAGCTCGAAGAAAGGAAGGAAGGAAAGCCTATTAGTGGTCATGGATCAGCATAGCCCTGCTACAAGAGTTCAAAATGTGTTATAATTGAATAGGTTTCTATGTGAAAACCAAGGATTTTTGAAAGATCTATTTAACATATAACAAATCCCCACTGGCACATAAAAATGCTTGCACTTATGTCATTAAGCTATCATTTCTAGTTAGTCCTGTTGCAAAAAAATTGGCTCTTTTACTTTATTCCTTGCATTCTTTTTTCAGGCCCGCTGTGCTTTCCCTTATATTCTCTGCTACATTGTCCCATCACTGGATCCTAAATGTACATGTTCCAAACATGTCAATGAGAACGCTCTCATCATTAACCAGTGAAACTCTACTTAAGGCAGTAACGCTGAGATCCTTTAAGGAACTCGTTGACTCTCACCTGAGTTTATCGTGAGCCTATGCGTTAAGGTGAAAGCCATTTCAGTCGCTGTGGTAAACAAATGTGAACTTTCTTCTCTCTGTAAATTGAATTATTTACGGTCCAAACTGAAAAGATGACACCTAAAATATTGGAATGGGGAACTGTCTTATAAGCAGAGATTAACTGTGAGATTCTGTGTCCACTCAGAAGTAAGTCCCATTGAATTTATTGAGACTTATTCTCAGCTCAAGATGTGTAGGAAGTTTCAGCCTATAAAAGCTTGTTGATCTTATTAAAAGAAGGCTTGAGGAGCAACAGTAGTATTCTGCAGATATAGTCCAGGGATGAACATGAATCAGAGCACTTCAGAAACTTTAGGTACCTGCACTAACAGCTAGCAGTGGAATATTAGTACAGTTAGGTTAGAAATTTAAAAAGGTTCCAAGTCCACAAATCTGAATGCACACAGTAATAGTCTGTTCCAGAAATATCAGTTATAGAAGATGGAGCTCCAATATTCTTGAATCCTGAGGAAATTTAAGCCAGTTAAAGCAGGGCTAAGCTTTTTTTGCCCCCAAACCAGCTGCAAACGAAAACAACAAATTGGCCCTCAAAACATTTTTTTATTTCAGCAATTTTTATTAGATTCTCCTGAAATTTAGCCTATTTACATCACGGTGGTGGCATGCAGGCTGAGCCTTCTGTCTGAAGTTTAGATACAGATGCATCTGTAGAACTGAAGGGTTGTGTGGTTGCTGTTTTCTCTGAGCTTTAGTTGTGCCTCATTGAAGCAAGGAAGCGTTGGTTTGTTTACACCCACATTTGCATTTCTCCTCTCCAGCTATCAGGAGCAAGCCACCAGATGTTTGGCAGCATGGAGATAGGCCTGCTCAAATTGCCCTCGGAAGATTTTGCTTCTGCTAGTCATACTGATCACTACATATGGCAGTACTGTAGTTTAAAATGTTCTAGATGGCTTCGCTATTTTTGTGTGTTTTTAATGCTCAAAGCCATTCATGATTTTAATTGAAAGAGATGCAAGTATCATGTCCCAGGTTGGACAAACAGGGGGTTTAGGGGAGAGGCAGGTCTATTGCAAATGAAGCACTGCAAACTCAATCTACGCTCAGCCAATCCCCATTTCCCTGCCTTCTTGCAACCACTCCAGGAGGCATGCCCTCCTTTTAATCTCATTTCTAGTTTTTCTCCCACCTGCCTTTGATTCTGGCTGCACCTACTGTTGGTCTTCCCACCTTCTGCCTCACTAGCCCCAATGGACACTAGCCACCTTTGGGGAGAGGGTATCTCACTTGCCTTCAGTGGAGGGGTTCAGCCTCACTTATGCCAGTTATTACTTAAATGGTGGGTGGACCAGTGAGCTTCGCAGTCACAATCTGAACAGTGTCACCTCACTGACTTGCATCCACCCCTTGGGCTTCAGTAATTTTCAGACATCTCAACCAGGTGTCAAGACTCCTTTCTATGGGTCCATTTGTAGAAATTAAATTGGACACCACTAGCTAGCCTCCCCAATCTTCCAGCTATGTGTTTCAGGTCCAACTACCTCCCGCCATTAAGACAGACTCCAGGATAATGAAGATGTGCAGGCTTGCAAAGAGTTTGCTTTTATGTGTATCATCCAACTATACCTTTAGATCTTTTTTCAGCAGTATGCACAATGGGTGGTTATTCATTTGTAATCCTACATTATTTTGGGACACTCGGCAGCAGTTGCTGCATCTAAATATTTTTTGTTACATCAGTTATGACATGCAAAGAGTACAGACTGATCTTCCCAAGTCATCCCTCATAGAACTGGCAATATGCAGTGTATTTAATCTCAGATAGATTCCTCTTAATCATTGAGGCAGCCTCACATATTTGCATGATCAAGGAAGTAGAAAATTTTGTGTGTAGAGAAAAATAGCACTGTGAGAAGTGTGTAACACAGGGACGTGGAATCTGTATCCTGTCAGCTGTTATTTGATACCAGTTTTCATGATTATTGCCCATACTCGCTGGGGCTGGTGGGAGTTGGGATATTCCTGGGATAATGCTACCCTTCTAGCAAACACTCATTTTTGAAAGACTGGAAACATGCATGAACTCCACCTGTGTATGTAGCAAGAGATTTAAAGGAGTTGTACTACAACTTTTTCTTCGAAATTGTATAGCTGGTCTCGCACACTTCAAAGTTAAGAATCTTCACAAAGTTATCTTCTCCCACCTACAACTGTCACCTACCATGCTGTGCTAATGCTTTCAACGAAATCCAAGTTTAAATAATAAATAATAATAATAATAATTAAAGATCTAGCATATCCTGCAACATTGCTGTAGTGCTCAAGAACTGTATCATCTCAGAGTTACACCGTCTTGGTATGAAAGAATATAAAGCGAGTTCCAAGTTTATTTCCAAACAATTGCCTGGAATGGCACTGAAAATAGTTACTACATTTGTACAGTTAGAACAGTATCGTTATTTCAGAATGTACGAAAATCGCTACGTAGCAGATTGCAAATAATCTACAACTATTACTCGACAATTGTGAACAGCAAAATATGCATACGAAGAGTGTCAATGATTTCAGAACTTTGATTTTAAACTGCCAATACGAGTTACAGGGACTGGATGATAACGCAATATCCTTTTAGAAAAGAGTCCATTATACTAGTGAGATTCTATGGGTAGATGCTGCAAGACACAAACAACTGAAGTGTTAAATCCATACATTACTGATTCCATTCTAAAAACAATCTTTCTCAGCACAAGAATTTTTTTAAATCACAATAGGCAAATTGACCCTTAAAATGTTTAGCAGTGGCAGAATTAACCTGGATTTGTGCCTTGGCAGCTAAGTAATGTATCCTTGGCTGAGCAAATTGGTCAGAACATGCAGCTTTCATCATGCCATCAAATATGTCAAGAAATGGCAACAAGGCTGCACCACTGAATAGACCCTCTGGCTGTTTCCAGTGGGGCTAACAATACAGAGGGCTGTCCAATTCTGCCCTCTTCATCAGAGCTTGCTTGGTGCTTTTTGAAGCACAGAGGAAACAATATATTGTTTTACATCTGTTGATGCCAGCTGCTGCAACTGCACAAAGCCCTATCCTAACCTTGTCTTCCTCCCACCTACTACCTGGGGCAGCAGCACCTGCATAGCAGCTCACAAGGTTGGGCTGCAGATTCATCTCAACATATCTTGTAGACCCAAACGTAATCAAGCCCATTGATCAAAGCCTGGAAAGTGTTGTTATCCTAACTTGAAGTTTCACTACGCTCACAAATAATGAACAGATGCAAGATTTGGCTTGAATAGTAAAAGAAAAAGCACTGGTATGCATCCATTTACACGTTAAACTTGCAGAATAGTAGCTACTAGAAAAAGAAAATGGCATCAATAAGCTGGCCTGGCTGAAATTATCACAACCATGCAAGAAGCTACTTCATACCAACAGCTTCCCAGGCAGTCAACATTGTCCTTGTTTTTGGTAGTAACTACAATGCACTGTATATGATGCACAGAGCTGGATCCTGTAATCAATCTGCTCAGGCATTTGTTCACAAGTTTGTTCAAATAATATGGGGATTTTAGCTGAGAACAAGAAAGGGTCAATTAGGACTTTTTCTTTCACACATCTAAGAAAGAAGCCTCAAACATTTAAAGGAAAAAATGGGTGCTCTAGAGAGGCACACGAATTCTTCTGAGGATTACATCTTCAAGAGGATAAAAATAGTTAAACAAAAAGTTTTCAACTACCATTAAATATAATCTTCACTATGAACATGTTATACTAGTCTACAGTCAAATAAATCTACTGAACATCCCGAAGAAATATGTTTTAAGTTTGTACTTGTGACAAATACTAATTCTTTTTTATTCCAGGCATTTATTATTTCATAGGCGTGCAGCACATGAAACAACTGAGGTTGTAGAACACTAGAATGCCAATTACAACTAATCTTTATTGCAATTTAAGCCAGCAGGTATTGGGGGGAGTGCACTTTAAGATAAACTAAACCCTGTTTATAACCATTACATGAAATGTGATTGTTTCCTCTTATCAATCCTGAGAGCATAATCCCAAAATATAAAAAGTCTACCATCCATATGCATAAAGAATGGCACACTTCTAAGAATTACTGTAAAATGTGAACATTTGTTTATTGTCAAACTACACACTAAAAGTCAAATATATTTATACAGAAATGATGCATTAGCAGGCAGAAATGTGGAAAAATCAATGGCAGCTTCATTTTCACAGCATTTTCAGTTAGTTTTCTCAAAGTAGTTGAAATTATACATGGAATTTTCTTCCACAGTTGGCACTCAGATAGCCATGGTGCACTGCAAGAACTGAAAAACAAAAGCAATTGTAATATTAACTGCCAATATTAACTGCCAATTTAAAGAAAGGGATTTTTTAACTAGACAGAATGAGCATAGTGCAGTTTGGGATTTGTTCACTATACGCAGGTCAAGAAGTAAAATATATTGGGGCCAACTGTCAAAATCAGAGCAGAATTCTGCTCACAAAATGTTTTTGTTGAAGGAAGGGAGGAGGAGGAAGCTTCACCCTGTAAGTTCATTGTGCTTCCTGAAAATCTGCACAGGAGGGCTGGTATTGTTGGCAATCAGCGCAGGGGGTTGTAGAGGGGTTCAGAAACAAACTGTTTTCCTACTTTCATGAACAGTAGCCTCAAAAGCCCTTGTGTGAAAAAAATGAGTTTGCTGCTTACAGAAGTTCAACAGTGAATTCAAGCAAATTTAAAAAGGTAAAAATGTGTCAGTCAAATAAAATTATTGACCAACGAATCATAACTGAATTTAGATATACTTTATTATCAAAACAGAGTCAAGTTTTTTACTGTATGCCAGCAACAGCAAAAACCACCAAACCCCAAAACACACAGATTATCACCATCCTACACAGTACTTTCAGTATTCAGTAACACCCAATGTGGCTCCTCATTACTTGAACAAAGAGTACTAATGCAACAAGAGACGCAAAATTTGATAATGAAAATCATCTGCCCTAAAACTGTGATAGACATGCATCTGCTTAGTTTTAGATGCCTTGGCAGTCTGTTCCCTGTATATTTGTATCTTTGCAGGCTGAAAGCTACACATAGTGGTAGGGTTTGGCAATTGCAGCGAGTTCTGCTACTGTTGAGATGGAAATTGAGAGAATTGAATATGCAGTTCAAGGAATCTATTTCATCTATTCTTCCAACTGCTTTCCATCTAAGTAGTAATAATCCAGGAAAATAAAGAACAACTGTGAATGAGTTACGTGCCCCAAACACTTATGTTTTCCTAGCTGAAGGACATGCCATAAACATCCCAAATCTGAGAAACAGTATTTAATACACAAAGGACCAGTGTTTTGAATACAATGTGTGCACACACCTGCCTAATAACACATTAGTCAAGACTACTCTAACAGAGTGGGCTGGTTCAGATGACCATACTCCTTCAAAGAAGGAATAAAACAGGAACTCTTCAACTAATTTCCTATGAACTGTGGCTTCATATCCTGACTTGTTCCAAAGCAGTTACTCAGAGTTTCCTGGTTCAGACAAAATAGTTTTGGAATATTTAAATAGTTCACAGAATATTTCACTCACAAAAAGGAAGGAGCAAAAAAGCTACATGCATGGCCAAGAGACTCATTCATCTCTCTGCTTAGAAAATAGAGATGGTCTTAATCCTAGAGCTGTGGATTCAAGCCTCAGGCTAGGTGAAAGATTCCTGCATTGGTTGGACTAGATGGCCCTTGTGATCCCTTCCAACTCTATGATCCAATATCTAACCGCAGTCAAAATAAGGCCCATAACAACATTTGCAGTTACTATTTAAGATGCATTATTAGAACTGCATTGTTTGATTTTCCAATGCAAAATTTATTGGAACTCCTGCTGTACTATTAGCATTCATACAAATAGTTTCCAAAGGCTGAACATCCCGGAGTACAGTATAACCAAACTGGCTAATCAAGATTTCAAGCATGACAGTTCAACTGAACTAAGGGTGTTGGGAGAAAAACACAGTCCAAAAACTTGTTTAATGCACAGGACACCACAGATGAGATTCTGAAAGAAGTTCAACACTATCCTGAGATTATTTCCCAAGAACAATCACTACTTTGAGAGTATTCTCTTCTCAGAAAAAAAAATCTGAAAATATTGCCGGTACATAATGAAAGTTATAATTTGAACAACCAGTTATTAATTATGTTACTTACATCATCGTATACAAGATTCACAATGCCCTGTTGCATGCTGTCTCTTCTCCTAAAGAAATCTGTTAAAAGAAAGTAATATTTATATTGTAAACATTCTGATGCACAGTCTGAAACTTGTTTGCATGCTCAAGTCTCACTAACTGGAACTGGGCTAAAATATTCTACCAAACACAAGATTATATCCTCCAAAAGCAACCTTTTCAATTGAGTTACAATAAATTCCACTAACAGACAAAGAAATCAGACAATAGTCTCAGTAATGTTCAGTCCTAATCAAGTCAACGAGATTATACAAGGCACAAAATTTGGCCCCAGATGTTTCAAGTTTATGCCGTGCTTTGCAGCTACCTGAATATCATGCTGCCAGACCCAGCAGCTGAGTATTTTGTCACATTTACTGCATTTTGCATTTCACAATGACCTGATTTTTAAGCTGAAAAAAGTAAGAGTGCACAGAATCCTTGGGTTGCATCAGATACTGCCTAAGAAAGAGGGAATAGACTTCTGCTTGCATATTGGGACTTCCAATATGACACATCCCTCTCCTCTTGCTTGCACACCCTCGAAATCTGTTCTGGAGGATTGTCAACCCAACAGAGCAGATTTTGGGCTGTGCAGGAGAAAGAGAAATGGGAAGTGAGTGGAAGCCCACTTGCACATCATGGGATTTCACCCCTTAAATTTAATTTCACTTCAGATTCTAATGCTGCATTACTTAGAGACATGGATCATTTTATTTGTATGCCACCTTTCCACAGTTCAAACCGTGCTCAAGGCAGCTGACAACATAGAAAAAATTAGTTACAAATATAACAAAAATAGTCATCAACTGGCATCAGATACAGAATTGTTACAAAAATAACTATAAAACACCTTACCCGTCAAAGCCCGAAGCTTCACGCAGCAAGCCACATAATCATCAAAAAAGATTCTGCCATTCTTGCTGTAACGTTTTACAATAGCAATTAATGTCTGTGGGCTTAGCCTATAACCTAGACAAGGTCAAGGAGAAAAACATGTCAACTTCAGAGCAAAAGGCTTAAACAAGCGTTTTTGTTATCTTAATATTTTTAAACAGCTCCTAACATTCACAGCCCTCTTTGAACTAAAACTCAAGAGGGGAACACAATACATGCACTCCAAGAATAAAGCAGGTGTTGAGTGAGGGAGCTGCATCTTTCCCTTCTAGGTACAGTGGGGAAATTAAATAATACTATGATATTTTCCTTCCTACCCAGACTAAGGGAAGGAAGGCAGGTCCATCGCTCTAAGGACTGTCTCACACATTCACTAGGGACCTGGATATGGATGTCAGGAGCAGAGATGGGCAAGTGAAAGAGAACTGCTTAACCTTCCTCCCAAAATGCTTTTCCTGCAATGTGTAAATATGAATTTAGAGCCCAAACTGTGAGAAGGGGACTGTAGAGGAAGCAATGGGCAAGGAAGAGAAGGAATAAGCACCTGGCTGATTCTAGACCACCACCTACCCCATTTTGCAAAGACATGGGCTCCCAGAATCACATCTAGAGCTGTAATGCTGGTCCCAAACCCTGAGTTCTCAGACACATTGATCAGAATGGATTACTAGAAACTAACAGGACTTCAAAGATGTCCTCCCAATCAATCTCCCTGTTCTCTAATAGGAAAGCCAGCAGCTTTTTCTACTGTGCTCACACTGGAACTATCGCCTTCTGTCATGTATGCCTGAGCAATTCAATCCTGCATTATTTGTGTACCCTGTAATCAATCAATGAAGATTTTCAAAATCCCGGACAATTCAGACCAATGGTTGTTTTGTATGAAGATGCTTTGAGAAGAGAGCAGCAATACATGATTCAACTTCATCCTTTCAAATGTCAGACTCCTGTTCACATACATCCTTCAATACTCTGCTCAGAGTTCATTTAAAGGCTTGCTCTTCTACCCATAGACTGAGCAAGTTATGACCAAGATTTATCTAGAGCCAATCATTAAAATACTGTATAACGTCCTGAATATATCATTTTTAAATACTCTTCCTAGCAACCCATTCTACTTTTACAGGGAAATAATTAGTTACTTGAAAACACATGTCTAGCCAACATATCATACCCATAGCTACAATGACTTGAGTCAATTCATGAAGTTCCACAGTTCCGCTTCGGTCTTGATCTATCATCATGAAATTTTGTTTCCAAGCACTGAGAGCGGCCCAGAGTTCCTTAAATTCATTGTATCCCATTTTCCCAGTATTCTCTCTCTAATGTAATAGTTAAGAAAACAGACCATCTTGAAGAAAGTTGGTGAACAGAAATACATAAACCTGCATTAGATTTTTTGTTTTGAATACATATCTTCCAACTTCTTATTCAGGAGTTTGCTTACAACATTTTAAGCTGCTGTTCTACGTTCAAGCTATCTGAGCAAGTGAAATTATTTCTTGTTTTTTGTTTATTTACACCCTGATCTACAGGATGCAAAGGGTCAAGAAGGAAAATCCTTAAAATATCAGTGTGTTCCAAGGCAGCACAAAACCAAGTACTGCCAACCTAGGTGGTATGAAATTCAGTTTATTTTAAGTGCAGTATGCTTTCCAAACTTATCTCTAATATTACAGGCTTTTTCGTTTGTTTGTTTGTTTGTTTCTAAAACCACACACATTACTTTAAGTTATTTCCTGTCACTTGGTACATAAATAGCATTCAATACTCACTACTTTGTTGCTGTTGGTCACATTTGAGTTGGGATAGCCCAGTAACTAGCACATGCTGGCTAACACACTGAGCCTGTAGTTTAAACTGCAGTTCCCACTGCACAAAGCCAGCAGCTGTAGCTTAACCCCCAGAATCAGTGTCCAGAATTAGCTTTGCTGATGTATCCAGTTTCTGTTAACACAAAATATGGAGTGAAGGTTCTAAAGCATGTTTTTGAATGCTTAGATGGTCCTACAACCTCATCAATCTTAGTTTCTTTTCATCTTTCAAAACAAGATTGTTCCTAAACATATTCAGAACCCTGCATCCCAAAACCTTGGTCCTGTTGTATATTGAACCTGGGTCCAGCTGGTTTCATATGAAATCAATTTTACAGTTATACTTAAAGACTTTTGCCAAGGATACATCCAACATTGATATCATAATTCTGCATGTCTCCAAGCTGAATGCTGAAATTACAAGTGAAAGATGCATTAATTCTAGATGGCATATATTGATTTCAGCTCTAATAACTATTGTTCAAACTATCACGACTAGCAACATAATGATGTTTATAAAGACTAGCAATTCATGTACAGGTAATGGCTAGCAAAACAATGGCTAATTTATATATAAAAAAGACAGACATAAAGAAAATGTATTCAGAATACTTTTCCTGTTTTAAAGGTTTTATATAACCTGTGTGAATTAGCATGAGAATGGATGATACTATAAAATTTACATCAGAAAAGTAAAAGAAAAAAAGTATTCCTTGATAAAAACAATTCAAGTAGCATGCAAAGCATGCTATGAATTGAGTTCAAATTAGCAACTGAAAGAATTCAGCAATGAATATGCTTCCTTGATAGGCAGAAAGTGAGAAGTATCCACAAGCAGGAATACCGTATTTTTTGCACCATAACACTCACTTTTTTCCTCCTAGAAAGTAAGGGGAAATGTCTGTGCGTGTTATGGAGTGAATGCCTGCGGGTGGCGGGGGGGGATCTGCTGCAGTCATGAGCAGAGGATCCATGGTTCCCCTTCCTTCCCTCCTCTGTGGTTACAAAGCATGGATCCACATGGATCCTCAGGATTTTTGCATTGGGCTACTCCAAACTCACTGTCAGATCACATGTCTGTGGCCACAGCATGAACCACAAAAATCATATATCCACTATTTCGTTTAGAATATTTTTTTTCTTGTTTTCCTCCTCTAAAAACTATGTGCGTGTTATGGTCTGGTGCGTGTTATAGAGCGAAAAATACGGTAAGTATTCCAAGTCGTCTGAACGATCAAATCAGCTATGACAGTAGTTGAAAACATCAACGGCAGGAGGCAGAGCAAGAGGAACATCTGCCTTCTGAGCTCTTCGGATACACAGTCACACCTTCATGTATATCCAGGTCCACTATGTACTATGGAAATGCCAATCATCACATGCTATAGTTTGGATAAAAATCATTCCTTACATTTTATTAAGCCATCTGCCACACTCATTGTTTGCTGCATTACACATGTTGCAGGGACATTAAATGCAATATTTATCACTCAAGGCATAACTGCCCAAACAAGTCATGTGGCTACAGATACAGAGAGGCAAACAGGACTTAAGCAAGTCAAGAGGGAAATGAAGAACAATCTTCCCTGACTTGAACCTGGGAGGCCAGAATTAAAATCTCCACTCAGCTGCGAATCTTCCTGGGAGACCTTGGACTGCTCACAGTCTCTCAGCCTAACCTACCTTGCACCACCTTGAGCACCTTGGAGAAAGGTAGAATATAAATCTAACAACAAACTTAATGTTTTACATTACATCTCCCATCAGCCCCAGCCAGTGCAGCACTGGCCAAGACAGATAGAAGAATGCAATAACTTCTTGGAGATTGAATTTAAGGTGTTCAGAAGCAACAAAGTCTTACGAGAGTAAGTTCCACTGATTCCAGACTGGGTTAGACATCTCTGTAGCTCCTCAGCATCCACTTCACCATCCTGTAAAATTAATGCATAACAAATTTGTGGTTCAAGTATACCAACCTATCTAGTAATACAAAATCAAGTATGTGTGAATTTTATTTGTTAGCCAACTGTTCTACCTCAATTAAGAGAATTAGAATAGTTCATGAAAATTACTCATCTAGAAATTTACCAAACTAATTAAATTAAATAAGCAGTAACTAACATTTCCTAATTTTTTTTAAAAAAAATGAAGCGGAACTTCCTCATGTCCTGCAGTGATATATTGCAATAGGACAGCTTTTTCATATGAAGTTTTTTTGCTTGGAATTTTTTCCACAAGTGTTGAATCTATTTTAAAAGTTTCATGCGCAGCTTTGTAAATCACAAGGCAGATTATTTTAAAACCAACACAAGATGGCTTTCCCCCACCATTATCTACTTCCCTGCACGAATAGCCTATACATATATGTTCATTGTTGTTTAACAGGTCAGCTCAAATCCAGCTGCGTACAAAAAAGGATCAAAAAGTTACCTTAAGTTTAGAAGATATCTACATGCGAGAATAGTATACATAAAAAACCCAGGAAATGAAATGAAAGACTATAAAGTAGCTCTTTGAACAGTTCTGAAGCTCTGTACTAATGCCAGTGAGCTACTTGTTTGATCAACTAAAGCTTATCACACAGAAGATTTGCTTACAATGACATGAAGCATTTCAACTACCATGGTACATCAATACATTATCCTACTAAGATGTCACACCTAACACGGCACAAAGAATCTTGTCTCCTAACATGCACTTAATGTAAATATTACTGTAAATTACTGTATATCATCCCCTCCCTTGGGATGATTTTTATAGCAATAAATAAAAATGAAAAGCTTAGTGTGTGAGCTTCTCCAATGAAAATGTAAAGGGGGAAGTAAATTCAAAACCCACTTCATTTTCACCCCATGCAAACCCTATTATCCTAAAGTGACTGGACTTCTTACAAGAAGTTTCCCAGAAGCATGTGTAAATGAATCTCTTGTTCTAGCCTGAAAGGGATGACCTTCCTCCTGGCTAGGTCTAAGAAACTATTATATGCTGAACATGGGTTTCAGGAGAAAGAATATGAACTTGTGTTATTTAGCCACATTTAAACACTAAAGAGGTGGATCTATGTAGTCACATCCTGCAGATAATTGTCCAACATGACTATGCAATAGTGTGAAGGTACTTATACCATTTACCCACAAATACAAAATAATTTTCATTGGGTAAGCTCACAGGAAAGAAGGATTGTTGGAATTTGATGGTAAATACATTTCTGAGTCTCACTGACTGACCACAATGTAACAACACTCAGAAATGACTTCACTGGCCTGCTTTTACCCACCCCTCCAAAAGTAATACCCATGTTACTGCAAGTTTCTACCTGATCAGTTCTTTTGAGTGTCAAGGCCCACGCTTCCATCACCCCACTGGTCCTGCTACATGGCAGATGACAGACTGTGCTTATTTGACTGGTACTTCAGGAGTGAATGTTTATTCCTCCTATAAAAAACTAAATTTACTAAAATATTACACTTGAGAATTAAGAAAAAAAATATGGAAGTCATCAATTAAGGTCCTACTTGGAGAAAATCAAAGCACGTAATTTCCCCCCTTTTTTCATATATGTTACCCCATTTACATACAATTATGCTAAAGTAGTGGTTTTCAAACTATGTATTGGGGAACCCTTGAGTTCCTCAGAAGCTTATCAAGGGTTCTTCAACAAAAACAGTTATGGTGAAAAGCTTCCCAGAAAGATGGCTTGTCAATACCTTTCCTGATCTCTCACAGCTACAGGGCTGTGTTCAGTACATTCTGGAGCACTCACAAAGCAATCTTAAGCATTTTACTCCAAAGCAATTTCCACTGCATTCAATGGCCCTTACTCCTCTGTAAGGGTGTTCAGGATGCAAGGTCAGTTTCTGTGGAGCCAAAAAGCCTGGATCCTACTTAAGATAAATTCTGAAATGTTTATTACAGAATTCCTTTGCTCCACAGTAGGTACCTACGGTGTGCTTCACCAGGTAAGTCAACGTGGAAAGGGTTCCCTGAAGATACAAAGTTTGAAAACCACTTCTGTAAAGCTTTGAGCAATGAAAAGGTGGCAGTGCTTCATAATGTTATTTCCAAAAGAGGAACTACACTTGAAACCAAAATGTATTTTTACCTGGAATCTACATTTAATTACCATATGTCCTACTCTAATACAGGTGTGCTGCTGAACTACAACTCTCACCAGCCTCAGCAAGCATGGCCAATACCCAGGGATAATGGGAGTTGTAGTTCAGCAACATCTGGAAGGCCAAAGGTTCCCCGCAGCTGCTCTAATATATACGTGGAGTTCCTACAGTTACAAGAGTTTCCCATTATCTTCAGTATTCTTTTTCAGATCTTTAGCCTGTTCCTTATGACTAGAACACAGTTGTACT
Organism: Podarcis erhardii; assembly: GCF_964252035.2. Classification (NCBI taxonomy): domain Eukaryota; kingdom Metazoa; phylum Chordata; class Lepidosauria; order Squamata; family Lacertidae; genus Podarcis; species Podarcis erhardii. The sequence goes on along the minus strand of NC_138497.1, from coordinate 109,647,200 downwards.
ATTGGGCAAGCCACTTTAAAAAAAAACAAAAAAACAACTCATTTCTTCAAAGACTTTCCTAGATTTCTGTGGACTCACCAACTCTCAGTACAATGAACCCCCATCCTGCCTGCCATTAATCAAGACCTTGCTGCCTTAACTACTTCAAATGTAAACGGGGGCCTGAATCCAGTGATGCATCCACAAGACTTCAGTATTGTTTAGAAAACTTTATAGAAGGGCTGGAAATTGTTACATTAAAATTATTCTACTTAATTAAAAAACTGAAAGCTACTTAATATATTGGCCACTTTTCTAGACTTCATAGTCATGGCTTAAGCCATTTCCTCATACAGTATTTCTGGTGAAGTCATTCAACAACTCACCCACACAGTGTCTAGTGCTGGGTCCTCAATGTGACACCCATGACCACCACAGTGTCCTCATGGTGCTTGCTAAGCTCATTTTGGGGAGTTCAGAGTGTCACAAGTTTTAGACTTCCAAATGTGTTCCTGGGCTCAAGGCGTCTAGCTAGGGATCCCAGGCCTAGTGTTTCAGGTTCTCCAGAAGAATAAAAACAGGAGGCAAATACTAGATTTTGCTAATTACCTTCCTTTCTCCTTTTCTGGTTTCAGTAAGGTCTGCCTTACAACCTGAAGTGGAAAGGAGCCACTGTCCCTGTGCACAAAGGAAGACCACCTATCTCACCATCACTTACTAGTGCTACCCCAAAACACACTGCTGCATTCCCCAATCTAGGAACTAGGGTACTCTGGAAATTTTCTCTTTCTCTGCTAGAAGAAAAGAAAGCCCTAAGTTTCCATCCTGCTCACTCTCCTCCTACAGTCCACTTCAGGTACAATCGTCTATCAACTTTCCACTGCTTAGACTAGCTTCAGAAAAGCATACTCAAAATTCACACATGCTCATTTAAATAAGTATCAGAGTTCTAACAACTAGTTTAAAATCCCCTCATCTATCAGCTTGTCCCAATGACCAGAGGTAAAAGAGCATGAATTTGGCCAGAAGCATTTGTTTTCCCAGCAACTATGCAAACAAAACATAACAAATAACAAATAAGGTTCTACCTTCTGACCTAGTTCACATCTTGCATTAAGTAATTATTAAAATAAAATATAATCTGCTGTGAATGAGCAGCATGCTGCTGCACGCTGCTGGAATCACAAGTGTTTCACTCCTTCCCTTCTGCCAACAAGCAAACCGCGGAATGGTTTGCCATGTTGTCCAAACTCAGGCTAATGCTTGCAAACCATGAGCCTACGTTTGGCTAACATGACAAATCAGACCATGCCTTGTTTTCTAGGCAGCACCCAGTAGCAGTCAGTGAGGAGCACAGTGTCTGCAATTTCAACAGTGTGCATAATACCTTAACTATAATTTAATGTGGTGTGAAACCATGCCTAAGTGTGGTCTCCCAATATCTCCATTCAAAAGTGCTTCCCTTTCATGCTATGCAGTTGAGCCTTTTTTTAGTTAAAGAACTACTGAGTTGTTTTAGACTGAGATTAAATACTAAAATAGTACCAAAATATTCATTACACATTCATTACATGCAGTGATCAGTTACTCCCACCCAAGACCACTTTTGTGGATTAGGAGTGCCATCTAGAGAAGGCAGTTGCTACATCAGATGGCATGTGATTATTCTCAGAAGCATTTCTCTGCTAGCTCATTCGTTCTACAAAAGGAGCACTATATAGAATCAAATGGATCTATGAACACCAAAGCCATCAATGCCTTTACTTTAAAGAGTCATGTGTGATGTGAATAACACTAGGTTATCTCCAGTGGTGTCCATGCATGAATGAGAAGGGCCTGAAGTCATACAACAGGAGTTTACCTTCTTTTCCTATCTCCCTCAGCCTCTCATGTTGTCCCCAAAATTTTATCCATAGGGTCGGAGGACTTTCTGGACCAGATTTTTGGGGATGGAAGGGGGAGGAAAGAAAGGAAGGCTTGTGCAATGTTGCCTGCTATTATTATTATTATTATTATTATTATTATTATTATTATTATTATTATTCCATCCAAGATCCTTGTTGATCATTAAAATACAGTTGTTTTAATATGCTGGCTCTTTGCAGCCATCGCTTACAATGTGAAGAGTGGGCCTTTGGACCTGGCTTAACCACACCAGCACCAAAATCTGAAATGGTACCCCTGGTATGAAGAAGACAATCACAAATGAAAGTTGTGCCTTCCCTAAAATGTCTTACTGAAATGCTAACATGTAGGATGTAACATGTAACAACTTGAAACCTTGCTTGGTAAAGACTGTAGAAATTAAAATGCCAAGGGGAGAAAAATCTAAAGGAGTTACTCACCTGGAACTGGAGTTCTTCATGAATATTGCTTTTGCAGATCCACACTCTTGAGAGAATGCATATTGGCATCACAAGTCCCAAAACGTTCTAGAGACCAATGACCTGTGGGGCCATGCATATGCCCTTTCGTGAATCTTTACTATAACCTTTTTTTTTAACCAGTCCTTTTGCCCAGATTACACTGGTGCTACTCTATAAAATACCTAGCCACATACAATGTATATGACTCTTCCAACCCAGAAGCCTGCTTCAGACTCAAAATTTAAAAGTGCTCACTTTATTATTACTTCATTAATAACTATACAAAATTCTATATAATCCTGTCAGCATTGAAAAGGGAGCACCAAGGCAGTTACAAACAGCCTCCCCATCCTTATGACATATAATCCTGGAAATAAAATTATCTGCTCAGTGATTTGCAGCCAAGGAGCTAAAGTATCATATTTAAGAGTCCCCACATTCTTAGAAAGAGAACCTTTTGTTTCAAAGGCTAGGCTGTATGTATTAAAGTTGCAGACAAGACAGTTTTTGAGATGATACAATGTTTTTGAGATGATACAAGAAAACTTAATATCTAAATCTATAAGTAAGAGCCAAATTTACACATGTAGTTGACTGACCAGGTGGAAAAAGAATGTGACTAAGGAGCTTGGCCAGTTTTCAACAATATCACAACCCCCTAAAAAAGAAATAAAAAGAAATAGAACTATCTAATGCCCATCTTCAATTTACAATGTTTTCAAGCTGCAAATCACTGACAGATCTATACAGATGTTACTGTTAACATGTTAGCAAACAAACTCCTGAGGACTAGTCTATGCCTTACACTACAATCAAAACATAAGAGCCCTCTTTCAAAACTTTAAGATAGTAACTTGAACTAACATACCTGTCCAGCAATAGCACTGAAAAATGTCCACAAGGGATCAGCAGCAGCAGCTGCAGCATAGGCACCAGAATAAACAGAATAGCCAGGAGATCCACCATGGGCCACACTTTGCACTCCTCCAGGAACTGGCTGACCCATTGCCATTTGCATTGGCACCTGCCCACGGTAAGCTCCATACTTTTGAGGAAGAGGAAAAGAAGAACGTACATATTTCACTATATTTACCAGCTCATCACAAACATCTATTGTCTATAACAGATTATTTTCACTGAATTGAAATGCCTCACAAACTCAAGGAGTGTATGTGCACTACAATTCTAATATCTTACTATGGTAACGTTTACACTTATAGAAACAGATAGTTTTCTTGACCACTAATTTGGGATTCACTACTGTAAGGGTATGGTGGTACAGGAGGCATGGTACTCTGGCAGTACAGAAAGGGCAGTTCAACAAAGTAACATCATAACAGAAGCAAACCAGATAAGGAGTACCAGAAAGTAGCGCTGGAAATCTGAGTTTCCCCAATAGTGTTTACAAAATTGCACCAGCAAAGAAAAAGTTAGCTAGTTCAGCTACTTTGGCAGTGGTGATGCAAGCTATTTCAACTATGTACACTGTACCTAGCCAAATGAGGAAAAATATGACTACTTACAAATACAAAGTAGTCCAAAGCACACCAGTGCTTAGTATTTTGTTTCAACCAGTTTCCTGCAACTGAAGGAATTCCAGCACCACTATAAACTGACTATTTTTATTTGTGCAGTAAGCCAGGAAGCAGACTACTATCATCAAAGCTTCTTATTCTAGGGGTTGGGGAAGGAGGAGGTTTAGCATTACATGCCAGGAAAACACTCTTAGGGAGGAAAGGTAAGCTTTTTTTCTGAATGTCTTCGAAAAAGATCTTGAATACCATTCCCAAACAGACCTGGCAAGTATTTGACTACTGCCAACCATAAGGCTGGTCTGCAAGTTTTAATTTTTGAGTAGAAAAAAACAGTTCTACTTAGAAATTTATATATACCAAATTCACTTGGATGCAATAAAACAATTACTTTGACTCAATTTGAGTTAAAGTTTAAGGCTAGACTTCTAGCCACACATACATATATATTAATGGGGTAGCAAAGAGGTGCTTGAGATTTCACCTGATCTTCCCTCCAGATCAAAGGGGAGGAGAGAAGTCCAGGAGATTTTTTGAAATCTTGTTTTTATGATGTATGTTGGATATGTGATTGGAAAACTTTAATTTGAAAAAACAAATAAATTTATATATAAAAAAGGAGATGTCACCTGATTTTAGTCAAAAGGCAAATAAATTTCCAATTCTCTTAAAGCAAGATCGGATGGGTTGCTATTCATCCATTCTTACAACCTTTAACTTGCCTGACATTTTAAAAATCAATTCAGCCTGTAGTCATGACCTTATTTACCTGGGATGCAGAGCAGTGACAAAAGACAAATTATCCTTTCCTGCAAACGCCCCCCAGGGCCCAGTGTCCCACATTAGATAGCTTAAAATCAGCAAAGACTGCGACAGCTGAAATGATTTCCCCAGGCACCACCCGCTGTCTTCCTACACCTACGGCAGTGCATTTTCAGTGCTTTTAACCAAGGGACCTAAAAACACCAGTACTGCTCTAACAGATCACCCAGTTTCTAGAAGCACGGCCTAAGCACTCAAAAAATCTTCTTGCTATGCCTTTAAGCGGTGGCTCCACAACCATGAATTAAGTATTCAAATTTAATAGGATGGCAAGCGGTACGTCATCCACAAGGCAGAGGCTGGGCCAGTTATGAAGAGAAAGAAAGGGAGAGGTGGTTTTTTTTTTCCCCTCCTCCTCTTTTCTTTTTTAAAATGGCAACCCTTTAGCTCGCTTGATGTGTCAGAGTCAGGCACGCCTTCCATTTCCTCCCGCTGTAAGAGAACAGAGTCCTCCCTCTCTCCCTCGCCTCTTGCACTGCACACATTAATGGCTTCTCCGCCAACTGGGGGGGGGGGCGCTCGGCGGAAGGAGACCAATTTCGGGAAGGCCTTAAAAAGAAGGGCCTGGAGCCTGAAGGGTCGGCCGGCCGGGCTCCCTCGGCTCTGACCCCAGCCGGGAGGACGAGCAAGGAGAGACTGACAGCCGCGCCGCCAGAGAAAAGGGCCCGGCCGGGTGGGTGGGTGGGGGAGAGAGGGACGGACAGACCGACAGACAGGCCTTCCCTCCAATCACGCCCTTTCTACTCACCGCTCCGAACCCTGGGTACGTCATGTCGACGTTTATGAGAGGAAAAAACCGTTGAGAGCGGGGTGGGGGAGGGGGAGCCGTTTCCCGGATTCACAGCTCGGCCGGACTCGAATCTACCACGACAGCCGCTCCGCTATCTCGCCAGCTCTTGCCGCGGTGGCTTCCTCCTTCTTCCTGAAGTCGTCGTACGGAGAAGCGGAAGTTCCTTCGCGGCGCTCGCTCGCCCGCCCTCTAGCCGCTGCCTTGGGCTTTTGACTGGCTGAAGCTTCGCTCCGCCCTCCGCTCGCGATAGGTCTCCGAGCTGAGGAGGAAGGGCGGAAGAGTGAAATGGGCCGCGGAGTTCGGGTGTCTGCGTGAGGGAAGGCAGGTTCGAAGAAAGACGGCGTCCGTGACGTCTGAACCGGAAGTAGAGGGGCGGGGTGAAGATCAGGCCATTGTTTTGCACCACTCTGACAGGCATATGAAACTCTTCCGCCTTGGAGGCCGCTAGACGGGCCACAGAGACAAAAAAAGTTAGGGAGTAATGCATCCCGTTGCCTAGATAGAGCACTTCTGGGTCTTCGCCATTAAAATCCGAAAAGAGAGTTTGATGAGGGGCTGGGGGAATAGGGAGCATCAAGGGAATTTTCCAATATGGTTTTTTTTCTTATTTTTTTATGCTTTGTTGTTGTCTTTCTGGGTATGATTTGCAAGTATTTTCTTTTCTTTTTTAGATGAATGTCGATTTTTGCCTGTGTATTGTTTGTTTCCAGGTGTGATATTTTTGGGGGGAGGGAGGCAGGGAGTGTTTCTGAGCATCATTCATTTTTTTCTGTGCGTGAAATAATAGGTATTTTATTGTGCCCATCCCCCCACCCCAGTTTCTCAGATTTCCAAATGTGCTCCCAGGCCCTGAAAAAAAGTTAAGAGACTCTATTTTATAATTCTGTAAGCTACCCAGATGGCTTTTTGTTGAAGGTGGCATGGAAATTTTGTAAATAAACAACTAAACAGTAAGTCCAAACAGGCATAAAATACACAACAGATACAGTGTGGCAATTCAGCGCAAAAAAACCCACCTGTTTTTTGCTTCAAACTATTTGCGTCTGTGTGTCACAAGCAAACTTGGGGCAATGCAAATGAGTTTGCTAAAACCTGTATGATTAAAATGTATTTAATTAGCAAATTGTGGTTTCCACATTTCAGGTGGGGGGACTGAGTAGCTAATGGCTAGCTATAGCTCTTTAAAAAAAGATTTAAGAACTATTCTCTTTATGGGCAAAATACCATGTCACCACAGTAATACATCACAGGCCATATTTCTTCAAGATGCAGGCAGATAGTAGTAAAGTTGTGTGTGTGTGTGTGTGTGTGTGTGTGTGTGTGTGTGAGAAGTTATTTTGCAGACAATATCCATGTGTCTAAATCTCCCCCCCCCCTTCTCCTATTAAATGCAGTTTGTTGCAAACTTACAATGCCTCGCCCCTGGGTATTCGTGACAAGGAAAGAAGCAGCAGATCCCAAACCAAGGCAAGCAGGCTCACAGATGACTGGTCAGCATGGGAAAGAAAGCTGGCAGGAATCTCTGTGTGCTTTGGTGCTCCAGTAGTGCTCACAAAAATGGTATTTATCAGTGGAAGTATTGTAGCATCATCTCTTGCGGCTAAGATGATGTCACTGTCAGCCTTAACCATTGCCAGCCTCAGCTGTTGCCAGCGGTGGTGGAGACCCAACAGGTGGTATGGTGCTGATAGTCTAATCTGTTGATGCAGTAGGAGTTTGAATGGCTATGAAATATACTATGATAGTTGGGGCAACCATTGGACTCTCTAAGAAGCAGGCCCCTTGTGACACTTAAGATTTCTTGACGAGGCCCTGTTCCAAATTCCATTTTATGGGTGTTCCATTATCTTACTTTTTTATCTTAAAGCATTTCTAAACTGCTTAGTATTTTGAAATATATAAGCTGTATACAAAAAATACAATGTAAAGCCAATAAAACTTTAGGGAAGTTTTTAATGTTTGACGTTTGACTTTTACATTTGTTGGGCAACCCAGTCAGATGGGCAGGGTACAAATAAAATTATTATTATTATTATTATTATTATTATTATTATTATTATTATTATTATTTAATTAATAATAAAAATAGTATTATAACCATTTAAAATAAGTATTATAAGAACACAATAGATTAATAATAATAAAAACAATATTATAAGAACAGATTAAAAACTAACAATAAAACTTTTTTTTTATCCTACTTACTTGATTCTCCATAGAAATGGTAAACCTGGATTAAATGGAAAAATAATTTTGATGAGGGCAACATTGTGTAGAAGCTGTGCAATTTTACATCCATGAGCAGCACTGAGTCCACAGCAATGTAGAAGCATCCTGTTCACATCCCACAAAGATCAAATGCCACCAGATATTTTTGTCTCTCTTTTTTTTTAATGGGGTAGCTTTATTGAAGTACTTATAAATCTCACTTTCATATTAAATATCACAAGGTGGTATGCAACCTGAAAACCCAATACTGCAATAAAAACAATAAAAATGTCAGACACATAACTGGGCAAAGAATCTCAGGTTTGAAAAGGCCTGTCCAAATAACAGTTTTTGACAAATTTAAGAAAACAATCAGGTAGGACTTCTGCCCAACCTCTATTGGTAAGCAGTTCCACAGACCAGGGACTGCCACATCAAGGCTCAGTCCCTGGTAAAAGGCTAACTGAATGCCAAGGACCATGTGGGACCCAGGGCCCCATCAGAAGATTTCAGCAATAGGAGGCTGAGCTTTAGAAATTAGCAAGTCCTTTAGGTACTAAGGGCCAAAGATAGTAAGTGTTCTAGATTGTACCTCTTTCAATGTAGAGCACCAAGGTGGTTTATTTGCTCTTCTCAAATATGCCTTTCAGAGCAGGCCACGGTCACTGCATTATGTAAACATTTCATATTAGGAAATATTAGGCAACTTTCACTTCACATTATGAAAGGAAACCAATTGAACATGATAGCTGCATTGTTGATGACCTTTTATTTTATATGGTATGTATGCAAACATGATGCAATAGCTAGAAATAAAGCATAGAAATGTTATTGGCACTGCTTTCATCATGCCTGTTTAGTTCCATTTCAGAATATCTCTATTGGCATTTCCTCCTTAATTTCAATCAATCAAGCTCCTTTATTGGCATTGAAAAAGTGCATCGTATACATGGATCGGAACACGGCACGAAACATGGTAGGAGATACTTTAGGATAAAACTGTCCAGACACTGTGAGGGACGAAAATGGCTCTTAGGACCCATGGTGATGTAATTTCATAGTGTCATTTTAAAATCCTGCCACGTTCTCCACAACGTCATTACTACAATTGTTCAGCAGATAAGACACCCTGGGAGAGTCAGTGCGATAAATCCCCTGCTTCAATAAAGGAGCCAAATACATATATTTTTGCATAAAATGGGCAATAAAATAAAACGTGTGATGGATTCAACCTGTTTGTACCACAAGGGCAGCATCTTTCAGAGTATGGGATTTTCAATAATCTACCTTGCAAAACTGCAGCTGGTAAGACATTAAATCTTGCGAGGGCAAGCACTCTGCATAGATGGGGATTGTAAAGCTGGTGTAAATATGGAGTGTCCTGGCCAAACGAAGGTGGAGTTCCTGACCCCAATGGGGAACAGGTTTTTTTGGCTGCACTGCAAAGGGTTTGAAATTCAGTCTCTAGGATTCTGCACTTGATTGTCTGGAGTGCTTCCAGTTGTGGGAGCATAAGCAGCAAGTCAAGTGATAGGCCACACGTTCTGATTTTGCTTTCAATGCCTGCTAGCCATTTACCACCTTCGTTTTAAAATCCATAAAGAGGGAAAATAAAAATGTGAAATGCCAGATGCACTTATTATCATGGAGATTGCCAGTCACTTGTATTTTTGTTTTCTTAGAAACGATACTTCCCTTCTTGCTGTGAATCTGAAACCTAAAGAAGGCTGCTTTGATAAAATCCCCTTCAGCACTAGCTCAAGTTCACACACTTGAATTAGAGACAGGGATTTATTTATTTTTACTTTATTTTGTAAAAGCACTCTTACAAGCAGATTCTAAGCATGTTTATTCCAAAGCAGTCTCACTTCATTCAACAGGATTCACTTCCAAGTGTGCACACGACTCGTGCCATTTTGGCTGAAAACACCAGAAAGATTTCAACCTTTGCTATTTTGTGGGTGGGATTCAGTCACATACCAGCAAATTTATATTGTACAACTGAAGTACATTCAGCACCCTTCCTGGCACCACAAACCCACTTTTCAAAACGGGGAGGGGGGAGAGAGAGAGAGAGAGAGAGAGAGACTGAGACTCTGGGTGTTAAGAAAAGTTATGGAGAAATGTGTTGGAAAGAGACTGAGACTCTGGGTGTTAAGAAAAGTTATGGAGAAATGTGTTGGAAAGTGTGGTTTGACAATTGCTTAACATTACACTGAAATTTCCAGACAGCCCACTTACTGAGCATTGGTAGAGTGTGCCTGGGAGTTTCTAGAAACTAAGCAACATTTGTGATTTTTTAAATGGATAATTTGTGTGTGTGGACCTGCCGCACCTAAAAGCATCCATTTTGATTTGTTTGCAGGGAGGTTAAACAGTCAGTGTGTCAGGCAAGTCTTCCCTGAGTGCATTTTCCCTGCAAAAAATCCTCTCTTTTTTGGTGTGTGTGTAAATGGAATTGTTCTGCAATAATAATAATAATAATAATAATAATAATAATAATAATAATAAAAATTTATTTCTATCCCGCCCTCCCCAGCCAAAGCCAGGCTTAGAGCGGCTAACAACAGTAAAATAATACAACATTATAAAATCATTTCATTATAAAATTAATTCAAATCAGATTAATGGCAACCATTGGGCTAGAGTTCTATGAGGATTGCCAAAGGAGGGGGTCAGGCTGTGCCCTGGCCAAAGGCCTGGTGGAACAGCTTCATCTTGCAGGCCCTGCAGAAAGATGTCAAGTCCCGCAGGGCCCTAGTCTCTTGTGACAGAGCGTTCCAGCAGATTGGAGCCACAGCCGAAAAAGCCCTGGCTCTGGTTGAGGCCAGCCTAACCTCTCTGTGGCCCGGGACCTCCAATATGTTTTTGTTTGAAGACCGTAAGTTCCTCTGTGGGACATACCAGGAGAGGCGGTCCCGTAGGTACGAGGGTCCTAGGTCGTATAGGGCTTAAAAGGTTAAAACCAGCACCTTAAACCTGATCCTGTACTCCACCAGGAGCCAGTGCAGCTGGTATAGCACCGGGTGAATGGGATCTCGCAGCGAGGACCCCATAAGGAGTCTCGCTGCAGCATTCTGCACCTGCTGGAGTTTCTGGGTCAGTCTCAAGGGCAGCCCCACGTAGAGCGAGTTACATTAATCCAGTCTGGAGGTGACCGTAGTGTGGATCACAGTGGCTAGGTCAGGGCGAGAGAGGTAAGGAGCCAACTTGGAGGAGATGAAAAAATGCCGCCTTTGTTATAGCTGCAATCTGCGCCTCCATGGAAAGGGAGGTGTTGAAGATTACACCCAAACTCTTAACGGACGGTGCTGGCACTAATTGCGCCCCTGCAAGAGATGGGAGTCCCCCCCCCCCCCAATCCCATATCATCCAACCCAGCCAAAGGACCTGTCTTTGAAGGATTTAACTTCAACCGGCTCCCACATAACCATCCAGCCACATCCAAGTGCTTCAAAACAGCTTTACTTACCAGGCATGTGATTGAATCTCGCCAGAAAATAGAGACAGTCAAGAAACCCCTACTGTATTGCGTAATCTGCCAGTAAACAAATCTGAATGAACGCTCAATAAACAAACCCCCTGGAAGTGACCCTTGAGCCAAACTGGATGCAGCAGGGACGGGAACCTGCGATCCTGGACATTTTGCACTCCAGTCATGCCTCGGTATTGGCCATCCTAGCTGGGAGCGGGGCATGGGAGTACAACCACCCCTGGAGACAGACACAGGTTCCCCACCCCCATTCCTTGCGAAGGATTGCGTGGGTTGATTGGGAAGGCGAATCGCCGTGGTTGCGTCCTTTGTGCTGCGAGCAAAGCACGGGAAAGCGAAACTCGCCTGCAGGAAAAAGCCGACCAGCGTTTGGAAACCGAGCACCAGGCGAGAATAGAAACCGAAAGTGCCATGTCCTATAAGAAGCGGCCGGCGGAGTCGCCCAGCCCAGTGGCAAACGAAGCAATCGGTAAGAACGGAGTATTGCTCCGGCCTCCAGGAAAAGACAAAACTTCCAAGAGCAACGGGAGAGATCGCTTGGCTTTAGTTTTGTCTTTTTGATCAACAGCCACGATCGCCCTTCCCCACGTGCAGACGGGGCGGTCCTCCTGGCAGCGCGCAGAGACCCTGGACGGCGGAATGGAAGCGGCGGCCCCCTCCCGCGACGAGACCATCCTGTACCTGATCTACTGCTTCAGAGGGCGGATCAAGAGCAACATGCGCGTGGCCCCCGTGCTGGACCAGATGCCCTCTTTGCCCCACGAGGAGAAGGACGTTATCCGAGCCGTGGCGGAGCGTCGCGGGGACGTGGAAGCGGCCGAGCAGCTCCTGCGCGCCCTGGAGAAGGACCGTCGCCCGCCGGGCCTGTGCCAGGAATTCTACGAGGCGCTGTCGAGGGGCGGCTTCAGCGCCGCCGACTACGTGGACCCCAGCATGAGCGAGCTGCCCTCGCCTTCCCTCGAGGCCATGGACGACACGGGCAAGTTCCTGGTGAACTTGTTCTCCAGGACTCTCGTGGAGAAGCTGAGAGCCACGCAGGTAGCCGATAAGTGCCAGCTTTTTACCTTCGAGGACGTGGAGCGGGTAGGTAACGCTGCCTGAAACAATTCGTCCGTGATCCAACCCCCCTCCCACACAAGAGAGAGAGAGAGGTATTTGGGTATATATATGATAGGATCACAGAATTGGAGAGCTGGAAGGGACCATGGGGGTCATCTAGTCTAACCCCCTGAAGTGCAGGAATCTTTTGCCCAAAGTGGGACTTGAACCCTGAGATCAAGAGTCTCATGTTCTATACCGACTGAGCTCGCTCTCTCATCCATTCACATGTTTAGGGTAAGGTTAGAGGGCCCATCCCCACATTAAGATCAGGTTAAAGGTAAAGGGACCCCTGACCATTAGGTCCAGTCGTTGCCGACTCTGGGGTTGCAGCACTCATCTCGCTTTACCTTCTGATCGGCAAGTCCTAGGCTCTGTGGTTTAACCCACAGCGCCACCCATGTCGCTTTAAACATTAATTGTCAAGGGGATTTATGCGTTCATGGTGGTGGGGGTTGTACTTGCTTTTATTGTGCGTTTTGTGCTTTCACCTTGTATTTTTATGTTGTGAACCACCCTGAGATTTACAGGTTGAAGGGCGGTATAATTAATAAACCGACTAACAAACAAACAAACCATTCTGTGGAATCGACTGGCTAAAGGCTTTCCTTGGACTGCACCACTCGAAGCTGGTGGTGGCAGGGTGGAATTGCAGGTTTGATTGCTACCTAGTGTTGCTGTGTTGTTTTTCCATACAGTCGTATCTTGGAAGTCAAACGGAATTTGTTCTGGAAGTCCATTTGACTTCCAAAACTTTCAGAAACCAAAGCGTGGCTTCTGATTGGCTGCAGGAAGTTTCTGCAGCCAATCGGAAGCCCCGTCGGATGTGCAGGTTCCAAAGAACGTTTGCAAACCGGAACAGTCACTTCCCGGTTAGCGGTGTTCAGGAACCAAAACATTTGACTCTCAAGGTATTCAAGAGCCAAGGTATGACTGTATTTGGGAAATAGGCATTCCGCAGACAAATATTCAGGGCAGTCTGTCTCCTGACAAGTTATTTTTCTACATGGAAGGATTCTTCCCCACCTGCACTGAACATTCTGTCCCCATCGTAGTCCTGGAATAGTATAGCACAGGAAAAGCTTTACATTTTGATTCACACTCGGAAACACTCCATTTCTCACAGGTAGCTTGAATAATGGGTGTGACAAGTTCCTTTCCCAGAAGAAACTGTGAACATGAAATGCATCGTTACTGGTCCAGGTTGTGCTGTTGCCCACAGAAATTGCATTTTTGAAAATACAGGACTTATGAGCCCCTTTCTCACTAATGGTTATACCAGTCCGGGGTCCTCCATATGATATGGACTACAATTCCCACCAGCCCCAGGCACCGCGGCCATTCTTGCCAGAGTTGATGGGAACCGTAGTACATAGGAGCAAGAGAGGACCAGACTATGGAAGGCTGGCTTTTACACACCAAGCTTCCCATGGAAATACTTTTAATCCAGTATTTTCTCTGCAGAGCAATAAAGGAACCTGTTTTATAGGTACAGTCGTACCTTGGTTCTTGAACACCTTGGTACTCGGACGTTTTGGCTCCCGAACGCCGCAAACCTGAAAGTGAGTGTTCGGTTTGCGAATGTTTTTCGGAAGCTGAACGTCCAGCGCGGCTTTAGCTTGAGTGCAGGAAGCTCCTACAGCCAACTGGAAGCTGCGCCTTGGTTTGCGAATGGTTTCAGGAGTTGAACGTACTTCCGGAACGGATTAACTTCGACAACCAAGGTATGACTGTAGTATGATACATCTTACAGAAGTACCAGTGTAAGTATTCCTTCCCTCCTCCCTTTTCTTTTAACCCAGATCAGAGCCGAAAATGCAGCAACAGGGAATGCAGCAGCAGTGAGGGTGCTGCTGAGCAGAGTAGTGCAGAAGAAAGAGTGGCTGTCGCCGTTTCTGCAGGCCCTGCGTGACTCTGGGCATGAAGATGCCGCAGATATCCTAAGTGGACATAAAGAGGGTAAGAAAAATGATCTTATAGTTTTGAAAAGGTATAGTACTTAGCCTGCCCGTTGTACATGAAGGGTCTGCAGTTGCTCTGGGGAAACAGAAACACAGGGCTTGCCCACACTTAACCTTTCTATTGCACTTTCCAGACTCGGTCTGCACTTGAAAGCTCTGTGTCCAAGCCCCCATTCCTTTCTCTCTCTTTTTGTTCCGGAGTTTTCCCTGTGAAAATGCACTCCTTAAAGCTGAATTGGAGCAAATGGGAACCCACAGAAAACTCAAATTGGCACTTGCTCCGATTGAGCGCCAAAGAGCAGATTTTTGCATGGAAAGCTCTCGCGCAAAAAAGGAGAGCATTTGGACACAGAGCTTTAAAGTATTGACTTCTGCCTGGAAAGAGCGGGGCAGAAGGTGTGAATAAGCACATGCTGGGAACTGCATATGTGTAAATTTTGACATGAAAGCTGCAGTCCAATGTACGTACACAACACATGTTAAAAACTGTTGAACTCTGTTAAACTTACTTCTGAGGAGATGTGCACAGGAACGTGCTGAAAGCAACAATATAAAGCACGCTTATACAATTTTAAGCAGTTGTGGAATCCTGGGAACAGCTGCCCAAGATGGTAGACTAAGACATGACTTTACCTGATTTTTGGCATGACAGATCCAAACTCAAAAATTACACCATCCATTTAAACATCACAGTACGTATTGGTTTCTAAAAATCCCAGGCACTTCCCACTAGTGCTTAATAAAACTCATTAAATACATTTAAAAAGCAAACAAACATTCCTACTCTCCCTCCTACAGCACCTTGGTCTGAATTCACCTGGGGGAAAGCGATAGAAAATCTGGGCACAGCTCTTTCAACACCTTGCTTCAAATTTGAGTTTAAAACGTGACATTGGTCTACCTTATGGTTTATCTCCCTGCCTTGTTGTGTCCCCACGTTGTCTGTTTTGCTCGCCTGCGTATGGGGGCTGATCTCCGATGTTGCTAAATAACATTTTGTTTCGTGTGAACAGAGCAAATAGTCAACGGGATGCCTGCAGGTGAGACTATGGGCACTGAGGAACCTCAGGTACTTGAGAATCCAAAGCAGGGTGCTGAGTTGGGGAGCAGCTTCACCCGTGAGGAGAATGCCTCAGAAGAATCATGTGGAGGGAGTTCTGCAGTTTCAGGTAACCTGTCAGCTCGGCTTTTTTAAACAAAGCTTATTTATTTACCATATTTTTCACTCTATAAGACGCACCCGACCATAAAACGCACCTAGTTTTAGAGGAGGAGAACAAGAAAAAAAAAAAATCTCTCCCTCTCTGCGCAGCGCCCCTTCAGCGAAGCAGGAGGAGAAACGGAGCCCCTTTCATTTCTCCTCCCACTTTGCTGAAGGGGCGCAGCGCAGAGAGGGAAAGCTGCGCAGCACCTCTCCAGCGAAGCGAAGCCAGGAGAGCAAGAGGGGTCGGTGCGCACCAATCCCGCTTGCTCTCCTGGCTTCAGGGATAGTCGCTGAAGCCATGGGGCCTGCATTCACTCCATAAGACGAACAAACATTTCCCCTTACTTTTTAGGAAGGGAAAAGTGCGTCTTATAGAGTGAAAAATACGGTACTTGGTTGCAGCATGGGAGCCGCCCTGTAGTGGAGCTCCCAAAGCACATTAAAACATATTGGGCGGAATTGTGGTCCTCAAGCTGCAAAAGGTTCCCCATCTGTCCTTAAAAAATTGTGGTGCTAGGAGCTTTTTGCTCATGTCCAGACTCCTTAATACTCCCCCCCCCCAGTGGGTCCACCCACACTGCAACACAGGAGAGAATTAATAGATCTCAGCTTAGCATGCACAGGTTTTCACTCCATCTTTATGGCAACTATGCTCTGGCTGGTTCAGGAGTCAAAACCTATCAGGATGGTGACGTTTGTTTTCAGACTTGCTCTCTTGCACTCTTTTTGTAAGCGCATCATTGACCAGTAGGTGGCACCCTTAGCAATTCGTTGTTAGGAAAGTGTGGTTGCTTTACTGCACAATTTCATAGCATAGCATAGCACTGTAGAGTTGGAAGGGACCCTGAGGATCATCTAGTCCAACCCCCTGCAAGGCAGGAATATGCAGCTGGTCCATACAGGGATCGAACCTGCAACCTTGGCGTTATCAGCACCGTGGTCTAACCAACTGAGCTATCCAATTTGATGCATGTTTACTCAGATGCAAGCCCTGCAGTGGCAAATAATGCTTACCCCCTAGTAAAATGTGCTTAGGATTGCAGTCTTAGGCAAATATTTTCTTGCATTAATGACTTATGTAGTCTGATCAGGTCGCATTGTGACCTGTGTTTAATTCTAGATATGGCATTCAAGGTTGTGTCCCAAGTATTAAGCAAGAATTTCAGAGCTGGTAAATCTAATCAGGCTAGGACAATATAAGCATTTTGAGCACATGGAAAGGTTCAGGTTTGCTTCCGCTGAAGCATCTAAGATAGCCTGAGGTGTGTGCTTTGCTGAAAATGAGGTTAGAGGGAGACATTCTGGTCTATTAAAATGCAAAGCGCATTAACCTATGATAGAAGTAACTGCATATTACAAAATATTTACACCATCATTTCTGAATTGTGTCTGCCAGATTCTGACGTCAGTTTGCTGGATGCAAGCATCAATGATGTGAGCGAGAGTGTCGCGCGGTGCAACCTCGCCAACGGTGATTCAGGTCTGACTTTCTCCACGGAACTCTATTTAAAATGCGAAACATTTACACTATCTGTTGAGGGATGATATTCTTGAATCGACTGTTCCAGGATATTTAGCCTAGATTTAAAACTACTTAATTTTATTTAATGGTGACCATTGAGTCTTTTATATGTTTTATGCGTCTAATATGTCTGGAATACCAATGTTTTATGGATCCCCCCTCTTTTTCCTTGCTCTTTTATGATTTTACTGTCTAAATTATGCCGACAAAGGCTGGATAAGTGAGCATTTAAGCCACATCATTGTAGGCGGTTGAGGTAGAAACCGTGGCATTCTTCTGTCTAGCGTTGTGAGCAAAATCTATCAAAATGAATATGTGAGATCAGAACTGTTTGAGGATCAGAGAGAAAGATTCCTGCCCCAAGATTTGCTGCTTGATGGAGTGGAGGATTTTCCCTCCTTCCCCTGTTGTGCAAGAAACAAGAGGTCCGAGACCAGACGACCATCTTCCTCTTAGCACTGTTTTGTACCAAAAGGGAAGGGCAGCACCCAGCCATTGGCCCAAAGCCCAGTGGCTGATGGCAGCTTGTTTGCTCTTCCCAGTAAGGAGCCCATCGCAAGCGCCAGCTGCCCTGTGGGTTGCATTCGAAAGGCGCTCTTAACCTAGAGGATGTTTATAGCAGGCTCGGAGAAAAGCTGTAATTTGGGCAGCAGGGTGCACGTGTTCTTCCCTCCCAACTCAAGACGTAAAATTGTAAATATTTGTGTGCGACTTCCAAAGCCTTGGAGACAGACAGGATGCAAATATCAATTTAAGGAAGGGCAATTTGTAATTCTTTGTAATTCAGCACAGCTCTTGGGATCCTTCAGTTTCTTGGACGAATTAATGTTATTAATACTTAGTAGTTCTGTTTGTATTGGGCCCACCCAATTTTTTTGATAAATTAATATCCCTCCCTTCCTCCCAGGATGCTAGACTAGATGGGCCATGGGCCCATCTTAGGTCCTTATGGTTAGAATGTTGGAAATAAGACCCGGGAGGCCAGACTTCAAATCCCCACACGGTCATGAAGGTCCCTGGGTGACCAGTCACTTGCTCTCAACCTAACCTACCTCACAGGGTTGTTGTGCGGATAAAATGGGGAGGTGAATAGCCATTGTCAGGTGCTGTTGCGGTTGCTCAAGAGTAACCAGGCAGGACTCCGACCTGTGTTTTACAGGCTTTATTTTGGAGCAAAACTATTTACAGTGAAGAGTCCCAAAGCTCATGTCTGGTTCAATCACTAGCAGAATCCGGGAGTGGTCTTTTTTTGTACCTCTCCCAACATAAAAGTTTCGTTACCCCCAACTGTTTCCGCCCCTCTCTGCGCCTCAGACTACTGCGCAGGGTGGGCGATGGCAAGGGTGTGCTTCCCTCCTCTCCAGCTTGCTCAGGAGCGGTGTTAAGGCTCCCACCAGCATCCTCTGGTCCTTGCACCTCTTCTCCACTGGAGGTGGGGCGTTCCTCCTCACTGGAAGAGGAACTGCTTTGCAAGATTTTCGGAGACTCCCCGTAACCCAACTGCCCTTCTGTTTCTCGCCTCTGAGCCGATGGCAGTTCCCTGACAGCCATGTATGCTGACTTGAGCTCCTTTGAGAAAAAGGTGGCATATAAATATTATCTCCCCTCCACCCTGTATCTAATGATCAGAGACTGAATCAGGAGACCTAGAGGGAAATGAACTAGGTGAAAATAACCCTCTTCTCTGCCTTAAGGCTTGCCTCGCCCACTGTCCCCACCCTAGGCTTTTTCTCTGCAGAGAGTGGTAGTTGTACAATGCTTTCTTAGATGCTAATTTTCCATTGCTCTCTTCTTCCACTTGGAGAGATTTCCATTAGCAGATCTTATCCAAGCCTCACTTGAGTTCTATTAGCTTAGTTGGGCTTTCAGGAGAATTGCCCATAGAAAAAGATGCAATGCTTCCTTTATACTGCTTACAAAGATAACTTTATAGCATTTTCTGTATGATTTGGCCACTAATGATGATATCAGAAAGAAGGTATCTTTTCCAAATATCATCAGATACTCTTTGAATTTTTTCCCTACCCTTTCAGTCTGTGTTTCCTTTGGCTCCATCCACTTAGCACAGGGGTCGGCAAAGTTTTTGTGGCTTGGGCCAGTTCACAGTCCCGCAGATGCCGCGGTGGGCCAGAGTGCGCGCACACGCATGCGCAAACGCTATTTCCGGTGCGGAGGAGGCGTGCACAGCTTCCCATTGCCTGCAGGAGCTTCCTGCAGCCAATGGGAAGCTGCCCAGCATCACAGAAGGCGGTCCCCGCTCTGCTCCATACCGGTTTAGCGCAGCGCACGGGAGCTGACTGAGCAAGCGGCGGGGGTCCATGGGCCAGTTAAATGACCCTCATTTAGGTTGCCGACCCCTGGTTTAGCATATCGTAAAATTTTGGCAGTAGGCTTTTTGTGCTTTTCAATCTGTATAGTGTCTTTTAAAATGCAGTTGTCTCTGTTTATTTGACCTCTCCCCCATAGGTCTCCAGAGTAAAACATACTATATGGTGAAACAGAAAACAATCCTGGCCCCTGAATATTATCATATGGATATAATTCTAGTCAGTAACAGGCCACATTCTTTTGACAATATCATAAAACATCAAGCAGTCCTAAATTCAGTTGCTTTTACTATTGTTACTCATTAAATTGCATACCACTGAATGCAAAGATGGTTTACTAATCATTAAAAAATAATTGAATAATATGATTAGAATACAGAATAATTTAAAAGACACCGTAATTAAAATGCACAATAGAACCACTTCATTAAAATGTTGAAATATGAACAACCATGATTAATATTTGAACTGCTCCTGCTCACCTGCCAAAAATTACCCTCATGTGGTTGGCTGGGCTTGTTCTGGATATGACCCTTGAGCTGAAAAAGGTTCCCACCTATGGTGTACAGGATTGGAGCCTTAAATTGTGCATCCCAAGAATGAATTGACACCAGCTGTGATGCCCAAAGGAAACTCTAGTAGCCCGTCAGCCATATATTGTGCCCTGACAGGTGTTTGCACAAACATTTCTGCTGTTGTGGGGAGAAGGCAGGAGTTATCATTGGTCAAAAAACATGGGCGTCTCTGGCTTACACCTAAATCTGCATGGCGGAAATGATAGAGGAGTAGTAGAATGCTTTTCTATTTCTTGGTCTCTCTTAAATGCAGATGATGCTGAGGATGAAGAGACAAGAGTTTCACCAGAGCCAGAGCTGACTCTCAGAGACTACCAGATGGAGGTCGCCAAACCAGCCCTGGAAGGGAAGAATATTGTCCTGTGCCTTCCTACAGGCAGTGGCAAGACCCGAGTGGCCGTCTACATTGCCAAAAACCACTTGGATAAGAGAACGGAAGCCGGAGAGCATGCAAAAGTTATTGTGCTTGTCAACAAGGTACGCTGTCCAGAGGTTCTCAAACAGGGTCCCATGAACTACTAGTGGTCTGTGATGTTAGGAGGTCCTCAAAAAGCTTGCAAAACCGTCAAGGATATCTGTACCTGGCCCTGTGCTCGATGTACTTTTTTCTGACAGTTAAGATCGAGATTGTCTTTGAACCAGGGCTGGGTTATCAAACAGGCTAACAAGACCCTAATCCAGGTGTGGTGATCACACAGGGCCCCCGGACGTTTGACGGTCTATTGACCCTGTGGCACCACTGTGATTGCTTTCTTTGCTGCCACCACCCCGCTTCTCACGGGGACACACGGAGTCCAGACAGTTGTTAACATTAACAAATAATCAAGTTTATTTTTAAATGCAGGAACAAGCGTATGGTTTCAGTTAATTTTTCTCTTGTCAGTTTCTTAATCTTAGTTCCTAACAACTCCAAACTGATTATTCCAACTATCTATCTGACTCAACCTAACAATTCCTCTAACTCTTTCTCACAATACAACTCTACCAACCCACACCTAATCCTCCCTCTTCCTTCTTCACCTCCCAAACCTCAACTCTCAACTCCCAAACCTCAACTGACTTTCAAAACCTCCCACTCTAACTTTTACTCCCCCCTTGCATTCTCACTGGCCAATCACATCACACCCATTTTAACCCTTTCCTTATGACCCATCCTAGGAGGCAAACACCACATTAGGGTTTCCCAGTCTTGGGTCTCCAGCTGTTTTGGACTACAACTCCCATCATCCCTAGCTAGCAGGACCAGTGGTCAGAGATGATCAGAGTTGTAGTCCAAAAAGAGCTGGAGACCCAAGTTTCGGAAACCCTGCCCTAGTCTTAAGGCCAATGATTTTCTTAAAAATGATGTTGATGTGGCTTCTCCTTAAAGCAATACCAGAAAGTTGTAAAATTTTGTCTGCTCTTGGATCTGTAGAGCAAAAACAAACGCTTATTAAGCGGTACATAAAGGTGCCCAACAAAACTTCAAGCAGTCCAACGGGGTGGGGAGACAATTTTGAGAACCGCTGTGCTATCTGCTTATGTGAGTCATGCAAGCACAGAACTGTAGGATGGCAGGCATTTGGTTCCAAAATAACGAAATACTTCATTCTGAGCAGAAACACAGTTCATATTCCTGCCTTGCAGAGGGTTGGACTAGATCAGGGGTCAGCAACCTTTTTCAGCTGGGGGCCGGTCTGTTGTCCCTCAGACCTTGTGGGGGGGCCAGACTATTTTTTTTGGGGGGGGGAATGAACGAATTCCTATGCCCCACAATGCCTACCCATGTAAAAACACCAGGCAGGCTCCACAAATAACCCAGAGATGCATTTAAAATAAAAGGACGCATTCTACTCATGTAAAAACACGCTGATTCCCGGACCGTCCGCGGGCCGGATTTAGAAGGCGATTGGGCCGGATCTGGCCCCCAGGCCTTAGGTTGCCTACACATGGACTAGATGATCTTCAGAATCCCTTCCAACTCTACAATTCTGTGATTCATGTTAGTGGGGTAAGCTTGCATAACCTTTGGCCAAAACTCCTTAGCATGCTTTGGATGCTATTGTGTAGTTCGCAAATGCGCAAAGAGCTTAAACAAAGGTCATTATTACAGTAGGGGCTTAGTTGTATCCCCAACCCTTGGCTGGAAACCTTTTCCTAGGTGCCATTGGTGGAGCAGCATTTCCGGAAAGAATTTCACCCCTTCCTGAAGCATCAGTATCGCGTCATTGGGCTGAGCGGTGCCTCTCAGCTGAAAATTTCCTTCCCTGCAGTTGTCAGAGATTACGATGTCATTATCTGCACAGCTCAGATCCTTGAGAATGCATTGCAAAATGCAGACCAGGACGAAGAAGAGGGAGTTCAGTTAAAAGGTATTTATTGTGGATAACTGTGTGCCTGTTCGTGGTTCTGAGGCCCTAAACACATTTTGTTTGTGTGCCTTTAGAAACATGCTTAAAACGGACACTTAGATTTTGGAAGAAAGAGGTCTCAAATTGGGACATGCTGCTTATGGAATACTTTAATCATAATCAATAATGATTTTATTATTTATACCCAGCCACTCTGGGAGGCTTCCAACACATAAAAACATAATAAAAGGTCAAACATTAAAAACTTCCCACTACAGAACTGCCTTCAGATGTCTTATAAAAGTTGTGTAGTTCTTTATCTCCTTGTCATCTGATGGGAAGGCATTCCACAGGGAGGGCACCACTGCCAAGAAGGCCCTTTGCCTGGTTTCCTATAGCTTCACTTCTCCACTTTTTTCAAAAGAACCTCTGAGTAGACATGGTTAGGATTGTGCACTGTGCATTATGTCTCTCAGGGCCAAACTATGCAGACTGCCAATCTGGACTGGGTTTATTGCAAGCAACCAGTTGTGTGTGTGTGTGTGTGTGTGTGTGTGTGTGTGTGTGTTCCTTCCTGGGACTTTATGGTGAATGGCTGGTAAGACAGCTTATTAAACATGTAAATGTTTTTCCTCAGAGTTCTCCCTGATCATCATTGATGAATGCCATCACACTCAGAAGGAAGCGGTGTATAACGGTATCATGCGCCAATACTTAAAAGAGAAGAGGGACAATGAGAAGCAAAGGAAAGAGGGAAAGCAGTGTTCTCCACAAGCTCAGGTTCTGGGACTGACAGCTTCACCTGGCGTCGGAGGTGCGAAAAATGCGGCAAAGGCTGAGCAGCATATTTTGAAAGTAAGTCACCGTAGACTTGGAAGGTCAAGTCTGGATCCAAACCAATAGGGGGGAGTGGGGCAGATTGATAGAGAAAAATTCAATCTCATATTTTATGTCACAAAAATGAGTCAAATAATAATTTTTTTGGCTTGATGCATGGCATAACTAATCAGCATTATAATAGCAATCAAAAGAACCATTAAAGTTAGAAGATAATAAGAATATAATGACTTCGGCTTTTAAAAAAGGGTTTTTTATCATTCTGCCCCACCTACGGGGCACTTTGATACAAAGCGTAAATTGTATGAGAATGGTGATTATTTGCAAAAAAATTATGAAAAAACAGTTTTTAATTGTGAGAGATCATAATCAGCCTTACAATTTGTTACTTAAAATCTAAATTACGTATCAAAACTAACAGTGTTTCACACACATCATAGACTTTATGGCAGGTTTTCTTAACAAAACATCAAAACTTAATGTTAATCTTTCCTCAAACACCTATCCATTAAAAAAAAGACAAACATACAAGATCCTGGGTTTTCCCTGAGATATGACACATGATAATCAGTCAAACTATATTTAGAAATGACTTTGGCCACATAGTAAACAACAGTTTTTCTTTTCAAATTTAATGAGTTTAGAGATTTCAGGCAAATTTGTATATTGGGGCACTTTTGTACACTAGCGGGGCACTTTTATATATATCAATGTGCCCCATGTCTTAGTGTATCAAAATGCCCCAATGGACATTTAAAAAAAAAACTAACAATTATTAATAAAACCATTGAACTTATTTAAAAATCACGTGTAATCCTGATTACTGAGTGGAATAGCTTACCTTTGGTATTTTTAAATCTTAACTAAACAACGCAAAACAGTGTTGGAACACTTTTACATTTCGCCTAATTTTTTAGTTGGCCGAACTAAAAACACACCTACTCTCGTCAAACACCAACAGCTAACTGGCAGGCGGCGCGGTTGCAAGTGTTGTACTCACACATGTAAAGACACGTTTTAGTGATGTCGTGATACGAATAACATTTCTCGATATTGAAATATTGTTGGTGTATCAATGTGCCCCACTTCCCCCTATATTGTTGAATTAGGATTTGACTACTTTCTTTAATTTATTGTTGGTTGGTGTGTTGTTGTTTTTAAAAATCAATCAATAACAACAACATTAATTTGCCTATTTGCAAAAGCGGAGATGGGAGGATTTGGAAAAGGCCAACTGGGAATGAGAAAACCAGAGGATGAGGAAGCCAGAAATCAAAGTCACAACCATAAATCTATATTTTAGATAGGGCAAAACATTGTTACTGAAGCCAAAAAACCCACTATGCATATATTTATTCATGGTTGGGCACCCTTATTAATCATCTGAGGTAGTGAAAGCTTAATTAGAAAATATATGTTAAGACTGATTTCATGCGGAGAAATGTTACGTCTTTAGGCAGCATTACTCACAAAATGCATGTGCCATGTCTGTTATAACCTTCTTGCTTCCAGATATGTGCCAATCTCGATGCAGATGGAATTATGACAGTTCAAGAACATGCCCTACAGCTGAAGGATCAGGTGAAAGAACCCTCCAAGAAGTTTGAGATTGCAGACAACAAGAGAAAGGTATGGATTTTTGTTGAGGCTTTTTCTCGTTGAATTTATTTCTTTCTTCTCTTTCTTTTGCCTCTTCATAATAAATCTTTTTCTTTCTTTTGCCTCTTCATAATAAATCTGGCGCTTCAGAAGCGAGCCCACCTTGAAGCAAGGCGCTTCATGGGCTATAGGATTCAACTTTGGGTCTACCCAAGTCTGCTTCTTTCTCTCCCCCCCTCCACCCCACCCCAAACGGAACCATCTACGTATAACTTGTTTCCTTTTGGGCCAGAATTGAATTGGGTGGAATCTGAGGGCATGAATCCTGCCACATTTCAGAAGGATAGCCATAGTGGTTTCCCCACAAGGACAGGCATTACAGTTTTAAGGTGGGTAAGAAAGGCATTCCCCCTCGTGTGCATCCTCAGTCAAACAGCCACCACAACAAAGCAAGACGAAATAAGCGAACCTATGTTTCTGTGGGCCCCAAAATAACAAGCAGGCATATGTATCCGTGGGCCACTGAAAACCATCTACAGTGGTACCTCGGGTTACATATGCTTCAGGTTACATATGCTTCATATTACACACTCTGCTAACCCAGAAATAGTGCTTCAGGTTAAGAACTTTGCTTCAGGATAAGAACAGAAATCGGGCTCCAGCGGCAGCAGGAGGCCCCATTAGCTAAAGTGGTGCTTCAGGTTAAGAACAGTTTCAGGTTAAGAACGGACCTCCGGAACGAATTAAGTACTTAACCTGAGGTATCACTGTAGGGGACTTTGTGTGACCTGCAGTTTGTGTCCTTGCGTTATCATGGAAGCAAGATTTCATTTCAGCTGGAGGTTTCCATCTGTTTTGATATGCACACTACCATAGAGAGAAGCAGGGGCGTCTTACCCATAGAGGCTAGTGGTGCAGGGCACCAAGTTCTGGAGGGCACCAGGGAAGAGGCAGAGGCTGGCATCAGCTCGCCGCCCTTGCCCGCCTCTGCCATGCTGCACCGAAGCAGTGCCACGCCCGGAGCCTCCACGCACGAAGCGGCCAGCTGAGTCGGGAGGCGTCACGTCCAACCTCCACCTCTTCCCCGACACTTTCTCTGCACCTCTGTTGTATCCAGGCTGGCAACCTGGGGGCCATTTTCATGAGCTGCATATACATAACCATTCGTTGCTTGATAATTGGCTTGCTGTGAAGTAATTGGGCCATTTTGTTCATGTCTAGGGGAGTATGTACTTGTTTATATAAATATTCTCTCTCGCTGATGTAAAACTGAAGGAATTCGTATCCCTTGTTGATGTTCGCAGAGTATCCCTTCCCTCATTACTGAGTGAGTGCCCATGTTTTTCATTTTTAGGATCCGTTCAGAGAGAAACTCATAAACATAATGACAGGGATCCAGACCTATTGTCAATTCAACCCAAGGGCTGAGTATGGATCTCAGACCTATGAACAGTGGGTGATTCAAGAGGAGAAGAAAGGTAACCATGTTTTAAAGTGTTTTGTAATGTTTTGCTATGTCGGTTGTCCAACACTCTCCCAGACACCTGTCTGTTGGTTTGGTAAAATTTGTTTCCCCCGCCCCTCCTGCCTAGCTGCCAAAGAAGAACATCGCAAGCAGCGGGTCTGTGCAGAGCATTTGAAGAAATACAATGATGCCTTGATAATTAATGACACCATCCGAATGATTGATGCATATAATCATCTCAAAAGCTTCTACAAGGAAGAAAAGAGTAAGAAGGAGGCAGTGAATGAACACAATGAGGATCAGCCAGGAGCATCAAAACCAGATGACACTGATGCATTTCTTATAGATTTGTTTTATGGTAAGCATGAGACCCTTGGCAAATTGCCATATATTCTTCCACTAACCTCTGTGCAAATCAAATAAGAACCCAAATCCGACCATTGCTTATAGTTAGGTTACCCTACTCAGAAAATAGTAGCTTGAACATAGTGGCTGACAGGGACACAGTGATGACATCAGAAGTTTACATCTGTGGGACTCCTTTTCTTTAGCATCCTAGGTTATTGCGGGCTGCCTTTCACTTCCAGCAGAGATGGGAAGCCCAAATGTTGCTTGATTTACTGATCCCATTGCCCTCGCCC
Source organism: Podarcis erhardii (assembly GCF_964252035.2). Lineage (NCBI taxonomy): Eukaryota > Metazoa > Chordata > Lepidosauria > Squamata > Lacertidae > Podarcis > Podarcis erhardii. The sequence goes on along the minus strand of NC_138497.1, from coordinate 109,620,451 downwards.
AGCATCGCCAGTGGATGAAGGGAGTTCTCTGGAGCAGGAGCAGGTGTGGGTGCTTACACGACCTCCCATAACAGGAGTTGCTACGGTTTACTAGAAGAGAGAGGGGAAGGGGTAAACTCAGTATGGTGCAAATGCATGGACTGCAGTGCTGGATCGGTTCCACCAGAGCATTTGAACTGCACCAGCCTTGCCACTGTCTCTCCCTCCCAGTAAGCCACAGGAACTGCAGGGCCTGGAAGTCCCATACGGGTTGATGCCTGCCCCACTGACCACTGCCTTTCTGGAAGGCCATAGATTTCCCACCCATGGCTTACATAGTAAGGGGAATATCAGTTAAAGCACACCCTTGCCACCTTTCCCCCTTAATTGTGATGCACAAACACATACACACCCTTTTTTATTAAAGCTTAATTGTTCCTTAATTAGCAGTTTGCAGCTAATTGGTGTGATAGAGAAGCAGATTGATTAAGCAATAAAATGGCAGGACCAGATTCAGAAATTAGCATCTGACTGGTCTTGCCCATCAGCCTTTCTTTCTTTTTTCCGTTGTTTGCTAATGAAATCTTTCAGGTTTCACTAAGTATTATTTATTGCTTATTTGGTGAATTGTATCCCACCTTTCTACCCAATGGTGCTCAAGGTGGTAACAAGTATGAAGCTTTTATTAAGTATGATGGCATTACTTACTTTTATTTTTGCACAGTCTAAATATCTGTATTAGCATTTCTGTGATGCAACGAAGCCACCGTGATCCTATATTGAACGTTGGTATTTGCTATGTGCTATAGGCTATAAATCACATATACCCAACAGGTTACCCTCCAGAGGTTGTTGGACCCCCAACTCTGATCACCCCCAGCCAACATGGCCAATGGTCTGGGCAGATGGGAGTTGTAGTCCAATAACACCTGGGGAGTGAAAAGTTAGGTTCAGTGTTTTATTCATTTATGCCTGTTCATTTTTATAGCGAAAGAGAAGGAGCTGAAGCAGTTAGCCAGTGAAGCAAAATACGAAAATGAAAAGCTGACCAAGCTGCGTAGAACGTTAATGGAAGAATTCACAAAGACATCTGAGCCCAGAGGAATCATTTTCACAAAGACTCGGCAAAGTGCTGTTGCTCTCCATCAGTGGATTGAAGAGGACCCAAAATTTGAGGACGTTAAAGTGAAATCTCACTATCTTATTGGTGCCGGGCACAATAGTGAGTTTAAGCCCATGACTCAGGTAAAGAATGAAGGTTAAATATGATATCATATTTTTCTTTACCACGCATATGGGAGGGAACAGATTCTCTGATAGGTGGAGTAGGAATCCTTGCCTGTTCTTATCCTGACTATTTGATTTGGTGAGTACCTGAATAAACCCCAATGAATAAGCGGCAATAGATCCAAAAACTGATATTCTTGGAGAAAGTCATTTCAGATTAGCATCTTACCCGCTTCATTTTTCTCCTATAATCTGGTGTCACTACAAAAATAGAGAGGGCAGTTACTAAAAGGATATGCTGAGCCTTTTGTTTATCGTGTTCCTTCTGCCACAAACAAGCCCAAAATCCACTTTTTGTTTCCTCACTTTGTGCTTCTTCTATTTAAAAAGCAAGGGCAGTCAGAGCAACAAAGAGAAGGAGTGTGACGTAACGCGAGGGTTCGAGGAAGGCTGCCTTGTGGCCTACAAAGTCCCCTCCTATGGACACCTGATAGTCTGCCGCACTTTTCAGCCATGTCCCAAGCTGGGATCTCAAGCTCCTCAGGCCCTGAAGCTAAAGTGGCATTTCCAGTAAAGAAGTGAGAAGATGCCAGGCAGTGCGACACTAGCACATCTTGTGCTAGGACCTCTAGCTGTGCGAATAGCACCCTTGGTGAAGAAGTGCAAGGATGCCAGGGGAGGAGAAAATGCAGGAGGCGAGCAGTTCTTGCCCACCAAAGTCTACTCTAAGCCTTTGGGGAGAGATGGCCAATAAGATGAATGCGGCGAGACTTGGGGAAGGGTCCTTTGGTTCTGATTCCTCCCTCTCGCCTATTATTGATGGGGGAAAGTGGCATTCACAGCTTTTCAGTGAATAAATAGATTCCAATGGAGAACATTCAGGATAGATAGCTATTTGGAAGAGAGGGCTGGAGATGCCACCATGCCTCCTCTGATTTATCCACTTCCAGCATTTAGTACCGAGAGGCTTGCTGTAGAAGGAAACCCAAAGAAAGACCATGCAAACCTAGAGATGATCCTCTAACATCTAAGCTTTTCCAGAAAGAGGAAGATTCTACTTAGCACTTCCAAGCCATCAAGTAGGGTGAAAGGACAGAGGACCGTGTTTAAGAGCAGATCTCATGGGAAATCCACAAGAAGCTGCTTGGAATTTTACTAGTATAGCATCTTTTTGAGGTGGGTTTTGTGTGAAACTGTATTTGTGTCTCCTGTCCATCAAACCCAGTTGAGCTAAACCCCCTACTGTAGGAGAACCAGTATTATCCATTCAAAGCTTTTGAGAAAGTTTATGCCTTGTGTTATGGTTGCTGAAAGTTGGGCTCCTTTGTAAATTGGTTCAGAAGCAATGTTGGATATGTAAGCACAGAAAACTTATGTGCAACTCGCCAAACCCCCATGACTTGCCCATTAGCTGTCGAATGCATTTTTCCTTCCATTAATGAACATGTTTGTGATGTGTTTCCACAGAATGAACAAAAGGAAGTCATTGAAAAATTTCGTGCTGGAAAAGTCACCCTCCTTATTGCTACTACTGTGGCAGAAGAAGGCCTGGATATCCCAGAATGCAACATAGTTATCCGCTATGGCCTTGTTACCAATGAAATAGCTATGATGCAGGTATGCCCCATTTGTATGTTTAGATTTGTTTTCTCCCTGATCACCCTAGAGAGTTATTAAAACAAAATACCACGTAAAAACACTTTTTTTAAAAAAAAGCAGCAGTATAAAAACAGATAAAAGCACATAATAAGAATGTAATAATAAGCATTTATTATTTGGTTCAAGCACATGAAACAGCCCAATCTTATGGGTTTTTCTGTTTCATCTCCTGCAGAGAAAACTGCAATCCATTCAGAAAATTCCCATTTTGTGCATATATACAGAACCATTTTACACAGATAAATACATTAGCAGGGTTTTAGGATTACTTGTAATTTTGTTATGAATGGACAATAGGTAATTTAAATGATTTTGAATGTTAACAATGGACATTGATAAATAATGGAACATTGATAAATAATGAAACCAAAGAAGGGACATGGGGGAAGTCAATTTGTTTTGTACTATTTTGATTTTGTATTGAAGTTCTTAGTTTTGTTTTGTTTTGTGGAAAAGTAATAAATTGTTATCAGAAAATGCCCATTTTGGGGTTGCTGCCCTATGATATTTTGTAGGACAAGGGTGCCTTGAGTAGAATTTCCCTGGACGATTTATCTTACAGGTCTACACAGGTGCAGGCAGTCTTTCAGGTAACCTGGTCCCAAGTTATTTAGGACTTTATACGCTAACAATAAAGCCTTGAACAAGGCCAGGGAGCTTATTACTTACAGGCTTTTGGTGAGCATCTCGCTAACCTGCTGGAAACGAGATTTGTAGCTTGGTCCAGGATCGCTGCTCACCCCTCAGGAGGCAGGAGACACACCCCGACTCCTGCCTGTATGTACACCTGAATGTGCCCTGTATTTATTTACTTATTTGCCTTGTCTGTTCCAGGCTCGTGGACGAGCTCGAGCGGACGAGAGCACCTATGTGCTTGTGGCGTCGGGGGAATCGGGAGCTGTGGAACGTGAAAGCGTCAACATGTTCCGCGAGACATTGATGCACAAAGCAATCAAACGTGTCCAGGCGATGCCCAGAGAAGAGTATAGACGTAAGGTAAATGGCCCGTACCGTAGCTAAGGCTGCTCTGGTTCTAAAAAGAGGAGCCACGTTGGTCTTGAACTTGCAAAAGTATGTTGGGAGGGGGAGCCTCGTGGCTGCCCCTCTTTGCACATCACTGCCACATGCAGATCCTTTGGCAAGGAAGAGCCCCATCCACCCACCCTCCTGCTTTATAATACAGGTTACAGACTCTGCTAACCCAGAAATATTACCTCGGGTAATATTTGCTACAGGATGAGAACAGAAATCGTGCTCCGGTGGCGCAGCGGCAGCAGGAGTCCCCATTAGCTAAAGTGGTGCTTCAGGTTAAGAACAGTTTCAGGTTAAGAACGGACCTCCAGAACGAATTAAGTTCTTAACGCGAGGTACCACTGTAACAGCAACAGGTTGTCTTCTCAAATACAGTGGTACCTCGGGTTACATACGCTTCAGGTTACATATGCTTCAGGTTACAGACTCCGCTAACCCAGTTCTTAACCTTGGGTTAAGAACTTTGCTTCAGGATGGAACAGAAATCGTGTTCCAGTGGCGCAGCTAAAGTGCTGCTTCAGGTTAAGAACAGTTTCAGGTTAAGAACGGACCTCCAGAACGAATTAAGTACTTAACCCGAGGTACCACTGTAAAGGAAAGCTCTGGGCTGATGTGTGAGGCCAGTGGATTGAGGTTCTTTGCTCCCCCACTTCCCTAGAACTGACTGCTTCAGCTGGCATCAAATGGATCTGAGAGGACCAGATGGGTAAAAGAGTAAGAGGAGATCCGGAAAGATCTGTGGCCTTGCGTGCGAAGCCACCCAGTTTGCTTCATGGCCCCTGGGTCCTAGTCCGACACTCAAACCCCTCCTTTATACTGGTTCACTTACTTTTACCAACCTATGATACAGGACTGCAACAAGATAAGACTTTGAAGGTGGGGCAGGGCGAATGGTGTGCAAATCCTAAGTGGCGGTGTTACTATCAGTGTGGTGTTTCTCTTTATTTTACTTCAGTGTGGTGGTTCTCTTAATCTTTGGCTGATTGATATTCCATAGGGAATATTGCCTGGCGCCTTTATTATACACCTTTAGGTGCCAGGAAAATATCTTGCTTTTTAACCAGGACTTTGGCTGATCTGATTTACATCCTATGCCCTTAAAAAAAATGTTGGGGGGGGGCAACTATTGGGTTGTTTTTATTTTCATTATGTATTTTGCGGTTTTATGTCTTGATTTTATTCTGTGAACCACCTTGAGACCCCTGGGTATAGGGTGGTATAATAATAATAATAATAATGCCTTTTAAATGTGTCTGCAGGAAGGGAGAGCTATTGTTTTGCTGTCTTGTATTACGTATTTACTTGTTTTTATTCTGCATTTTATTCTGTGAGCTGCCCTGAGATCTTATGATGAAGGGTAGTATATAAATCTGATTTTATTTTTATTTGTTATTATTATTTATTAATCTTAGTGTATCTGCTCCATTTACATATAAAGCCTCAGGTGGGTAGCTCTCATCTTGGCTCTGCTACAGTGAGAATGCAAAGTTAAATGAGGCTGAGGGAAAGATTCTCATCCCCTGCCTTATACACAGATGGACCAGTTTAGTTTAGCCTTGAGAAAAGCAGATGGAGCGAGTGTACCCACATATTTTTGGTTTAGACATTCTTAGTTGTAAAAAAATAGGAGGGTGCATTTTTTTTCTTTTTTAGTTTAAAATAATTACATGTTACTAACGGCTTGTAGATTTGACGTTTTGTGATTGCTTGTATTATGTAGTGCTGCTGCTGATTCTAATTTCTGTTTCAGATGTCATATTGTCTTAAATCTTTTATTTTGTGTTGGAACTCGCTTTGGGATTGCATCCATGGTGAAAAGCAGAGTCTACACATTTAAAAAATAAATAGAAATAAAATAGATCAATGTTAACCTGTAAAGCGGCCTAAGAATATGGAGGGAAAGGGAAGAGTCATTACCTGTTGTGGCAAATTATAAACTAAATAAGATAAATAGTTCAAAGTAAGCCAATATAATCTAGGTGGTTGTTTTAGTACTGTGGTTATTTGGTTAATAGGCAGAAAAACAAGAGTGATTTTTATTATTTATTTAGGGAAGCTTTTAATGTTTGATGTATTACTGTATTTTAATATTTGGTTGGAAGCTGCCCAGAGTGGCTGTGGAAGCCCAGTCAGATGGGCGGGGTATAAATAATAAATTATTAGTATTAATTATTATTAAATACCTCTTGAATCAATTTCCTAACATGAAGTGTTCAGATTCACCTCAGACTTGTGACTTCTTTTGGAGGAGGGGTAGGCTGATGACTTCATATGCACTTTGTTCCTTCATTAGATACGAGACTTTCAGCTGCAAAGCAAGATGGAGGCAAAAATGAAGGCTAGGAAAGAACAGTCAAAGAAATTCAAGGAACAACCATCCTTGATCAAGTTCCTTTGCAAAAACTGTACCAAGCTGACCTGTTCAGGAGAAGACATACAGGTCATTGAAGACATGCATCATGTCAGTGTCAAAATGGAATTTGCGTAAGTGTCCTCACTTCTCGCAATGAGGGAACCACCAGAAGGCCCTCGGCACTGGATCTCAGTGTCCGGGCTGAACGATGGGGGTGGAGACGCTCCTTCACATATACTGGACCGACGCCGTTTAGGGCTTTAAAGGTCAGCACCAACACTTTGAATTGTGCTCGGAAACGTACTGGGAGCCAATGCAGATCTCTCAGGACCAGCGTTATGTGGTCCCGGCGGCCGCTCCAAGTCACCAGTCTTGCTGCCGCATTCTGGATTATTATTTAGGCAGCTGAGAGCAGGAGGAATGTCCAGAAGTGGAAATGGGTGGAACACACCTTCCCTTGCCTCCCTGACCTTTCATTGCTGTGACCTGTATTATCCTAATTCTTACTTATCTATCATTTTAGGGACCTTTATATTAAAAGAGAAAACAAGACTCTGCAAGCAAAAGCAGCGGATTATCAAACCAACTGGGAAATTATCTGCAAAGATTGTGGACAAGTAAGTGTCTTGTTATGGGCTTGTACATTTTGGTTGCCTTAATAATCAGCGATTGTTTTACTCAGTTGTCATCTTTTCCTTACGGATTCCTTCATTTATTTCCCAGGTTTGGGGAAATATGATGGTGTTCCGAGGCCTAGACCTGCCTTGCTTGCAAATAAAAAATTTTGTGGTTTCGTTCAACGAGAAGAAAACTTCCGTCAAAAAGCTCTTCAAAAGATGGGGCGAGCTGCCCATCAAATTTCCAGATTTCAGTTATGCGGATCATTGCATTTCCAGTGATGATGATTAAGAAGGCTTGAGAGAGAGAGAGACTCTAAGGCATGTGGAGATGCTAAGATTGCGCACTCAGGTTCTTAATAGGGAAAGGTTTACCTGAGCATGTTTTATGACTTGAGGACCACAGCACCAAGCAACGGCTTGTATGCATGGCAAGAGCTTTCTTTTCACATCAAATTCTGAGTAGTCAGTTCATGCGTGCAGCTGTGAGTCACAGAGTGGGAAGGTGTAGTTGCGTGATGCCCACACTTGTATAAATTAGCTCAACAATGTGGAATTGCCAAGTGCAGTCGAAAGCTTCCAGGGAGGGTCATTTTGCTTGGGAGTTTGCATTCGACCCTGCAGTGGCTGTCTAGGGTGGACCAACGTCATCAGACTATGTGGAACCATGTCTCTAATCAGAAAACAGCATTAAATAAAACCCATGTTACCAATTATTCTGTTGCCTAATACACAGCTGATGCTATATTCAAGTTCCTGTGCAATTCATCAATAAAAGCACATTTCCTAAATTGATTTGTGATCAAACTTTAACAAAAGAGGCAAAGTCTGCTGATGTTTTACTGAATCTAGTGTCTTGTTTGTGTTACAAATACATATGTATTTCAGCTACAAAATGTTTTGCACTTTAGTACCGGGCAGCTTGTTGCTCAATGTTCCTGTTAAATAAAAATAAAATAAAAAATAGGCCATTGGTGACTTTCTGTTCTCTCTTTTTTAAACTGTTTTTGACTGCAATACTAATCCCATTTAACAGGTAATAAACCCCCATTTAACTCACCGGCACTTATTTCTGAGTAGACACCTATAGGATTGCACTTGTTAGTTTATTGACTTAAATCAGGCATGAGGAATCTGGCTATGCTGCTGTTTGCTGAATCTACTACTCCCATCAGCCCAAGCATGGCCAGTGGCATGGCATGATGGGAGTTGTAGTTCAGAAACAGCTGGCTGGTCAGAGGTTCCCCACACCTGCTCTAAATGTAAAAGGATGTATTCTCAGAAGGAAAAAGAGTATGGATTTATACATTAGGAAGCCTGAGGCACAGGTGAGTGGAATTCTTGGGGAAATTGTATATTTATAACATCTTGGATAATAGAGAAAGTATTGTTAAACAGGTTCTTGATATTGCCATAAAGAAGCAAAGTGAAAGGGCAAGTATCTTAGCACTTGTATGTATGTGGATTGTATTCACTGTGGTGCATCTACACTAGCTGTTTAATTTGGAGTGAGCATCATTCATTCCATTAAAAAAAAAATAGTTCAGATTTTTATAGAGAATTCAGATTACATTGTCTCTTCTGGTATTTTTCATGTTGCTTTCTTGTCTTTCTGAGATAGGATTTTTGTCTTAAAGCACAATTATATTACGAACCTACCCAGTGTAGATTTGCAAAGAATTATTTGGGCTTTTAGGGCCACTGTCACTTTAATTAGTAGTATAATTGCCGTGTCATTAGTCAGTTCCTACACCAAAAAAGACCCCGATTTGCATAAGATATGTATACGGTAAAAAGGTAAAGGACCCCTGACAGTTAAGTCCAGCCGTGAACTACTCTGGAGTTGCGGCACTCATCTCACTTTACAGGCTGAGGGAGCCGGCAGGTGTCCACAGACAGTTTTTCCGAGTCATGTGGCCAGCATGACTAAGCTGCTTCTGGCACAACGGAACACCGAAACCAGAGCAGTGCACGGAAACGCTGCTTTTTACCTTCCCACCAGAATAATACCTATTTATCTACTTGTACTGTTTTTGGTGTGTTTTCGAACTGCTAGGTTGGCAGGAGCTGTGACTGAGCAACAGGAGCTCACTCCGTTCCGTGGATTCGAACCACTGACCTTCTGATCAGCAAACCCAAGAGGCTCAGTGGTTTAGACCACAGCGCCACCCGCGTCCTATGTACATTAATAGATGCAACTGCATGTTGCAATTTAAATAGAAATACATTGTCATAGAGGGAGGGGGGAAATACTTTGGCCACCTCATGAGAAGAGAAGACTCCCGGAAAAGACCCTGATGTTGGGAAAGATGGAGGGCACAAGGAGAAGGGGACGACAGGGGACGAGATGGCTGGACAGTGTTCTCGGAGCTACCAGCATGAGTTTAACCAATCTGCGGGAGGCTGTGGAAGACAGGAGTGCCTGGCGTGCTCTGGTCCATGGAGTCATGAAGAGTCGGACACGACTAAAGGACTAAACCAACAACAAGAGGGGAAAACACCAAGTGGCTTGGATGTCTGCTCAGTCTGCTGGCAGGGTGCTGCTCCAGGCTCCTCTATATTTTTATGCTTCCTTTTCTTTCTTTTTCAACAAAAATAACAAACAACCACAAACAAAGAAAATTATACACAACAACAATATCAAATCCATAAAATGGGATTCTCCCGTCACTTCCCTCCCCTGGTTCCTTAAATTCCCTTTTCAACTGCATGTCATTTCTACTCCAAATTGGGTTTTTTGCCTCAAATTTCCTATATTCTGAAATTACACGTGTTCTTAAAATCCTGCTGAAATGTATTAACCTGTTTACAATACTTTTGCAAATACATAATAAACATTTCCCATTCTTTTTTTAAATTTCTTATCATATTGGTTCCTTATCTTTAAACCAGACTTGTCCAGAGCAACCCACGAACAGAGGACACCTTCAGATAGAGGGGAGAAGAGGACTGCCCTCTGCAAAGGAGGACGGCCAATCTTAATTCCATCCATTCGTTGCTGCTAACTTAAGTCCTTCTTATGCAATTGGCTTTCCTTTGGATTCAGGCCTACCTCTGTAATGCAAGGCAGAGCTGCTATTTTTTAAATATATTTTAAAGAGGCAAGACAACGGGGGGGGGGGGGGCTGGTTCACCAACAGGCCTGTGAGAAGCCTCCCTGCCAAAAAACAAACAAACTCAGAGAACCTTCCTGCTTTGCTCAGTATGGTGGTGAAGGAAAGGAGGTCGTCTTCTCTTCCAAGGCCTTCCTGTGAGCAGATGTTGGATAAAATTGCTCCTCAGTTGCAGGAGGTAAGGGAAAATGGCAATCTTTCACCGAGGTAGACTTCTAGTTAACATATGTGCAGTTTGGCGATTTTACACATGGACTCAAGTCTCTGCTACTTTTAAGACTCTTAAAATGCTTGCAGTTCAAAGAGCATGACAAGTTGTCGTTGCTGTTGAATTTGCTTGCAACTGCTCTGTTTTGCATTAAGGTGGTCCCTGGCTCAAATCTCGTCTCAGCCAGAGATATCTCTTTAATTAGCTAGATTCTCTTCCCCAGCCACCCAGCCACAATACTGTGAAAATAACATTGGCCTACCATGTTGTACACGGGCACAGTGAACTCTCTGTACTCTTTAAGACCAGGGGTCAGCAACCTTTTTCAGCCGTGGGCCAGTCCAGCGTCTCTCAGACTATGTGGTGGGCTGGACTATATTTTGCGGGGGGAGGGGGGGAGGGAATGAATTCCTATGCCCCACAAATAACCCAGAGATGCATTTTAAATAAAAGGACACATTCTACACATGTAAAAACACACTGATTCCCGAACCGTCCGCAGGCCAGATTGAGAAGGCAATTGGGCCGCATCTGGCCCACGGGCCTTAGGTTGCCTACCCCTGCTTAAGACCCTTGCTTGCATACCTTCCTCGGGACTAAAATAAATCCTGCTACTGACTTGTGTTTAAAGCCCTACCAAGAAGCAGTGTAAAACCCTCATGCATAACCGATAACCTGTGGAAAGCCTGGAGGAAGGAATTAAGATCCATTTGGTGACGTGCTTTGCAGAGTTCCTGTAGGGATTACTAAGCTAACATATATGAAGTACTTTTGAACGCCTGAAATGAGTTATATAAATCCTACATGGACATCGAACCAGCTCCTTCCTTACGCAAGGATTGATTTCTAAACAAGGGGATATAATTTGCCTTACACTGGCATTTAGCTGGGTAATGGAATGAGTTTTAATTCAATCGATCAATTTAGGTTGCAATCCTTCTCTGGAAGCAAGGCCCACTGACTTCATTCAGTGTAGACACTATTAGGGCTGCTGTAAATCAGCAGGTATTTTCATGTTAATCAAAAAAGTCCCAATATTTCCCTCCGTAACTTTATTATTTATAATAATTAAATCTCTTTACTCCCCTATACCCGCAGGTTTCAGGGCAGTTCACAATGTATGAGCAGTTGTTCACAACATATGTATGCACATGTCACAGTGTAAGGCCATTTTAAACGGGGACCGTGTATCTTGTGTAAGAGTAGTTTCGTTTGTTTTTTAAATGCTGCTTATTAAAATAATAGAAAGTAATTTAGAATTTACTTTTCAATTGAATAGAAATTTAAGCAAAATAGTAAAAAAAGAAAAAAAAGAAATAGTAATTTTAACCAAAAAAAAGGCTGTTTAATTAGAAATGTATTTTCAATCAGAATTACTGATTTTTAATTGAGGAATCAACGAAACATTTAGCGTTATGGCAATCATTCTGTCAGTGCCATAATTTCTGCTTGCCAGATGGAATAGAACACCTCTCCCCCTCCCCACACCCTGTTCTGGAGGGGTTCTCTCAACTACTTTGAGTGATTTGGGCTTGGGGGGGGGCTCACCCTATGCGCTAGCAGAATTCTTTATGTGACTTTCCGCTAGTGGGATTCATTAATTGAATCTGCCCCCAAGGGTAGGACTCAAATGCAGTCAGACTCAGAGAAGACTTGACTGACATTAATAAGAGCCTATTCGTTTCAACAGGTGTACTCTTGAGTAGGATGTGTTTATTTGCTGCCTGTTATTGAGGCAACACCTTAGGCAGGAAACGGTACATTCGAAACTGTGTATGCACGTAATTTCAATTTGGCCTTTCCTTTTTATGGCGTAAGTGAAATGAAACGCGTAACACCGGAGCAGACTTTTGTCAACAGGTGTTGGTTGCAAAAGCACCCTTTGGGAAGGTGCTTGCAGCTGCGCCAAGTGGCCACTGGAGCCCACTGTGGTGCTAACCAAGACTCTCTGCTCATCCACTCTCTCCAACCATATCCAGCAAGGAGAGAGGAACCTGGGAACAGTAGAGGGATATTTCAAAGAAATCAGTAGGCTTTAGTACAGGTTCCTGATCTTGCTGTGATGGTAACATGTACCTCTTTCTACCCCCTGTAGGGAATAGCTTGTCATTGAAATTCTACTCAATATTGATCCAGAGTAGATTCCGACATATAGTTAGCAGAGTAGAAACTTAAACACATTGCAGGACTCCCGAAAAATAGACCAAAGGCAATTGTATTTCATCCCGCAGAGCTTTACTGCTACGGAAGGCATATGAGCATAATGGTCACAAATCCAATACACTCAGGATTGGCACTATCCATAAGAAATCCAGTTGCAGCAGACTTAAACTTAGAATAACTTATAATTAAGTCTAAACTTTAACACTAAGCATACTATGTACAGAACACCACACCAGAAGAAAAAGAGATAGAAAAGACAAAGTGAAATCCAGGCTCCTTCTGGCCTCTTTTTATAGCATGACCTTGACAGAAGAGATAAGAGAATCAGTTTAAGCCAGCTGTACTCAGCTTCTCTGAAGGAATAACCCAAAGATCATGAACCTCCTGCTTGCTTGTTTCTTTCACACTGAGAAGCTTCCAGAACCCTCTTGAATTAAGTAGAATAGGAAAGAGCTCTGGAAATTGGATGAATACGTTTTGTACCAAGAAATGCAAACTGACATAGCCAGAGCTCAGTGGTATCTCCAGGCAGGCCTGGGAATGTTTCCTGTCCAAAAACCCCTAAATAGCTGCTACCAGTCAGTGTGGCCAATTCTCAGCTAGGTGGACCAGTGACCTAACTCAGTGTAAGGCAACTTCCTGTGCTTCCTAACCATAATGCTACAAAATTCATACAACTCGGCTCCATCTCTGCTAGCGGGGGGATGGCGGCAGTTCCCTTACCCCAAGTTATTTGAAGGGTTTGTTTATGTTGGCTCTAGACTTCCTTTCATTCCAAAACATTCCGACTTAACAATGGAAACTTCTAACCAATGAAATGAACACAAACCACAATATGTTAAATTCCCCCAAGGATCTAGACACCACACTTTTAACTATTGTTTACCACCATCCGGTTCTTCTAAGACTCAGGCTTTCCATACTGAACTTGTAAATCTACAGAGACTGCTAGTCCATCCAGCTCAGGTGTGAGGAACCTTTGGTCCCCCAGATGTTGCTGAACTACAACTCCCACAATCCCTGGCCAAAGCTCATTCTTTCTGGGGTGGATGAGAGATAGTTCAACAACATATGGAGAGACACCAGTTCCCCAGCCCTGGCCTATTCTTTGGGGCAGTGACTCCTTAGGAACTTGGACAGAGACCCTTCTTTCTTACAGAGACATCAGAAATTGGACCGGGGTCCATATATGTGTAAAGCATATCCTCGCCATGTAAGAAAAAATAAAGAAAAGAAAAGAGAAAAGAGAAAAGAAAAGAAATCGTTGTAGTGGTTTCACCCAACTAAAGAAATCTTTGTCAATTAATTGTATACATTTTATTCGATCAATTGGTTAATTAAATCTGCAGAAATTTTCAAAAGAGAAAAGAATGGTTCTAAAGAAAAACCAAAATGTTTTTAGATTATGTGTCTTTGTCAGAGCAGCGACCTTCTTACAAGAGTCATTCACCAGTCACTCTCACCCCAATGACTTAAGATAGCATTTTGCCAGTCACTATTTTTTATATGTACTTGTATTGCCAATAATTGTCTGTTTAATCCAGGCATCTTTGTAATCAACTAATTCTTTTACAATAGATTAATCTCAGCCACAATCACAACTACAATTCTATACCCACTTAGCTAGGAGTAAATCTCAGTGGACTCCATAGGACTTAACTTCTGTGTAGACATGTGTAAGTTAATGCTTTAAACACTGCAGCCTTAATTTTTTTTAACCCTCATTTGGTTTAGTGAGTTTTCTTCAATGGACGAGCAATATCTTGGTATTAATGCTTCTACCCAGCAGCACACAGGCCATTGCTGGTTTTTTGAAGCAATCGCTCCTCACCTAGAAAAGAGGATGAAGAAGCAGAAAGCGAAGACAATGGAGGTGAGCATGCTTTTTACTGATCACATGAGCAAATCATGCCACAGCTAAGTTTTCCCCCATCACTAACTTTTTTCCCTTGGCAAGACTGTGGTTCCTTTGATTGCCACAGCGAGGCAGAAATTCAAGAAGCTGAACTTTATTAGTGTATCTCGCACTGGCGTGAAATTCTACCTGTTGAATCTCTGCCATGCAGCTCTTAAAGGCATAGGAGGCTCTTCAGCAGAAAAGAAAAGAAAAAGTGATGAGCCCCATTGATCTCACGTCATACAATTCATTGAAGGCTTTCTGTCAAGATCTCCCCAAACACAGAAGCTGTCAAGGAAGAAAATTGTCTGGCCCATTCATCGTTCAAATATAAAGTACATCCTTTAGACCAGCTTCTATCTCCAGCATCTGCTGGAGAAGATCTTGTGTTTGCTGACTGTTAGTGGGCTTGGTGGCCAGGTGTAAGCCAGCTATCCTGCTGCTATTTCACATGAAAAGTGCAACAAAGAGAAAACGGTTCCGGTGAAAAGGCAGTTGGCTCATACTCAACCTCACAAAGCTCTCCCAGTTTCTTAGCTCTGGTGTCCTTTCAGCGAAAGCTGCAAGCTGGGTGTGACAATCTTGCTAACATTTGAATGCTATGATCCACTTCCAATCTGAGGTCATCAGCTGAGAATGTTATTAAATGCTGTTTGGCAGACCTAACCAGAAAAGGTTGGGGCTTAAGTTTCTGTGTTCAGTATGTTGAAGGGAAGGCTAGAAATCTAGAAAGGAGGGGGACACAGTCTTTGATACACAAACAATATCAGTATTATTAACCAAGGTACCAACAGTGGAATCATACTTAGCGTGTTTCTTCAGAAGTAAATTCCACTGAATGCAATGTTCTTTCAGCTTAGTGTGCTTAGGATTGCAGCATGAAGGATAGTTGGCTGCCGGCACAACTGCACAGTACATCTTGGCCTTTTGCACAAAGCAATAAGCACAATTTCTCCATCAGTACAGTCCTGTGCATTCTAAAAGGCAAGGCGCCCCTTAATTTTTCTCCTGCTCCCTTTATACATTAAATACTATGCATGTTTTATGTAGAAGTGCTTAATGGGGTTTACGCCAAAATAAATGCATGCAGGTATGCTTGTGTGCATAGGATTGCAGGTTAAAGGTTGAAACTAGGGATGGGAGAAAGAATCAATTCAGTTCACATTTAAAGGCAAGCCTACCAAATTTGCACTTCCTGAAATGGCACATGAGCCACTTTTCCAAATTCACACTCCCCATGACTTTTCTGTTGCAGTTCTCCAGTCAAGCAATGTGTACAAAACACAAATACTAGAGTAAAGTGTACATGTGTATGTATCAGTGAAAATGACACGCACAGATACTTGCTGGCAGAGACGTAGCATGGGGGAGGGGCTGCTGGGGCAATGGCCCTGGGCACATTTTTCTGGGATGATCCCAACCTCGCAAAGCAGCTTGGAGTAGGTGTCGCTCCGGTGGTGGCAAGAACTGGGCTGGCGCAGTGGGCTCCATTCACCCTCCACTTCCCATGCCCTCCTGCCCCGGGCACCAGCAAACCACGCTACGCCACTGCTTGTTGGGGGTTGACAGGAGTTATAGTTCAGCAACATTTGGAAAACAGAATATGAGAGGACCAGACATGTTCAAATAACTTTCCTGCAAAAGTATCAGAACGAATGCTCAGTAAATGGGCTGTCTGCAAGAGCCCTATCTTCACCCTTAAAGAGTCACTCCCAACAGCTGCCTTCTTCCTTTTCATAAGGAAAGCTTTGTGCCAGCAAATCAAGAAGAATGCCTGGTTAATAGCTTGCCTGGAAGAGGCAAATTGTTTCAGTTTCCTTTGAAAAAACACAGTGCTAATCAAAGAGCTGTTTGGGGTCTTTGATGAGGAGGCTGCCTAATGGCAGGTCATATTATTTCTCCATCCAGTCCAGTATTGTCTGCTCAGGCTGACAGTGGCTCTCCTGGGGTCTTGGGCAGAAGTTTTTCACCTTGTGTGATTACCTGCGATTATCTTTTAATTGGAGGTGCTGGAAGTTGACCTCCTTGCATGTAAAGCATGGGCCCTACCAAAGAGCTGCAGTATAAATCACACTCATGTCTGTGTGTGTGTGTGTGTGTGTGCGTGTGTGTGCGCGCGTGCGCGCACATACAAAACCCCCCAACTATATTTACATATGTAGATCCACAGATCCTCCACTTCTTCCTTAATTTGTTGCTGTATTATGAGTGCATCATCTTGCTTTTGAAAACGTTTCCTACTTCAAGTATTGCCAAAACGCACTGCAAATACTTCTCAGGGTGAAACAGCACATCTCCAATCTGCTGTTGAGTCACAGGACCCACAAACTCTTCATGTAAGCATCGTTAAGTTATGGTTTACATGAACGGCACTGATACAGCCAAAGGCCCACTGCAGCCACCCACAGTTCATTTCAGGGCTGAGAACGCCCTCAAAAATCTGTTTCCTATTTTATGGAAAAACCTCTGAAATTTGGCATGGATTTTGAAAGCACATAAAGAAAACTGTCTGAGGCTTGGCCTCCGTTTGAGAAAGCTGACGCTGCTTTTGCAAACTGCTCTCGGAGATCCAGTGACCGGCATCCAGAAGAGGGAAGGAGAACTAAAAAATCTTCCTTAAGAGAACAAGCGGGAGAATGAAGGTCTGTAAAAAATAATAAAGTGATACACAAATAGGTCTGGATTTTGGAGGGCTTTGAAAACTTTTTGTTCTGTTGCTCGGCTGTGAGAAAATATCAGAGGCAGAAGGCATGCTCTCAATAGGAAAAAGAAACTGAAAAAGCATATGGCTCGAGACATACTTGAAAGAGACTTCAGCTGTTGGCATACAATATGCTGCTGAAATCCAATAGTTTTGCTTTGGGAGGAGGGGAATGGACTATAACAAAAGTCTTGAGAACTGTCATTTAGGGAAGACTTGAATTGTAACTGATTTCTATTCTACAGATCCAGCTGAAAATCTTAGTTGGAGTGATCTCATGTCTTTTCCTGTCTTTGTTCATTATGTGTGCTGTATTAATTCCTCCGAAAGGTAAGAATTTTCATTCCTGGAAAATACAAAATCCTATGTCCATAAATGTTTCTGCAGGCAGAACTATTTTCAGCAGGACTTAACATGCATGTAACTTTGAGTAAGTTTGCACCCTAGCTTTTCTTTCTTTCTTTTTAAGCTACAGCTAACTAGTTTAACAATAGGAAAAAAATCCATTTGCTGTCTTCTTGCCAGCGCTACTGTGGGTTACCTAAGTTATAGGGATTTGGGGCTGCCATTATCTATACCCTGGAAAAATACAGATGCCTGCATGTGTCGATGCAAGGAATCTTTTCAAGTGAAAAGTCTAGTTGCATTGCCATTGGTGCGCATCACTGGTAATACATTTTGACAAGGCTACAAACAGTGTTTTGAACGGCCATCTACCTGTTAGCATGCATTTCCAAACTCATGACATTTATGGCTTGTTTTCCTCCTATCCATTGCTTTGGATCGGGTTACTGATAATCCTGGGTACATACAATGTGCAAGCACTTGAGTCTGATAGGGTTTCCTTATGGGATCTGGCATCTTCTTGTATGTACACGTGAAGTCAGGCCTATCCAACAGTCACTCAGAGATTCAACATTAGTCATGTTCAGCTTATACACACCAAAATGAATGTTCCTAAGTCAACTGATCTTAACTAATGAGTGACAGATACCACCCCATGACTGTCGTAACAGAAAGCCTCTCAAAAATAGAAAAGAAAAAGCTCATCCTACTCATTTTTTTTTTTAAAAAGAAAAGAATGTTTCCTTTCTTTCATCAGGATAAAATGATGGGAATGTGTATCAGTTATTTTTGTTGCTGTGCATATTGTGCAGGGAGGGAAGTCCATCCTCCATTTGTTCTATGTTTATATAAAACAGAAAATATCCTCTATTAATTCTGTGTGTGGTAGAAAACCAGTTGTTCAGCAAATCTTAAATGCTACCTTCAACAGCTTTACCAAAAGGCCCCTTAAGCTACTATGGATGACAGCAGACTTAACAGCTGAGAGATACTTAGCCTGAACTTTTCACAGGCAAAGCATATGAAAAACAGGGCAGATATTAATGAATTTTATTGCTGATGGGAGGCTAACATTTTACAGGGTATAAAATGTTCATAGCTAGTAATCTTGACAGCCATTTATTTCTACTAGCAGTAGATAGCTTTTGGCACTTGGGTGCATATTTTTAGGGCTCACCTTATGTCAGTGATTGTGAGTTGTTTCAAACTGCTTTTAATATTAGATTTTAAACTGCTTTTAATATGATATTTTAACATAACCAGCCCTGAGACCTTAGGATGACAGGGAGGTGAGGTAATTAATAATGATAATATGATTAATATTTTATCTCTGTAGTCAGCTGGGACTTAATTAGACTGGCCTTCATCTGTGCTTAGCCCCAGTAACCTTGTATTCAGAACAGATAACACAAGAGACAAGACTGCCTTGAACACATACAAAATGCCTCTCCCTTCACAATGAAGAACTATTCCTGCATAATATATCTAAGGATTGGGAATAAGAGATTCCAGGACAAGAAGTTCCAGCTTAAGCTTAGGGGCAACTTCTGTCTTCAGACAGCTTCTGTCCTTAGGCCCTTTTTCTCAGCCAAGTGGACCCTTTGCCTCAGGCCTCAAAGCTGGACCATTGTGAAGTCAAAGTCAAAGTTTATTTGTTGTTGCGACCATCCTAGTCAATTCAAGCGACCGTTGTGAACATTTCTGGTACTGACTTCCCTCAGCAAACAGAATGTTCATGAACATTCCATGTTACCACAACAGTTCATCCAGTGTGTAGGCAGGTACTAGAGCAGGAATGGGGAATCTCAGCCCCCCCTGGGGGGGCTGAATGTGGGCCTCCAAACCTCTTCACCAGGCTCTACATCAGACCACTGCCCTCACCAGGCACCTCAAGTGCTTTTGTCTGGCTGGAATGTGTCATTGAACTGCAATAATGTTTCTTTCTTGCCAGGATGAGCAAAAGAGAGAAGTGTCTGTAGAAATCTCTGATTGCTGTGAGGAACATCTGTTGCTTCACCTGCTCTACCCTCTGGTCCCACTTCACCACTAGCAGGTGGTTCTCAGAAGGCTGACCATAAGGGAGTGTGGTCTTCAGGTTGAAAAAGATTCCTCACCCCTGTACGCGATGATTCGCTACAGCCACCACCATGTCTTTCAGTACATTGCAACATAGATTATATCGCAAATATGCTGTCAGTCCTGAAGAAAAATATGAGCCCTGCAAGAGTCAGATGAAGACCATGTAGCCCTCCAGATGTTGATAGTCTCCAGCTGCCATCAGCCCCAGCCAGAATGAGCAATGGTGAAGACAGATGGGAGTTTTAGCTCAACAACATCTGGAGGGTCACAGGCTCCCCAGCCCTGAGCTGCATAAATAGGTGACAAATGTCCTGTGAATAGACCTTATAACTATGAATCATGTAAGTTCCTAATACTGTGGAGTAACTTTTAGGCATTCTGGTAGAATTGCTGACAGTAGCATTTAAGATCCCCACTGCCCTCGCACCCAAATGGCAATGTCAAATATCCTTTATACCAGAAATACTATTAATAGCAGGTGTTTTATGTTAATTCTATGCTCGCAATAGACATTTTTTAAAAGTTTTTTTCTCCTGGAATGTGTGCAGCGAGTCATAAGATTCCTTTCACTTTATGCTGATTAAAATGACACCCTTGTGTTTTAATGAACTGTAGTGTAAGCTTTTTATCCTTGGCTTTTTTGAAGCTCTCAATTAGAAACTGCCATCTGATGGGAGACGAGCTTCTTCTTCTTTCATGAACATTTATTTTGAAAGATTATTGCTAACTCAGTATTTGCTATGATAGTGATTATTCGTGTGCCTAGACTGGCCTTCGGGTTTATTTATCTTGACAGCTTTCTTCTGCATTTGCGCTGGCGAGGAACAGTGTCAACAGTAGAAGTGACATGTGTGTTCTAGAGTAACTAATAGTTACATAGAAGAAGAAGAAAAACAAGCATTATCTTTCCTTTTCCTTTTTAAATATTGATCTGTTAAAGTAAACGTGGTGATATGTTTCATCAGGAGTCTGAGTATATGACCTTGAGGGAAGTCCCTAAGTGAGGGAGTTATGGAGGAGCAACAAGTATCACCAGATACAACGACCAGATATGTTTCTCCTCTGAGCACCTACTGAAATGGTGGTCATCTCAAATCTCCTTATTTACTTCAGCGTCACAAAGTTTTTGAAAATTGATTTGAACACCTAGCTATGGAAAACAAGATATTTGTTTCTGAGAAACTGCTTGCTCAGAAACAACTTAAGGCTTGTGGTAGGTATTGTCCTAACTAGGCCAGGTTAAAAACAGACACATTTTGCAAAGATGTGCTAGCTTTCTGTTTAGCTGACTTAGAGGGACAGACTGAGCTCAGACGTTCTGCTAGCAGAAGCCAGTGCAAAGACTCCTGCTAATGCAACAATGCTTTCCCCAGGACCAGCCCAAGACATTTTGGCAACTGAGGCGAACGACAAAATGCCCCCTGCCCAACAGGGAACAAGGGGTGAGTGAAGTATACAGCAGGAACAAGCGAAGAATAAAGATCTACATCAACAGGAAGCTGGGGGAGGAATCAAATCAATCTTACCCAATGCTTGAAGTAGGAATCAAAGGCCTTTGTGAAGGGGGAGGGAGCGAAGATGCCTGATCTGAATCATTCTGGGTGGGTGCGGAGCCTAGGAGACCCCCTTTCCTCCCTAAGGTGGGGGAAGGCTAGTGCGCCTCTCGTTCTCCAAGAGGCTGCTATAGAGGCGGCATGGGGGGGGGGAGCTGCCAAGGGGCAGCAGATTCAGCCTCCAGTTAGTGTGGTGCAGCCATTGCTGGCACTGCTCCAGCGGGCAATACATTCCTTGCAGGCTAGATCTGCTGCCCCTGTAGATCCTGCCACCCAAGGCAGTCGCCTCACCTTCCCTCATGGGTGGGCCAGCCCTGCATTCCTTCCACTGCTCCCCTTACTTACCCCCCCCCATGCCTCCCAGCCCCAGATCTGCTCTGGGTCAGGGGAACCCCCAGAACAGCACCCAGGGGGTAGGAGAGGGGAGATCGTTCTGTTGGGAAAACAGAAATGCTTGCGCTGGTGGAACGATCTCCTTGGCACTAACTAGAATTCCAGGGATTACTCTCTGGTGAATTTAAAACACACACAAACACACAAGTATGTAAAATCATTTGTGGGTAAATCAAGGACAGAAATGCAACAGGAAACAATTGCAAAGCTAGCATTTGCAGGAAACACTCATATGAGGCTTGTACAACTGTGTTTTTCAGCTGTTCTCTTTCTAATCCTTCATAAGTATGTTACAGTAAATGTGCTCCACATAGGGAAACCAAGATGGAATGGCATGTTGACTCTTTGATCTGAGCCAGCAGAGCTTAATGACAATATATTATGATGAATGCCTAAAATTGGTGAATTTCTGGTGTCTGAATTTTATTCCAAAATATTTTTTGTGAATTTCATTCACTCATTTCATTCATTCACTCATTTGATTTGATTTCATTTCATTCCCCCCTCATCTTTTGGGATGCCCCCTTCACTGCCAGCAGTTTCATTTGGGTGGTTGTTCAGTGTCAGCATTTAATGGCGTACGCCTGAAATTTTCGGACATTCACAAAATTAGTCTTGGATTGTTAAAGTTTGCCAAGTTTTGGCCATTCACATGGACATGTTTTAAAAATAAATACAGTTTGAGAAATACAGCTAGGGCTGCCATACATCCAGAATTTCCCAGACATAGAAAGGATTCATCCATCAAAAATGATGTCCTGGCGGAATTTTCAAAAAGCAGGGGGAAATGTCTGAGAAAATGCATGCATATGGCAGCCTATATAGGTGTGCTGATTTAGGGGTGATTTTCAAAAAAAACAACAGCAGGGGAACCTACTTCTTCTTTTTTAGATTTTCCAAAGAAACGCAACAACTTTGCCCCCCCCCCCAAGAAAACAGCTCAACAACTTTGCCAAAAAAACCCAAAACAGGCTCAAAATCTTTTGAGTCCGGATTTTCACTTTTTAAAATATGGCAACCCTAAATACACTTAAGAACACAGGAAAGGGACCAATGATTCTAAAACCTAGGACAGAGAGCTTTATTGAACATAGCTCATCTATGTTTGATATGAATGGAAAATGTTGTTTCATTGTTAATTCATTACATGGACTAGTTCAGCTGTGCTGACTGGGGCTGATGGGCACCAGATTGGAGGAGGCTGGAGTGTACCTGCTTAGTTCATGACATAACAAGTGGAATTGACATGTGGGTGTTCCCAGTTATCAGTCAAAATGAAAACTGGCATTCTTCAGAGACATAGAAAACCAGATTCCTGCTGGTCTGAGGAAGACATATTTTCTGTGAAACAAAGGGTTAGTGCAGTTCACCCAGCCTGGTACTTTTCAGCGTGGTTATAAGCGGAAGGGTATGTGTCATATCCTACCAGGTCTACAACCTCCCAAACCCTCAGATTAGTGGCCAATTCAAAGGAATAAAATTCTAGAAACCATTTGTGCCTCTTGGGTGTGTTGTTATTAAATCTCTCATTCCTGTTCTGTTTTCAAAGTTCGAAACAAAGGAAGCAATCCTAGACCTTTAACATTAAAAGAATATCTGGATGGAGACTTCAGTTACAAAACAATTTCTCCTTACTGGATTTCGGGTAAGAGGTGGCATGATTTGTGGTTCAATGAGTATGTGGTGCTGAAACATCATTTTGGATTATTTTTTTAAAAACAAACAAACTACAAAGCTTGTGTACATTGATGCTTTTGTTTATGTTTTATGTCTTTTATGGGGAGTGTTTTGTTTTTAAATGCTTTAAGCTGCCCTGAGAAACGTAAATGCATTGGAAGTATGGGGTATGTGGTTTCTAAAACGAAAAAGTAAGTGCAGCTAAAATGTTCAAGGAATGGGAAAGGGTGAGGTGTATGGGGTTTCATTGTGCCATGTAAGTGCCATGATAATAACTAGTAATTGCAGACTGAGATCAATAGGATTTGCATAAAATAGGGTGGCAGAAAAAGGGCAGGAAAGAAGGGGGTGGCAGAAAGAATGAAAGAAAAAAGCAGGGCAGAGGGAGAGAGACAGAAAGAGAGAGGGAGGGAGGGAGGGAAGGAGGGAGGGAGGTGGCAGAAAGAGAAAGTTTCTGCTGTTTCTGTAAAGCAAGCATAATATAGAACCCAGCAGTATAAATTGTGCATCGTCTAATCTCTGCCCCTATCTCAGGCTGCATGATGCCATACACATGACTTCCCCCAAAGAATCCTGGGAAATGTAGTTTACCCCCCACATAACTGCAGTTCCCTGCATTCTTAACAAACTACAGCTCCCAGGATTTGAGCTACCTGAGATGGCTCCATCCCCCTCCCACCTGAATTACAGCATCAAAGTATTGTTATTTTACATCCATTTCCAACGTCATTTGCTGTAACAGTTGCTGTAGTGAGATGACATTTGTAACCAAGCTTATTGTAATCATTCAAGCTGTGTTTTTCCTCCTCCTTCCTAAGGAAATGAATATCTCCATCGGTTCCCAGAAGATGATATAATTCTTTACAATGTTGAATATGGGCAGTCACACACACTCCTGTCTAACAGCGTACTTGTACGTATTACTGTAATTTTAAAAATTGATTGAAGGGCCATGCTTTGGTTTCTAATTCATATCTTTAAATCTTTTAGAAAAAAGTCAATGCCACAAACTATATACTGTCAGCTGACCAGAATTTCATGCTGTTGGAAAGCAACTACTCTAAGGTAAAATGTTTTTCAGCTGAGATTTGTGGGCGGGATCCAGTGCACTTGTTATGTTTGTGTAACTCCCTGTTTTTAGTGAACATTGGTCACATTGTTAGTGATCAATAGAACTCCCCCCACCCATGTGCACCCCATGTCCTCCCCAAATCTGCTCCATAGGTTTCAGGGAAATTCGTGGAGCAGACTTGGGGGGGCACAGGGAAAGAAGATGAGGGAAGCTTCATTGGGAAGCAGAAGTTACAAAGCACTACTTTGGATACAAACCAGGATTTATTCCTTAGCTTACAATCACCCCTGCTTCCCGCCACAAATGAATCAGAAGTGGCGGTGATGGGGAGTGGAATTCCTCTTGTGATTCTTCTGTATAAGCAAGCATCTCCTAATTCTGCTGACGAAAGGATCCTTTTGCAATAAACCAATGGGTGTACTTTTCTCTGTTGTCAGGGAAATTTCCCAGTGGTCCAAGGCAAACACACTTGTGTGATAAGGGCTGAGATGAAGGAGAACATTCTGAACTCTCTCCACATAGAGACACCATGGTTTTGCAAGGGGAGGGGAGGTAGCGTCAATCAAGAAGCCCCATCCTACTCTGCTTTCATTCCCATTAGCAGTTAGGCAGAGTGGTCATTTTAGGAATTGCTATGCAGCTTTTGTAGATTGTGGGCAACTTATTATTTTTCCTACAGTGAGAAATACATCAAATGTCTAAAAGATCCTTCCCATGTTGCAGTCCATGTGTGGAAATATTTCTTAGTGGAATGGAGGAGACTTTTAGCTCACCTTAAAAAGAGAATCTATATATGGGCATTTCCCCCAAAAGGGAGTCAAAAGAAAGCTCAGCTGGCTCTTGAAATCTGCACTTCTCTGACTTGTGAAATGCAGTTTCCCAGCCAATTAATGTATACAAAACTACATATACTTAAAGTGTGGATAAAAGTGCATATGTTTGTGAAAATAACTAAAACGCATTGTGTAAGGGAAAATCACTTTCCAACAATGTGCACGATGCAAAATTGCATAGAAAATTGTGTGCATTGAAAGAAAACTTGCACTGAAAAGTTTAATGAATTTTCATGCGGATAAAAATAATGCGAAAAAACTTTGCCCATGGGTTGCCTGAGTCCCATAGTAGGTCTCAGGGGTGTGCGCTGTAGATGTCAACACACTCTACTTGGCTGAACAACCTGCGTGATGATTGTCCCTTATACTTTCTGGAAGCTAACCTGCTACCACCACCAAGAAGCATTTCCAGCAACTTCCGCAAGGTGGGCTGTGTTGTGATAACTGGTGCTAGGACAGTGCCATTGTGAAGGTTTGCAGAGCTTTCATAAAGGGAAACTGTCTTCTGCTAAAAACGTGTTGGGAGGAATACTGTATGTTACTATGTTTTGGCTGTAATAACTAATCATGTTATGTCTCTGTTGTAACTTTTTCAGCTCTGGAGGTACTCCTATACAGCATCCTATCACATTTATGATCTTGGAAACAGGTAAGACTGAAAAGGTTTTCTTTTATACTGACCCATGAGTCAATCTGTTCAGTGTTTGCTCTTGGTCTTCTGTTTGGGCTCCTTTAAGGCATACTTTTTTTCCTCTTAGGAGAACAGTGATGGCCACCAACTTGGGGGGGGGGGGGCTTGAAAAAAGACAAAATCAGGGAGGATAAGGCTGTCAATGGCCACCAGACACAGTGGCTACGCTCTGCCTCCACAGTCACCATCATTTATTATTTATACCCTGCCCATCTGCCTGGGTTTCCCCAGCCACTCTGGGTGGCTTCCAATAAAACACTAAAATACAATAACCTATTAAACATTAAAAGCTTCCCTAAATAGGGCTGCCTTCAGATGTCTTCTAAAAGTCTGGTAGTTGTTGTTCCACAGAGCAGGTGCCACTACCGAGAAGGCCCTCTGCCTGGTTCCCTGTAACTTGGCTTCTCTCAGTGAGGGAACCGCCAGAAGGCCCTCAGCGCTGGACCTCAGTGTCCGGGCAGAACGATGGAGGTGGAGACGCTCCTTCAGGTATACCGGTCAGAGATAGCAATGCTTCTGAATTCCTGTTGCTGGAATCCACAGGAAGGGAGAGTGTGTTCTTGTGCTCAGGTCCCGCTTGAGGGCAGTGGTGCCAACTTGGCCCCCCGATTGTGGGTGTCCAGCGGCACACACGGCGTGATGACATGACGTCACTTGCGCCATTGTGTGTGCGTGCTGCTTGGCCTCCACCTGCTGCCGCCACCCACTGCCTTGCCTCCTCTGGCTCTCCGGTGCTGCAGCAACTGGGCCAGGGCCTCTGCCTCTGCCGTGGGGCCTCTGTTAGGGCTTGCCACAGATATGCTTGGGAATATTGGGAATTTTGTGGGTGCTGAGGCCCCCCAGGCCCCCCTGAGTTGGCGCCTATGCCTGAGGGGTCCCTTATGGTTGACAACTGTGAGAACAAGGAGCTAGAGTAGATCAGCCACTGCTCTCCTTATGTTCTTCTATTAGTTAGGCTAGCTAATGGGCACATAGTTTCCAGTGACGTAGCTAAATTATCTGCTTCTAAATGGTTATATCCAATGCTGCACATAGCAAATTCTGCTCACGCAATGGGACTTCCCCTTCCTCTCTTCTCCCTGCATAGCCTCTGGAGCAGATTCTAAAGGTGTGCAAGGAAGGGGAGAGGAAAGTTCTGTTGCACAAGCAGAAGTCTACTGCACTCGCGGAACTCCACCGCAGGATATGACCCAAATACTCTCGGCGTGTGCAGTTTTTAGGCTCCCTTAAATCACAGCACTGCCGTGACTATAGGAATACAATGGGGCTTGCCTCTGCTGCCCAGATGCTAAACACATTGACTTGGGAATAAGCTCAGTCAAATTGTTGAAAAAGAGAGTCAACATATTATAAAGTAAAAAATAATAAAATGAGTATCTGTAACCATGTACATGCCTAGATGGCTGCCCCCAACTATAACAAGAAATTAAATAAGAAAAGAAGCACCGGCGTTGGTGGGCTCCATTGTGCCTATGCCCATCTAGGTTCTCACGAGGGTCCTTTTGGTTTGCTGCTGACCCTACTTTGGGGGTTCTTTTGGGGAAGCCAAGGGCTTTACATGAAATCTGACCTTGAAATACCGAGCTTGCCTTTGCATCTTTCATTTCTTTCCCTTTGCAGTGCTTTTGTCAAAGGACACGAGCTTCCACATGACATTCAGTATATAGCCTGGTCACCTGTTGGACACAAATTGGTCAGTAAGCTCACGAAGTGTGAGAATAACGCTTCTATTTTTATGAGATTCGTTTGCCTTTAGTGTTTGCGCAGCATCGTTTTTGCAGGCCTTCTTATCTCTCCTTATCAGCTGTGCTTTAGAATATTGACTCTTAAAAAGATAAACACTCCACGGATGACTGGAACTGTGGGTGGCTTAGCACAGAGCCCTGGCAATTGTTGGACCACTTTGTCTTCTCTGAAAACTAGACAAACCCAAGGTACAGGGACCAGGGTGTTAGGCTCTCTTCATTTGCTATTTACCCAAAGAATGTAGTTTCTGACCCTCTTTGGTCTGCCCAGATGCAAAGAGAGCTCTACTGCCTCACTGCAGTTCATTTCCCCATTCTTGGGGTTATATTTCTTCTGTACCACCATGAATCTCTAACCCACCCTCCCTGCTGAGAAAAGCATCAGGAAGGGTGGATTAAGGATTGTGAAGCTAGAGTGAGGAGCGTGCCCTCTGCTGGGAGGACCGAGCCCTTAAGATTCATTGCTTGTGGCCTCCCAAAAACATGGCCATGAATCAGGTCCCTTGTTATGTACCCTCTCAGCTCTATTAGCTGCAAGTCAATTTCTGCATGCTTTGGCACTGAGAGCTCTCCTGTTCCACAAAAACCTAGAGAAGGGCCCCTATTTGTGCCCCATTTCTCCAGGACAATATACAAAGTAATAGGGAGAATGAGGCTGTTGGTGGCTATTAGCCATGATGGCGATGTTCTCCCTCCACTAATCCATGGCAAAATGCCTCTGAATACTTAATTCCAGTAGCGATCTGGTAGGCTGCTATGAGGACAAAATGCTGGACTAGCTGGACCTTTGGAATGGTTCAACCCCCTGGGTTCTTACAAGATCAGGCCGTGTATAAATGCAGCAAATAATAAATAAATATATGGCCATTGTGTTTTATGCAGACAACAAATCTGTGAGATCAGGTAGGCTTGGAAATATTGACTTGCCCACAGCCACCAGTTGTGCTTTAAGGCTGAGCAAGGACTTGAACCCAGATTTTCCTAGTCCACTGGCAATATTGTATGGACTCAAGCATACTAGCTTTGCCCCTCCAGAAGCTGCTGGGCTTCAATTCCCACCACTGAACAGGTTTCCAATTGTTTAAAAATGTTTTAAATATGCTTTTGGTTTATCTTTCCGCTCTGTTGTCTTACCACATAGGTGTTTGCTGCCCTGGGCTTCTGTGAGAGGAAGGGCAGGAAAGAAAGTTGAATAGTAGGGTGGTATCCATTGCTACTCAGAGGAGACCCATTGAAAATAACAGACATGGCCAACTTGGGTGCATTCATTTAAACAGGCCTATGCTGAGTAAAATTTAGCTGGATACAACCATTCTTATTCATCATCCCCAGCCAGCATAGTCACTAGTTAAGGATGGTTGAATATGCAGTCCAGCAATAGGTTCTTCATTGCTGATATGCATGGCATGGATCAGATCTCCAAATACTTGTGTGTGAGTGAAAAGCCCCCATTCACACAGGAGAGATATAATTTTATCCTCGACTTGTCAGCCCCTAGCCACACTGAGCATTACTCCAAAGGATTTTCCTTGCAGCCTGGGGGAGTGAAAACTTGCACACCCTCTGTTCTGTAGAAACAGAAGTGCCTTCTGCCCTTTGCATCTAATTCCCTGTTTAGATGTGCTATACTGTCCTCAATAGCTTTGACTGCATAAAATGATTTTGGGTTTTTTCTTCCCAGGTTTATGTGTATCAGAATAATATCTATTTGAAACAAGGCCCCAGAGAACCTGCTGTTCAAATAACTACAAATGGTTATTGGAATGAAATATTTAATGGAATCCCTGACTGGGTCTACGAAGGTAAACATCAACCTGAAATCAATATTATTGCTACGTGAGGCAAGAGTTGGGCAGCAAAAAGATGGGATGCCCTGAACAGCAGCCAAAAGTTGTTCATAGTGCTGTGTTTGTGTAGAAGGCTTATATTTCTCATAAGGAGTCCCTTCCTCAAAACTGCAAAAAGCTAACTGCTAACTACAAGCCAGCATGGTTATTCACCATCATAATTTACTATTTGTCAACGGCTTTGCTCAACGTCTTACAGCAATAACATGCATTCTCACTGTGGTTTCCTAACATCCCATATCTTGGGTTTTCACATCCCGCCACATGTTTCTTCAGGGTAAGGTGGGGGGATATTTCCTTGTTAGTTTCTGCTAGGTTTCAGACCTACCCATTTTTGTACGTTCCTCAGATATTGGTCATAAAACTATCTGTCCAACTTAAGAACTAGTATCGTGTTTATCTGTAATATTAGGACACAATTTCTTCTAATTTAGCTTCTGAAACACTCCACTGATAAAAGACTCTGCCTTGTGGGCTAATAAGGCCCACCAAGCCTCATCATTTGGTTCGCTTGGCCATTTCAGCCAATATTACCTGTACCCTTAAGTCAAAATTACTCACGTTCTTTATCTCAAGAGTATTTAACATCTATGAATATTTTACATTCTTTGAATTGTCATTCTTGTTGCTCTTATATGTACATCATGAATTAGAAACAAAAGGCTCCTGCTCATGTTGCTTGCCAACCACATCTATCTCCTGACAATGGGGACTGCGTGATGACAGCTTTGCATTTTTATGTATATAGGAAGAAAAAAATATATAACCCATGCTATTAACTAACATTCATACACGTTTAGCTCTGCAATGTTCTTGGACATAGTTACATTTATTTAGGTGAATAACTAGGGCCTCCCAAACAGGGAACCCTCATAACATAAATCCATCACGGCCAATAAGGCTGGAATAATGCTATGCTTTGTTGCACTAGATTAGCTTAGCAATAGGTATGCCCTATCCTCTCCCCTTCCCTTTTATACTAGCCATGGTATTTATCCAGAAAAAAATCTGTACAGCAGAAACAATGTCTCACGTGACATTCAAGTTGCGGGCTTACTACTGGGACAGAGGTGCCTTGCTTGTTTGATGCATGGCAGCTTATCAGATAAATGGGTTCTATGTACACTGGTGTCCTTACAAGATAACGGTAGCGCATGATCTTCTTTTGTAGTAGAATAACATATATTTAACATGATTTCTCTTAGAGGAAATGCTTGCTGTAAAATATGCACTGTGGTGGTCCCCAAATGCAAAGAATGTGGCATACCTACAGTTTAATGATACTGGAATACCAGTTATTGAATATTCATATTATGGTGAAGATCAATATCCTAGAAAAATAAAGATACCATATCCAAAGGTATGTTTGGGGTTTTGTTGTTTGCTTTGCTTGGCTCTGTTGAATAAGATCTGATTATATTTCAGCGTAGAAACGCTTGGATTTCTAAGATTTAACTGCTGGATTTTAATGCCTATTTTATTGGGTTAAGCATTGTATATTTTGATGATGACATAATAAAGGGCCTGGTCCATCGTTTCACCTTTACTGTTGGACATACTCAGCCCTTGTCAGGCATCAGGAAATCTGATCCCCACACAGTAGGCTGCCAGGAACAGATAGACAAGGGAAGTCTTACCAGTGTCCTTTATTTAATATTCACAGAGATGCTGCCTCTTTGAGTAATGGTATTGTTCTGAGTAATCTCCACACCCCCCCCCCAATTGTCAACAGCACCACCCACCTTACGATTTGGGCGATTTGTCTCCAAGCCCTTTGCTCTCCTACTTTCAATGCTTGCTGGGTTCTGGGAGAAGGAGGGTCTGGAAAGCTTTCTAGTCAGCCAGTTGCTCTAGCTCTGCCTCCCCTGCCTCCTCCTCTCTCATTATTTCCCAGCTCTGCCCGTCATCTATCTCTAAGCTGTGAGCTCGCGCAAATCACTGTTGTCAATCTATACAGTCTTCCTCTTCTCTGGGAGGTTCAGGCTGGGGAGGTGGTCTCCACCATTCCTCCTCTGTCCAGTCCCTGACATCCCTTCTGGTAGCATAACTCTCCATGTCCAGGATGGCTGCTGACAGAAAAGGATAGAGACCGGTCGTGAAAGGTTCTTATGCATGCAGGGAGAGGAGGGGAAGAGGCAGCTAAAGACTGGATCCTTCCCTTCAGTATTTTGAAAGGGAAGTGTTTGGGTGAGTCAAAGTTGAGCCAGCTGGCCTGGAGAGCTACTGTAAGAACTTCACCACAGCTGTGGGTTGCTTCCAGGGAGAAGCCTATTGTGTGGGCAATTCATTTGTGGCAGTTGTGTTGTGCTGAGAGCACAAATGCAACTCGCGAATGTGTAAAGTGTGATTCATGGCATGCCTGGGATATTGCTATTTTTAAAAAAACTGATTTATTGTGTTGCATCTTTGTATTTACATTTCCCGTGGTCTTAATGTATTTTCTTTTGTATTAATACAAATCTTGGCCAAACAGCAGTATAGAAGTAAAACATATGATGATGATGAAATATGTTATAATCTGTTTGCTCAGTGCCTACTGCGAACTTTCTTTCCGTAAAGGAACAGGGCTCACATGTATGCTAGCTTTTCTCAAACTTGGGTTCCCATATGTTGTTGGACTACAACTCCCATCATTCCTAATTAGTAGGACCAGTAGTCAGGGGGGATGGGAGTTGTAGTCAAGTCCACTTACCCCCTTTTGGGGTGGGGTGGCATTGCAGGATGGCCAGCTCCCCCCCCCCCCCATGATGGGGTGCCAGGGGCTGCTCTTGCTGGAGTGCGAACTTTGGCTCACACTCCCAGCTTGAAATCCAGCTCTGTGCCAGCCTGCCACATTGGCCAATGGCAGGCTGGCACAGAGGGCTGAGCTTCTTGGGAGCGGGCCTGATGGAGCAATCAGGCTTCCCTCAATTCCCTGGAGATTATTTTGAACCTGATTATATGTTTTCCTTTGAAGGCTGGGGCTAAAAATCCTACCGTCAGAGTGTTTGTTGTTGATGCTACTTATCCTGAAACTTTGGGTCCTAAGGAAGTACCTGCTCCAGCAGCGATACAATCAAGGTAGTATTTTGTGAAACTGATATTTTCTTCTCCGTTTCTTTTCTTTTAGCAATAGAATTTTTATTTTAAATAGTTTGACCCTGGGCTCCCCACCACCACCACCCCTTGCAGATCTGTTCTATGAAAACAGTGTAGATGCTTGCTTTTCATTTCCCACTGCCATCGAAAAACTGCAGAAGATATCCTACTAAGTCAAAGACCCACTGGAATTGATGAACGCCCCTTTCTCTCCCCTCTTTTTTTCCAGCGATCACTATGTCACTTGGATTACTTGGGTGAGAGACAACCGAATCTGTGTGCAGTGGCTGAAAAGGATCCAGAACTTTTCCGTGTCGGCCATCTGCGACTACAATGACCACTCCAGGTCCTGGGACTGCCCACAGGTACTGTTTCCCACCAACCTAGTATTTTGATAGAAGAGTTGCAGAAGTAGCTTCTGTTACCCACTGATGAGCATTCACGGTCACTGTATTACTTTTGTGCAAATTGTATGCGGGGGAGGGCAGCCAGCCTTTATTGGGTCCCAAGCCCCGCCCATCTGGCCCGGCCGGATTGGCCAGGATTCAAATCAACAGGTGGCGGGAAAGCCTGCCTGTCTCCAGTGGCTGGCCTGGGAATTCCCCAATGGCCGACTGCCTAGCCCCAGCATTGCTCCTGAAGGGAAGGAGCTGGACATGATGGGCCGCAATAGCTGCCAACCCGGTGACCGGGTAAGCAGCCAGTCGTATTCCTTTTGTGCAAAAGTGGGGGGAAGGGAAGAGTTTTCTGGGTTGGATCCCATGCTCTTGTGTTTGGGGCTCTGCTCACAGACAGCTCCCACTAATTGCTAGGGGCGATTTTCAGCAATTTCCCCTGAAGCCCAAGGAAGGGCGGTAGCTCACTGACAAGTTCCGGGTTCAGTCCCTGGCATCACCAGGGAAGACTAGGAAAGACTTAGTGCCTGAAACCCGGGAGAGCCACTGCCAGTCTGAGCTAGATGAACCCTTGGCCTGACTCAGGGCTCATCCATACTGTGGTTTCATGTGGGTAGGAAGCTTCCGGGATCTCCATTAATTCTTTGTTGTCCATATTACATTCTCCAAATCGCAGCCTTCCCACACTTTCCCCTCCCTCAATCCAGATTTTCTTCTGTAAAGGTAAAGGTATCCCTGACCGTTGGGTCCAGTCCCGAATGACTCTGGGGTTGCGGCGCTTATCTCACTCTAAAGGCTGAGGGAGCCGGCGTTTGTCTGCAGACAGCTTCCGGGTCATGTGGCCAGCATGACTAAGCCACTTCTGGCAAACCAGAACAGTGCATGGAAATGCCGTTTACCTTCCCGCCGCAGCGGTACCTAATTATCTACTTGCACTTTGACGTGCTTACGAACTGATAGGTGAGCAGGAGTTCTACTGTAAGGGATACCCTAAAAAGGAGTATCTACCACTGACCTACAGGCAGGGCTGTTTTCAGCCAGAATGGCACCATTGCCATTATAAAAGAACACGGGAGGCCTTCATGGTGAGTTCTGGCACCTCTTTTTCTGGAAAAATAGCACTGCCTAAGGGCTATGGCCCTGCCCTTATATTCTTACACCCACGAATGGGGTTACTGTACTTGAATTCTCTTTGACTTATTGATACCATTGTTGCCAGTGGCCCTGCTGATCTTCACAGAACACAGAGTCAGGTTTCAAGCTGCCAAATTATGCTCACTGGACTTGGAACCAGCATTGTGGCAACGTCAGGTCCAAACTCCAGGATAATTGCACTTCTCAGCATGTCGCCTGATGAGAGTCACTGCTGAAACCTCCGCCACGTTCTGTTTATCAAATGCTTTTTACCATATCAATCTGTGCACCAATGGTTAGTTAACAGGAGTGCGAGCAGATGGGAGAACTCCATTAAGCAGTGTTTGCTCAAAAGATCTCTAGGGGAATATATTTCCATCTCTTACTTTGTTTTCCGATTAAACCGGAAGTAATAATGCGTAAGAAATGTGGACTACTTCATATACTGGAAGATAATAAAAACCCAGTGGGAAAACAGTGTGAGGAGATACAGTGCTGCAAACTCAGAGCTGTGCGCTGAACTTCATGTTTATGTTCAGCAAATATGTCCCGATGAATAAAAATTAAATGCAGGCAAGAATTTGTGCGGTCAGCCAGAAATGCCCACCAAACTCAACTTTTTGAACGTGAAATAGAAGTTAAATTGGGATCGCTTATAGAAATTAAAACATGGACATGATTCTGTTCACCCCCCCCCCACTTGAATTAAACTGTAGCTATGCCTAATTGTATACAGGGCCAGAGGCACCTAGTTAATGGAAGGTGTTGTGCAGGAAAATGCATCAGAGGAAGACGCAGTATGTTAATCTGCTTGCCCCATTATGCTTTCCAACTATCAATCATGTAAGCAATGTTTTCAACTATCTTGCTAATATGCTTGGGAGAAACCTCTGTACTCCTTTGCCAAGAAACTCTGTGTGTTGTGTGTTTGTGTGTGTGTTATCTTAACATAGTTTCCATGCAGGAGGTGAAAACCCCTCTACTTGCTTCCTTTCTGGATTCATATTTGCAGTATTTCCATACACCACTCTCTGTCAGGGACTGGGCAGAGGAGGGGTAGGAATGGTGGATACTGCCTCCTCAGCCTGAACCTTCCAGAAAAGAGGGAGATTGAAATATACTCAGAGTCGCAAAGTGATTTCATGCTCTTTATTCAGCTCATAGTGGTGAGGAGGAATGAATGAATGTCCCCTCAAAGTATCTGCTTTATATACATTATTTACACAATGGGCTGCACATGATTGGCTAATTCCAGGATTCTACTGTAGGCCAATCAGGTTGTGGATTCACTTCTATCTGGAGCATGATTGGGTGGTTCCTGCTAACCAATCATACTGCTGCATTGTTCTAGGACCAATCAGACTGCTGCATTCTGAATCCTATTGTTCTAGGACCAATCAGACTGCTGCAGTTTGGATCCTATTCAACTCAGTACATAACACCCCTCCCCTCTAAGTTCCAGTCCTGCCCGGAAGGTCGCATTCATAGTCCTCAAGGTACGCCGGTGGCCTACGTGTGCGTTGCGGCCTGGGGTGTTCCCTGGTCCGGGGTTCAGGTTCTGGCTCGTGTTCCAAGGATGGGGCTGTTTGGTCTGGCGCAACCGGCTCGCTCAGTCGTGGTTCTGGTTCCGGTGTCCTTTCGGCCTCGCGGGTCCTCTCTGTATTTACTGATTCTGCCTCTCCTGCTTGCCCCTGCTGCTCTATGGGCCTCACTGCCCCACTGTTCCCTTGGGACTCCTCTGACCTGTCCTCCTCCTCCTGGTTTTCTCCCGGGAATCGTCGCCGTATCTGGTCGCAGTGGCGGCGCCAGCATTGCCCCCCATCTGTTAGCACCTCGTACGACACGGGGCCCGTGACCCTGGTGACTGTGGCAGGTACCCATGCAGGGCCTGCCCCAAAATTCTTTGCGTACACTGGGTCCTGGGCCTCGAAGGTCCGGGGGTTCCTGCCTTCCCCCACCACTACCTCATCCTGAGCTCTATCGGGGTGAAGGCGGTCCAATCTGATTGCAAGGCGCCGACCCATTAGTAGTTCAGCGGGGCTCCGGCCAGTCGTTGAGCTGGGGGTGCTGTGCTGTGCTAGAAGGAATGTGGCAAGGCGGTACTCCCAATCCCCTTGCGTCATGCGGCGAAGGGTGTCCTTGGTGGTCCGCACCATGCGTTCTGCTTGGCCATTGGTGGCAGGGTGGAATGGCGCCGAACGGATGTGGCGGATGGCGTTCTGCACTGTGAAGGTTTGAAATTCTCCTGATGTAAATGCAGTCCCGTTGTCTGAGACGAGAGTGTTAGGGAGCCCGTGGGTTGCAAACAGCCTGCGTAGTACCCGGATGGCTGCGGACGTAGAAGTGGACGGTACCAGTGCGACTTCCAGCCATTTGGTGTAGGAGTCCACCACTATGAAGAATGTTTTCCCCTGAAAGGGGCCAGCGAAGTCCACATGCAGGCGTGACCATGGTGCTCGGGCGGACTCCCAGGACTGGACTGGGGCCCTTGGGGGATCTGGGCGGGATTCCTGGCAGGCCTGGCAGTGTTTGACCCAGGCCTCTATCTCTCCGTCGATCCCCGGCCACCACACATAACTCCTGGCAAGGGCCTTCATTCTTACTACCCCTGGGTGTGTCTCGTGTAGGGCTGTGAGGACCCTTTTGCGGAGGGGCTGGGGAACAACGACCCTGCTTCCCCATAACAGGCACCCCTTGTGGGCTGACAGTTCATGTTTGCGGGTTGTGTAGCTGGCGAATTCTGGCCCGGGGCTGCGGCTGGGCCATCCCCTCCACACCCAGTCCAGGACCCGGGAGATGACCCTATCTTTCTTGGAATGGTGTGCAACTTCTTGTGCCTGAATGGGGCGGTCAGGAAGCAGCTCCAGGCTCATAACCTCTTGTGCAGGTGCTGGGTCGGGGCCTGTTTCCGGTAGTGGTAGCCTGCTGAGGGCGTCTGCATGGCCCATCGCCTTTCCAGGGCGGTGAATCAGTGCATACTGGTAGCTGGCAAGGAAAATTGACCACCTGAGGACGCGAGGAGACAGCACTTGGGGGGTCTGCTTTTCGGGGGCAAACAAGCCAAGCAACGGCTTGTGGTCAGTCACCACGGTGAAGGGCCGCCCGTACAAGAAATCATGGAATTTTTTTACTCCCTTCACGATTGCCAGACCCTCCTTGTCGATTTGCGAGTAGTTCCGCTCGGTTTCGTTGAGTGTCTGGGAAAAGTATGCTACCGGTACCTCTCTTCCATCCGGGAGTTGGTGTCCCAGGACAGCGCCGATGCCATAGGGCGAGGCGTCGCATGCTAGCACCACCGGCAGCCTCTCGTCGAAGTGTGCCAAGACCGAGTTTGAGACAAGCAAGTCCTTGACTGCCTGGAATGCGGCCTCCTGGCGCTGGCCCCACACCCAAGGGGCCCGCTTGTCCAGGAGTCTGTGTAGGGGCTCCGCTACCGCCGCCTTGTGGGGAAGGAAGGAATGGTAAAAGTTCAATAATCCCAAGAAGGCCTGAAGTTCAGTCTTGTTCTTGGGCGCTGGGGCATCACAAATGGCCCGTACCTTGTCCCCAGTCGGGTGAACCCCTTCTGCATCCACCATAAATCCCAGAAAGTCCACTTGAGGCACTCCTAGTAGACATTTTTCCCGCTTCACCTTGAGACCCGCCATCTGGAAACGGTGCAGAACAGTGCGGAGGCGGTCCTCAAACTCCTCTGGTGTGGGCCCGGCAATCAACACATCATCAAAGAAGGGGGTGACACCAGGAATCCCTTTAAGGAGAGAGTCCATTAGATTCTGGAATATGCCTGGTGCCACGCTGACCCCGAATTGCAGCCGCTTTACCCTGAACGCTCCTCTGTGCGTCACAATCGTCTGTGCCTCTGCTGTGGCCTCATCTACTGGCAGCTGTTGATATGCTTGGGCCAAGTCCAGCTTGCCAAAAATTTTCGACCCAGCCAGGGTGGCAAGGACATGGCTGACCACTGGCACTGGGTATGCATGGGCCATGAGGGCCTTGTTTATGGTACATTTGTAGTCTGCGCAGATGCGGACCGAACCATTAGGCTTGACGGGTGTGACGATTGGGGTTTCCCAGGGGGCATTAGGCACCGGCTCCAGCACTCCTTGCTCCACGAGTCGGTCCAATTCCTCGTCTATACGGGGTTTCAGGGCGAATGGGACCCGGCGGGCCTTGAGCCTGACTGGTCGTACTGCGGGGTCAAGCTGTAGAGCAATGGGGGGGCCCGTATACTGTCCCAATTTCCCATCGAAAACCCCCGGAAACTCCTTGCATATGGCGTCCACGTCCACTTGTAAGCTCATGTGGTTCACCCCGGTGATGGCTAGTCCCAGTGGTCCAAACCATGCCAACCCCAGTAAGCTAATGTAGGGGCCCTTGACCACAAGCAAGTCCAGTTGCCGCGTCCGCCCTCGGTATTGCACCCTGAAGGTCCCCACCCCCATTGTGGGGACCTTACGTTTCTGGAAGTCCCGGAGGGTAAATGGGGCCGGCCTGAGTTTGGGACCCCCAGTAGGACACAGTTTCCTTAAGGTCCTTGCCGAGATTATGGATAGAGTTGAACCCGTGTCAAGCTCCATGCGGCATGGGGCCCCCTCTATCTGTACCTCTACATAAATTTTCTCTACGTTGGGGTGGGGCAACTGGTATACCTGGAAGTCTGTGAGCTCCGTCGAGTTGCCTTGGTGCGTTGGGCCTCGGGACCTGGGGCTCTTGGATTGGTCATCTGATGCCTGGCTTCGGGTGGGCCGAGCCCGACACACCCGGGCGATGTGTCCCAATTTTCTGCACTGCCTGCACTCTGCGTTGCGGAAACGGCAGGTCCTCCTCTCGTGACTTTCTCCACAGCTTGCGCAGTTCCCTCCTTCTCGTCGAGGCAGCTGTGGTATGTGGGCTGCTTGAGTGCGCTGCTGTACTCGGTGCACCTCCTCCCTGTCGGATCCCGAGTCGTTGGTGAGGTCTTCGTGGTGGACCCTCGGTTGGGACGGCTGGCTCAGCCGTGCCTCTTGCGTCGACCTCTCAGCAGCTTCCGTTGCCAGGGCCTCCTTCAGAGCGACCTGGAACGTTAGGTTCTTCTTAGCGTAGAGGCGTCGTTGCAGCTTCTCATCCTTCAGGCCACCGACGAGGCGGTCACGAAGCATGTTCTCCAGCTCTGAGAAGTTGCAGAACCGGGCAGCTTGGCGGAGAGAGGTCACAAACCCAGTTATGGTTTCCCCAGGGGCTTGCCGCTTTGCGTAGAAGGCATTTCGACGAGCCACCACTGAGGGCTGTGGCGAAAAGTGCCCCTTCAGCTGTTCCATTATTGTTTTGTATGGAACAGTAGCGACGTCTTCAGGCGCAAGGAGAGCCCGGGCGATTTCAAATGTCTCCTCTCCGCAGACGCTGAAGAATATTGCCCTCTTCTTGGCGTCTTCTTCATCGGTGACCCCTTTGGCTTCTAGGAGGAAGGTGAAACGGGAGGCGTACGCTTCCCAGTCTCCAGATGCTGGGTTGAATGGCGAGAAGCTGCTGTCAGTTGCCATTCTGAGTTCCTTGTGTCCCGGAGCTGAAGCCTGGATACACGGTGCGAGGCAGCGGTGCGGCAGGTGGCGGTGCTGCGGTGCTGTGTGTGGCAGTCAGCTCAGCGGGATCCCACCTTCGTCGCCAGTGAAATATACTCAGAGTCGCAAAGTGATTTCATGCTCTTTATTCAGCTCATAGTGGTGAGGAGGAATGAATGAATGTCCCCTCAAAGTATCTGCTTTATATACATTATTTACACAATGGGCTGCACATGATTGGCTAATTCCAGGATTCTACTGTAGGCCAATCAGGTTGTGGATTCACTTCTATCTGGAGCATGATTGGGTGGTTCCTGCTAACCAATCATACTGCTGCATTGTTCTAGGACCAATCAGACTGCTGCATTCTGAATCCTATTGTTCTAGGACCAATCAGACTGCTGCAGTTTGGATCCTATTCAACTCAGTACATAACAGAGATAGTATAGATTTACAGCAGGAGTTTGTGTGTCGAGGACCTGCCACCCGCATGGAGTTAAATAAGACACAAGGACACATGTATTTTGGGTTAATGGGCTAAAATAAGGCCACAACTTTATTGGTTTACAGCATGTGAGAGGTATTGGCTTAGGAATTGGATCAAACAATCTATACCTGACCCCGCCCTGCTCAGCGGGGGGTCAATCAAGGGTTAACAGCCAATGGGAGGAGCTTGTTGATGCAAATACAACTGAAAGCTTCCCCAGATGTCATCGGGGGTCATGCCATGGCCCTAGCCACCAGCAGGGCATCGGACGGGATCCACGACCGCCGGAGTCCTTTAACGGAATACTCAAACAAGGGGAGGGGGAGGTGATGGCCACAACCTGCCCTCCGACACACCACATATATTCCAATGCCTAACCGCCAACACCCAATAAGTTGTGAAGATTTGCTACGAGGTAGGCGAAAACCAAGAGGCTGGTGCCAATTTGCCAAATGGATAAAATTCCTACCAGGCCCCCTGGGCAACCAAGGCAACCAACCGAAGTCCATAGCAAGGTCAACAGAAACATAGAAATGACCTAAAGGGAGGGAGGGCAGGTGATCCGAAGAAAACAGGAAGCCAAATAAGGCTCCAGTGCCACCGCGGCCGCTTAAGCACTTAAACCCCGCTTAAACCCCACCCACAAGCCAGCCCTATTGGCTGGCTAATAGGCTTGGCGCGGCAGCTGGGGGAAGGCTGATGTAGGGGGCCAAATATGCCCCCTTGCTGATGCGAGAGTCTGTTCCCGCTCACAACTCCTCCCCTCTGGAAGGAGGAAAGGTCTTGCGGAAGGTCCCAGCTCAGGGGCTGCAGAGGGTAGAAGCTGGGAAATATTGGGAGAGGAGCAGGAAGAAGAAGAAGCACCAGGGGAGAGACAGCTGATAGACTTAATGTCTTTAGAAAGCATTCCAGACCATCCCCCTCCCAGAACCCGGTGGGCATTGAAAGTAGGAGAACAGAAAGCTCAGAGGCAGAAAGCACAGATCAGCCAATGAAGGGATGGTGTATAATAGGAGAGACGGAGGGGGTGTGACTTTACTCGGAGCAATGCCATTAGAGGCACCTTTTCTAGGCCTCTGTCTGTGAATATTGAATAAAAGACTTGGTAAGAACTCTCCTTGTTTATCTAATTCTTGGCTGCCTACCGTGGCAGATTCCCTGAAGCCTGACACTATCTGTCCAATGAATTTGATGAGGCATTGGGCCTCTGGTGGCCCCCATGTTAGAATCCCTCTTATCTACCTCCAATTATTTCTGTTTGTGCACAAGAAAGAATAGGTAGGCTTACTGCCAGAAAAGGACAGCAACACAAGTGTGGTGGTATCCTTCCAGTGACTGTTGTCGATCACCACCATTATGTAACCGCCCACAATTAGCTCAGTGTTGCAAAGCATTGTGGGCAATTATAATTCTGGCCACCCAAAACTCATCAGGGCATTGTTAAAGGGGCTCCAGGGCACTGGTGGATCCTTGGCAACTCGTTGAGAGTTGCACCTTCTGGCACCCACTTTGACTGTTTTTTTTATTTCTCTTACATCCAAACAGCCCTAGCCAGAGGACATAATACTGGGAGGTTCCTTCCCCTCTTAATAAAATTATTGAAAGAATTGGGTGTTCAGGATAGTACAATAGTAGACAGTGAAATCATAACTCTGCTACTGAGCTGCAACATGGTGGATTTTAAAAAATGGAAAATAATTCCTTCAGAGAGCAAATGTACTGAAAACATTCCACAGGGATCCAGACTGTGGAAAAAAATGTTTCATCAACAGCATTTAAATAAATCTAAGAGAAAATAAACATGTTATGTATATGTATAAATGAGTTGTATGCAACACTCAGCCGTAGCCTGCTATTACTTCATTTTCATATTGCAATTAGAGTGCTAAACATCTGAGCCATACATTAATTTTGGCAGGTCACTGAGCACTTTGAAGTGATTCATAAGCCAATGTTTAAACACACTAAAAGACTTTTAGAATATCAGCTTGTAATTGTATTGATCTGTAATAGCATGCCATCAGGTTTTATACATAACATTCCAATCAAACAGTTGAACGAAGCTGGAAGAAACAATCAGAGAACTATGGGGATGTTTTGGAAGTGCCTTAAAAAATGAACAGTACCTATTGCTCAGCAGGGGGAAGTTGTTGGTGGTATTGTGTTTAAAAAAGAAGTTCCACAAGACTAAAGCAGAACTAGGGATGTCAGGGAATTCAGACGGGAACTGAAACTGCCAATGTTCCCTTATTCATCTCATGTTCAACAAATTGTTGTTCCTTTTGGTCTGCAAATGATACACGATTGATTGCTTTTCTTTCCCAATCTGCATTGTGTTTCCTTTGCTCTGAAATGAAACACAACCTTTGCGCTGAAAAGAATGGTGTGGAGTAATATGGTGTTAAATGCCACCACGTTTGGACAGTGAGACAAATAATGCAGGTCCCCCCCCCCCGGAAGCCATTAAAAAAGATGTCTCCATTTCTCCACTGCAGGGAGACTGTTAACACCAAGGAAAATGTCTAAACCAGTGCTTGTTTTTCAGGGTTTTCCAGACTGAAAATTGTACTCCTTTAAATGAAGTTCTTTCACTTATGCCACACATCCTCACACAGTTGCCTTTGTTATTATTTTGCAGAAGCAGCAACATATAGAAGAAAGTCACACAGGATGGGCTGGTGGAGTACGATTTTTATTATCTTTACACTTCTGATTTTGTTGAAATATTGTAAAAGTGCAATCCTAGCAATGTCTATTTTGAAGAACATCCCATTGAATTCAATGGATCTTCCACCCAGTTAAGTAGGGTTAGGATTGTAGCCTTGTTTCTTGACTGATCTGCTCAGAAGACTTCTGCTTTTCACAGTTATTAATCCATGCACTTAACACAAATTTCATTCCAACTCAAAAACTGTTTTTGTTTACTTGTAACAAGCACAGATGGTCTTTTAAATGGAAATGAACCATCTTGGGGAGGGGGGAAAGTAGAAGTCGAAGAAGAACGGAGGATGTATTTGCATATTGCAGCTATATGAAAATATAAATTCTCAGCATAATAATGGTACAATTCTCATGTTCACATAGGCGATTTCTCATTTGTATTTACTTCTTCATACCATAAAGCACTTCTAAAGGGACCAAGTGAATTTCCCCATTAATCATATTAGATTATACTTTTTGTCATTGGCATAACAAGAATAAAGGCAACCAACTACACCCTAAACAATGTGCTCACACATTTTGCTTTCAAGTAAAAATAACCTAATATGAACAAGGACCACTTATTCCATGCAGTTTTACCTGACTGAAAAGGTATTCGCTTCTTTGTCATCTACAGTTGATTTTATTTTGTTTCTG
The DNA here is from genome assembly GCF_964252035.2 of Podarcis erhardii. NCBI lineage: Eukaryota > Metazoa > Chordata > Lepidosauria > Squamata > Lacertidae > Podarcis > Podarcis erhardii. The sequence goes on along the minus strand of NC_138497.1, from coordinate 109,577,279 downwards.
TTTGTTTTGTTTTTTGCCTCAGTTCTTTGTTTCAGCACCTTCTTTCACTTCAGACGGCATTTCTTACTACAAAATATTTAGTGACAAGGATGGTTATAAACATATTCATTACGTTAAAGACTCGGTGGTATGTCAAGCAATTTAATTTTCAATTTTCACATACTCTGCAGTACAGTTGCCATAAATAAGACACCTGACTTTACATGTGTTCTCCCCCCCCCTTTTTTTTTAGGAAAAAGCTGTCCAAATCACTAGTGGAAAGTGGGAGGCCATATACATTTACAGAGTCACAGATGACGCCATGTAAGCATTCTTCCAAGAATGTCACCTGTCAATGAAAATTTACGTTCAATGCAAGAATGATTTTCTCCCTCAGACAAATAGCAGAACCCCATGTTGAGAGGTCGAGCATCTGCAAAGGCTTTTCCAGATGACAAGACAAAATGGATTCGCCATTTTGGTTATTGTCTGGAAAGCTCTTGATGTTGGGTTGAAGCTGTGCTTTAAGGGCAGACAGACTGCTTTTTTAAGGTAAAGATGCATATTACTAGAGGTATCTAATAATGTACTCAAGGAGATAGACACAGCCACTCTGCTTCTAGCAAATTAAAACATCAAACACAGTAAAACACTAAACCTAAAAATGTTCCCTATACAGTGGTACCTCGGGTTAAGAACTTAATTCATTCTGGAGGTCTGTTCTTAACCTAAAACTGTTCTTTACATGAAGCACCACTTTAGCAAATGGGGCCTCCTGCTGCCGCTGCACAATTTCTGTTCTCATCCTGAAGCAAAGTTCTTAACCCGAGGTAATATTTCTGGGTTAGCAGAGTCTGTAACCTGAAGTGTATGTTACCCGAGGTACCACTGTACAGGGCTGCCTTCAGACATCTTCTAAAAGTCAGATAGTTGTTTTATTTCTTTGACATCTGACGGGAGGCCGTTCCACAGGGCAGGCACCACTACCGTGAAGGTTTTGTGTGTGTGTATTCTGGCACATCACAAACCTTTTGGTTCCAATTCAACGGTGAGGTCACACAGCTTCTGAGACTTCATGCATACAGAGCAGTTACAAAAGCAGCAGTCTATTTTTCAGGAGGAGAAAATGGAACGGGAATAAATCTACTCCGCCCCACATTCCTCCTCTCTGATTGGGGCAGGGGAGCAGCCTGTGAGCATAAAACCTATTAGGTACCCAGTTCCTAATTCAAGTAGAGATATGTCCATAGAAGCCTATTGACCAGAGCGGGCATATGGCCCCTAATTCTGTCAGAGCACCTGACTTTAAAAAATCAAATATCCTCTTTGTCTAGTCTAACTCTCGGAATAATTTCATGCTTCAGTTCTGTGCATACTTACCCTCTGAGAAACACCCCACTGAATACATTGTGGTGAGCTTCTACTGAATACATTGTGGTGAGCTTCTGGCTACAGGATTGCACTAACAATAACACAGACCTATAACATAACATTCCTGCCTCTGAACAATCTTAACTATACATTGTTTTAAAAAAAGATGACTTCAATACTTGAAGTGTAGCACAATTATCCCAAAAATGTTTTAATATCACATATGTGTATATGGACATATTAGCCTTGATCCAGGTGTTTTGCTATCAGTAGGCTCGAGGGAACTTGCAAAAGTACAGCATATCTTTAGGAAAACACCTTAAGGGGAAGAACCCCTTATAACAGCCTACTGAGGACTGAGCGTGCTCAGTGGTAACGGAATGCTGGCATGCTGTTGGGAAAGGGCGAATGGCTAGCTTGTTGGAACCCTGACCAGAAGCGCTGCACGCTGCAACATTTTGTTGTAGGTTCTACTTGTTGAATGTCTAATGGCAACCAACACTTCATGATCTCCTTGCTCTATTAAAGCATGCTTTATTTAACAACATACATTGCCTTTCAGATTCTATTCAAGCAACGAATTTGAAGGCTATCCAGGAAGAAGAAATATTTACAAGTAAGTTATCATCAAACATTTTGCACTTTTGTCCGTTTGGTTTCTGAGACGTGCCCAGTAAGTTATTTCCGAACACCGTGTTGCACCGCATGCAGCAAGAATGTGTTACATTTTCCATGCCTGCTTCTGCATTCTAGATTGAGGCTGAAGTTTTGCTTTTGTTTTTAAATTCCGCTGTTTTACAGAATTGACAGAAGAAATCCCGGGACAAGACAGTGCATTACTTGTTATTTAAGAAAAGAAAGATGCCAGTACTATGCAGCAAGTTTCAGTTACAATGCCAACTATTATGCTTTGCTCTGTTACGGTATGTGAAATGTGTGGAACTATTAAATCCTCATTGTTCTCTCAGGAACCCATCAGGTATTTCTGCTTCAAAGCACCTTACTAATATATGGAACATTACAGGTGCCGTTTTATGTACACTTAACTGAGTAAAAGCCCCAGGGAGCAAAAGGACGCTTATTTCAGCACAGGGCTTCATAGTTAATTACATTTATAGCAAACCTTTCCTCAAGTTGGTACACATGGGTCTCAAACAAGCCCCATTTTTTATCCTCACAACAGTCCTGTGAGGTTCACCAGGTTGAAAGAATGTAATTGGCTCAAGATCACCCAGTGAGCTTTATGGCCAAGTGGGAGTAAGTCCTGGTTGAATTCAATAGGGTTGAATTCAATAGGCTCAAGATCACCCAGTGAGCTTTATGGCCAAGTGGGAGTAAGTCCTGGTTGAATTCAATAGGGCTTACTCTCAGGAGAGTTAGGACTGCAGCCTTTGTCTAACACTACCATGCCGGCTCTCCATGCTTTGAAGAGATCTAGAAGACTTTGAACTAGGATATTTTAAGCTTTGAACTAGGATATTCTGTGCCCCCCCCTTTAGATCTCAGTTCTGCCATGAAATCCTTACATAGCTGTCAAGTGTCCCTTATTTGAAGGGACAGTTCCTTATTCCAGCGCCATGTCCCGCTGCTGTCCCTTATTGATAGATGTCCCTTAAATGTCCCTTAAATGACGTTCCTTAAATTTCAAAGGAAGCAGCTCCTCTCCCTCCCTGCCTGCCAGCCAGGGAGGAGGGAGGCTCCAACTGTGTTGCTTGGCTGTGTTGCTCACCCAATAAGAAGTCTAAGAACGACTGGGGGTGGAGCTTGCATGACTTGTGTGTGGCTAGTTAATGCAAGCTGAGGGGTTTTTTGAATGCTGGACGCCATTTTGTTGCACGTGCTGCTGCAAACTTTGCAGTGCAAAGCCAGGCCGGGGAGCCATCTTAAGTTGAGGCTGCATAGGCTTTGTGGTGCATGTGATTCAGATTCTATTCAGTTGAACCTCTGGTTACAAAGTTGGTTGGACAGTGTTCTCGAAGCTACCAGCATGAGTTTGACCAGACTGCAGGAGGACAGGAAGACTGGAGTGCCTGGAACAGGTGAGGCTGCAGGTCCCTTATTTTGGCTGCTGGTCCCTTATTTTCAAGGCTGCTGGTCCCTTTTTTCAAATCTGTAAGTTGACAGCTATGAATCCTTAGGTAGCCATTCTTTGTCTCAATCCCGCTCTCCCCCCCCCCCCGTAATTTTGAATATAATATCGCTGGCCTACTTTACAAGGTTGTTGTAATGATTGCAGTTGAATGCTCAAAAGCACTCTTTAAATGGTTGCGGTGTTGATGGGAAGTTGTAACACTGAGATCAATTCTGCATTTTCAAACTTAAAGCACACCTGGGAATGAAATTCCTTCCTAAATTTTCGCAAATTCTGAATGTCAGTAACTGATCCACAAAGATGGTGCTAGATCCATTTTCTAAGCATTGCACGACCTAATTCTAGGCAAGTTTATTTAGCTGTAGGTCCCATCAGGTTCAGTGGGACTTAATCACCCGAATAAGTGAAGCTGGCCCTGCCATTAGGCAAATGAAGGCACTCACCTCAGGCAGCAGATACTAGACGGCAGGGACCAGCAATAAACCACTGCGTGTATATACCTTCTAAGCCAGGCATAGGCAAACTCAGCCCTCCAGTTGTTTTGAGACTACAATTCCCATCACCCCTGACCACTGGTCCTGTTAGCTAGGGATGATGGGAGTTGTAGTCCCAAAACATCTGCAGGGCCGAGTTTGCCTATGCCTGCTCTAAGCAATCCTGTGTCCTTTAGATGTGATGGAGGATGCTTCCACATCACCAGTATTGCAGTAAGTTTCAACTCCCAGTCTGGTCAGTTTCAATGCATGGAATGGGAGCGGGGCACCATCTTGTCGTTTGCCTCAAAATGCAGAAAAATGCCTTGAGCCAGCCCCACGAGAAAGTGTGCATAAAACTGCACACTTGTGGGGGTAGAGTGTGTTGGGTGGGGGCAGCAGACTGAGGTTTGCTAACCAACACTGCAACTTTGTTGGCACAAGGGACTTCTGAGTATGCAACAGAACCGCCCCATCCTCTTCTGTCCCCTTAAGCAGCCCCTCACAGGGCATGACCTCCAGATTGGCTCCAAAGTGTTGGAGAGCCTTCCAGAACAGATTCTGGGGGACGCAGGGAGGACAGAGAGAAGTCCCATTGCTGTACCAGTGAACCTTTGCTGGTGCAGCAATGGATACAAGTCTGAGAACTGGTTGAATGCCCCACTTCCCCTCAATTCTACAGACCCTGAGATATGAGGCAACATGTTATTGTCTTCTCCTTCTTTGTGAGAACCTAGCCGGCTCTCACTTTTCAGAGTTTCAGTATGCTTCTTGTGTGGAATCTTGTCTCCACACTTTGCATTGGGGCAGCTTATAAGGACAGCAGTATATAATTTTTTTCATAAATGGTTCTGTTAACAGCCTAAATTACAAGTAGGAAAATTTAAGATCATGCATATAAGGGCTAGAACAATCTAATTCATTACATGGTTGTTTAAACTGCATAAGCTTGGAGGTTTGACCTCCAAGGCACTGTAATTCACTTTCAGTCCTCCTAACCAGAGAAGGCAGAAACAAATTGCCAACACGAAAGAAGGCTGTAGCCTTCCATTATTTTAATGAGTAGCTCTTGGCATGTCAAGTTTTAAGTTGTTATGAGCCATGTGACGTTTTATTTGATGGAGTCGGCGCAGGGGAAAGATCCATCCAGAGGGTTTCTGTGTTAATTTCTGAAATAAGCTCAACCAGGTTTGCTCTCATGGAACCGTATCTAAAAGCATCACAAAGTCTAACCAAAATGACTCATTTGGTGTTTAATGAAGCGTAGAGATCAAGCGTTAAGTAGTAGATCTGGATGTGTACAGGTTGATGGATGAGTACGGAACACATGAAACTGCTCACAAGGCAGAAATATCGCCATGACGGTAGCCATGGGATCATGCTAAGGAGAAAATAGCTACTCCGATCAGTGTTTTATGATCTGGACCGGGTGCTCAAGCGTGCAATTAATAGAGTCCCCCCCTTGCTAAGCAAAGAACCAAACATAACAAAATGATAACGCCTTTCAATCATCCTTGCCAAGGATGTTATCGCACAGGAAAGGTGCTCACCTTGAGAAATGAGTTCCGACAACTTCTCCGGATCCTTTTGTGCATGGGTAATTTGGGGCACAGCTTATGTAACTATTAGCTGGGCATCACTTCATCTGCGAGAGCAAAGAGATTCTCTGAAATATGTAAAGGTTAACATTTCTTTGTTTCCCCAGCAGCGCTTCTGGCACAGGTGCCGTTTATGCCGACATGACACCGAACATAGTTATTCAGCCACTCTTGCTATGCGCTGCGCTATCGTTTAATACCAATATCAAACATGGCATTAACAGGGTTAAAGTCAGAGGCAGGCTCCTGGTTTGGAGGTGCCTATGATCTAAAGGTGCAACGAAATAAGAGGGGGAGAAGGATTGTCAACAAATATGTTTGCAGGATGCCTTTGTGTGAGAAAGCAAGTGAGGAAATAGTCATCTCAGGGCCCAGTAGAGTTGTATGATGTCAGCACTGTGAATTTGGCATTGGAGATGAGGAAGGAGAATGTAACTCTTCCCCTCCCCACATAGTCCTGTCAAAAAATCTTCCCTTTCCAAAGCTGCAATCATCAGGAGGGATGTCATTGGAGGTTGTGGTCCTAATGTAAATTAAAGCCGTGTGTGTGTGTGTGTGTGTGTGTGTGTGTGAGAGAGAGAGAGAGAGAGAGAGAGAGAGAGAGATTTTTGTCAGGACCACATGGGGTTAAATCCCTCCCCCCAGCTCACTTATATAAAGAGCAGCTGCAGGGAAGTCCAAAGACCACAGGGAGATAGATGATAGATGATAGATAGATAGATAGATAGATAGATAGATAGATAGATAGATAGATAGATGATATAGAGATAGATATAGATAGATGATAGAGAGATAGAGAGAGAGAGAGAGAGAGAGAGATGATAGATAGATGATAGATGATAGATAGATAGATAGATAGATAGATGATAGAGAGATAGAGATAGAGAGAGAGAGAGAGAGAGAGAGAGAGAGAGATGATAGATAGATAGATAGATAGATAGATAGATAGATAGATTAGATGATAGATGATAGAGATAGATAGGTGATAGATAGATAGATGATAGATGATAGGTAGATGATAGATAGATAGATAGATAGTAGATAGATAGATAGATAGATAGATAGATAGATAGATAGATATAGATAGATAGATAGATAGATAGATAGATAGATAGATGATAGATAGATAGTAGATAGATAGATAGATAGATAGATAGATAGATAGATAGATGATAGATACATACATAGATAGATAGATAGTAGATAGATAGATAGATAGATAGATAGATAGATAGATAGATAATAGATAGATAGATAGATGATAGATAGATAGATAGATAGATAGATAGATAGATAGATAGATAGATATGATAGATAGATAGATAGGTAGATAGGTAGATAGGTAGATAGATAGATGATAGATAGATATAGATGATAGCTAGATAGCCAGATAGCTAGCTAGCTAGCTAGCTAGTTTTGGTTCACATTTTGTCTCTGGAGCCTTACTAGAGAATAGCCGTACTGATACTCTTATACTAGTATCTTAACTTCTACAACTTCTTTTACTGTTTGTCATTTCTCCCATCGCTGGAGAAGCCTAGAAACTGTAGTTTGCAAAGTGCTAAGAGAGAATGCTAGGAACCATTTCACTCCTGGGAACTAATAAATAAAATAAATAAGCCTTTATTGTCACTATACCACCTGTGTGCAGTTAAATTAAATGACACCCCCCCCCAATACATTCAGTCTTGTTCGCACTCTTGTGTGCTTGTCGGAAGTCAATTGCACCACTATTTTTTTTCCATGCAGCAGGACATCTTCCTCCTTCTGTTGCTCCCTACAGCTCCCTACACACACACACACACACAGAGAGAGAGAGAGAGAGAGAGAGAGAGAGAGAGAGAGTGTGTTATGTAGGGTTGTGGTGGTGAGGGACCTTTCAGAACAGATTTCAAAAGGGTTCCTGAAGATTGCAGGACCCTCCAGAATGCATGCAATATAGCTGGTTGTGGCAGGAAGGAAGAATTGATTAACGTTGCCGTGTGTGTGTGTGTGTGTGTGTAAATATAAGCGCTTTCTGCTGGTGTAGTTATAAATACTTCCACCCTAACACCCAAAGCTCCTTAGCATTTTACATATTAATACTGTCTGTGATGAATAAAAGAGGAACATGTTACATGCAAGTATCTAGCCAACAAAATTCGTGCTATTTTCAGAAGTAATAATTCTGGGGGTGGTGTTGGGGTTTTTTTTGCAGTTCTTGTTTCTTTCAATGTCAATTCTCTTTTTCTTCCAATCACCACTGCAGGTCCAGGCATTCCCATTTCTACTATTTACGAGAGCAGATATGACAGAGGTATCTTTCACTATGCATGTTTGTTGATTGGTTTAAATTCAGATACACGGTGTACAATTAAAGCACATTTAAAGCAAAGAATCATGGGAACTGTAGTTTATGCATCACAGAGCAACAAGTCCCCGCACCTTTTAACAAGCAACAGTTCCCAGGATTCTTTAGGGGCAGCCTAAATGTGCTTTTAAACTTACTGAAATCCTATGCACTCTTACCCATGACTAAGTCCCTATTACAGTCAAATATAGGAACAGACTATAAACCTAAAGATGAAGACATTTCGAGTTTGATCTCAAAGCATTTTTAGTACATTCACAGGCAGAAAATCTGATTAGATACAGTACATGCACTCTGCCTGTTTTATATACCTGGCTTTTGTTAAGAATAAAAAAAAAGCATTCATTAAACAAACGTTCTACCCACCTGCTTTCTTTTACCTTCACTGTTTATTCTGCTTCAAGTGTTACAGTACTTAACATTATAACATGCAATCAACATGTGTAGAAACATTTCTTCTGGGCAGAATGAGCATGTGCGTTGATGGGGGATGGCATCGCATGTGCAGACCTTTGCCTATTCATTTCAATAGCATGCATCAGTTCAGTTCAGATATTGAAACAGACATGTGCAGGGTGGGGTGGAACCTGACCCCATGATACCATCTCCCTGCATATTTGCTCTACCCAGAACTGATGGTCCATAGTGAAGAAAGGCCAGGGTTTTATACACAGCCAGATATATAGGCAGCCAGTCGTGGATTTTCCAGATACTTTCTACCGGCCATCCACTTTATTATGATCATTCGTCTTGTGCATTTTGTCTTTCTCCCTCTTTGAGGATCAGGCTGTACATTAGCCCCTGTTAGAAGACAGGCGGGTGGCCTATTTGCCTGCCTTTAAACTTATTTGCCTGCCTTTAAACTTATTTGCCTGCCTTTAAACTTATTTGCCTGCCTTTAAACTTAGGGGACGCAGGTGGTGCTGTGGGTTAAACCACAGTGCCTAGGGTTTGCCGAACAGAAGGTCGGCGGTTCGAATCCCCGCAACGGGGTGAGCTCCCGTTGCTCGGTCCCAGCTCCTGCCAACCTAGCAATTCAAAAGCATGTCAAAGTGCAAGTAGATAAATAGGTACCACTCCAGCAGGAAGGTAAATGGCGGAGTCGTTTACCAGAAGCGGCTTAGTCATGCTGGCCACATGACCTGGAAGCTGTACGCCGGCTCCCTCGGCCAATACAGCGAGATGAGCGCCACAACCCCAGAGTCAGCCACAACTGGCCCTAATGGTCAGGGGTCCCTTTACCTTTACCTTAAACTTACGCTAGAAAAATGTAACCTGTGCCGTTAATAAAGATAGTGCAACTCGGCACAGCACGTTGGCGACAAATATTCACACAGTTGTTCAAAAATAATTTTACGCCATTTATTAAATATGTGAGAAAGAGACAATTACTTACAAAGTGCCATGAAAACTTACAAACGACCTAAAATAAAGTGAACTTGCAATATCAGATTTTACTAGGTTCTTACAAATTCTTGACTCAGTTTTTCGTTTTTTCTTGTTTTTTAAACAAGTTCAAGAAAGTTCAAGAAAAGGGTAAGTTCAACATTGTTCCCAGTAGCTGTGAGGAGCTGATGAAGCAGCGTACAAAGTAATAAAGAAGGCAGGGTGATTTGTTGGTGGATAACACATTCCCTCAGAACAGTTTTCTGACACGAGACAACTGAAGAAGCCCAGAAAACTGTGCTCAGGGAGTGTGCTATTCGCCAACCCCAACAAATCAGCCCCATCGGGGGCGAAACAGCAGCCTCCCAACTGCATGGATTGCTAGGGCAAAATGGGGATAGAACACTGACATCCTGTCTTCTTCTCACAGCTACCAGGAACAACGTTGAACTTGCCCTTTTCTTGAATCTTCTTGAACTTGTTAAAAAAACAAGAAAAAACAAAAAACCGAGTCAAGAATTTGTAAGAACCTAGTAAAATCTGATGTTGCAAGTTCACTTTATTTTAGGTGGTTTGTAAGTTTTCATGGCACTTTGTAAGTAATTGTCTCTTTCTCACATATTTGATAAATGGTGTAAAATTATTTTTGAACAACTGTGTGAATATTTGTTGCCAACATGCTGTACAAGTTGCGCTGCCTTTAAACTTATAGCAGTCTAAGCATTGCCCTGTCTGCAAAACTAAGTCAGTTGTTAAGTTTTCTGGTATTTCCTGTTCATGATTACGCTGGAAATCTTCTGGTATTTCATGACCAGGAAGTGGTTTCCCTAAGTGCTGGGTAAGGGGGAGAGTTTTGCTGTCAAAGTAATCTAGCTGTAACTGTTTTGCTATGTATGTTCTAGCACTGTCTGGTGTTATCTTAGGTCATACATCTGTAGCATAGGGCAATCTAAAATTATATACAAATCCTTGGAGGGGGGTGAGCTCCTTTAACTAATCAATTGATGGAACACATTAAACACTTCAGGTACTTAATCCTATTACTTCATTACTTAATAGATTTTTGAACGTTTTCTTTCAAAGACTACCACTCCCGTCTCCCAGCTATTCTACATAATACATCTGTTTCCTGCTCAAACCCCAGAGAGCAAGCATAGGGAAACTCAGCCCTCCAGATGTTTTGAGACTACAATTCCCATCATCCCTGACCACTGGTCCTGTTAGCTAGGGATGATGGGAGTTGTAGTCCCAAAACATCTGGAGGGCCGAGTTTGCCTATGCCTGCCGAGAGGGTTTAAAAACACTCTGTCAAGCACTACAACCCAGCAATAAATCCCAACTCAGCAATAGATGTTATCATAGATCCAAGGAGGTTTAGTCCCAGCAAATATTTTCCTATTTTCTCCTCCATAGAAGAGAACAGTCTGTTACTGTGAAAACCACACAGCTGCTTGCTATTTGCATACAGGATATTCACTTATACACATGACCCTAGCAGATTTGACATGTATTCTCTATTTGTGTCCTGTCACGTAATAATGAGATTGCAACCATACTCGGTTGTTCTTGTACTGTTTCTAAAATTATTTTAGCTTTCTTTTTTGAGGATATGTCTGTGAAAAGTCATAGGACAAACTTGGAAGGAGATTCAGAAATCAGTAATGATGATAACAAGAACGCTAACCAGTGGCAAATGTATTGTGAATCTAAATTTTCATCTATGTAGAAATTCGAATTTTGGAAGACAACAGGGATTTGGAATCTTCTCTGCAAAAGATCAGCATGCCTACCACAGATTTTGACAAACTTGAAGTGGATGGTATAAGTAAGTACAATCGACTACAGTATGTATCCTCCCCTTTTGATTTTACATAATGAGTGACAAGAGAAGAGTAGTGGCTATGGTAGCTATTTAAAGGCTTCATGTTTGGTAACTGTGGTCCTTTCCAGACTGCCAAGGATTCAAGGATTCAATCATCTACCAGAAATGCAAGTTGGTGCAATTGAAGTGGATTAAAGCATTCTGTCACCCTGACTCAACAAACCCACTTTTTTCTTTTTAAAGAGACTTCTTGCAATTGGGAGAGTGATGGGAAATTGCACTGAAAAGTGTGGGATGCAGGAAGATGTATAACAACAGCACAAGCGAAACAGGATGAATGCTCTTTGTCATATACTTTCCCTACAAAGAAATCAGAACGAATGTTTAGTAATAAGTAGACATAGGGCTCGTACACACATCTGCTTGTGCCCTGACTAGAAAGCATGGGTTTGACCATTTTCTCCCTTGCCCTGCTCCTTCCTAAGAGAAAACCAGCTCTTTAGGGATAGATTGGAACAGATGGTGATCCAGGGAAAGCCCAAATTGCTGTTTGTTCCGACTGAGCCTTAAAGAGTGCTTTTCTCTAAGGGAAAGAGGAAGTATAGAGAAGCCCATAGTCCAACCCCCACATAAGCTTTGTGCAGGCAAATCAGGGTGAATGACTCGTAAGCAGGTCATCTGAAGAAGCCCCATAACTGCTCAGAAACATGGCAGTTTGTCACCTCAAGCAGTGCAGGACACCTAAGGTGACTGGAATGCTGTGCACAGTCCTGATTGCCCCACACCAAGAATATTGTAGGAAATGGCAACCAAAACTATCAAGAGGCTAGAGCAGCTCCCTTGTGAAGAAAGGCCTTTTTAATTTAGAAAACAGCAACTGGCAGGAAGGAGGCATGGTAGAGGTGTGCAGAATGATGCCTATTGTGGAGAAAGTGGACACAGAGACATCTTTTCTCCCTCATAGTACTAGAACTTGAGGGAAAGGTAACTCTATGAAACTTATTGTACCAGTGATTCAGGAGGGACCCCACCCCAAACTACTTCTTCACAAAATGCACAATTCGTTTGCAGAATTCGCTATCACGAGATGTGCGATAGATCTTCAGCATTCGCTATTTGTAATCCCCTCTCTCCCTCTCCCTCTCTCCTCAGCCTTGTGGTACAAAATGGTGCTCCCTCCACGGTTTGATAAATCCAAGAAGTATCCCCTTCTCATACAGGTGTATGTAAAATTGTGTTTATTTATCCTTGCTTGCTTCCTTTCTTTAACATAACTTTGCTTTATTTGGGTGTCCCTTAACAATTATTGTCAAATACGCTCACGGCTAGTGACCATAGAGTAGTAAAATAGCTTTAAGTTATCAGATCAGGCCTGGTGAACCTCAGGTCTGAGGGCCACTTTTATCTGGTCCTTGGGACTCTTCTTCCCAAGCTACATCTCTGCCCAAGGCTAAGCCCCTCACCAGCCTTGCTCTGAATCTACCTCAAGTGCTTTTGCCTGGTTGGAAGGTGTTCCTGAAGTGTGATAATGTCATTTGTCTGCCTGGATAGAGAATGGGAGGGTGGAAACCTCAGTTGTTTTCCACCCCTTGACTATAGCCTCCTGTACACTCACTTTCCTCCCCTGCCCCCACCCTCTGCCATACATCCCCCAGCAGGTTCCCACAAGGGAATGTGACCATTGCCCAAGCTGACTGGGGCTGATGGGAGCTGGAGTAATCTGGAGTATCCTGGGTCCCCCGGCCCTGTGTTAGGCAATGCAACGTGACAAAACACCTTACCTAGTAACAATATATCATGTACCACAACACAGAAACAAAAAGGAAGGCAACGTGCCCAAGCCCTCTCAGCTGTGAACCTGAGCAATACCATTTTGCCTAGGCTCTGTATTTGTTAAAGATTTATTTTTTTGGCCACCATTTCCTTTTTCTTTAATAAAAAGGGAGTGTTTTGTAGTCCATAGCGCTGAATTTGAGATTCTGTGAATTTTCGCTGCAGGTACGGAGGGCCTTGCAGTCAAAGCGTGAAACACACGTTTGGGGTTAGCTGGACGACCTACCTTGCGAGCAAAGAAGAGATTGTGGTGGCTTTCGTGGATGGAAGGGGGACAGCCTTCCAAGGCGATGAAATGTTATACGCGGTCTATCGGAAACTTGGGGTTTATGAAGTTGATGACCAGATCTCAGCTGTAAGGTAAGGGAAAGAGTGCAGTTCTGCAAACCTACATTGCAAGCCTCTAGGAGAAAGGACTGTGTGGCTTTTGTACAGTGCCAGTATAGCTCTCGTTGCTAGACAAATGTGGCATCTTAAATATTAGCTGCATACAGTCCAGCAACCTATTCTCACAATGGCCAACTAGATACCCATGGGAAGCCCACAAACAGAATCTGAGAGCAACAACATTCTCCCCACCTGTGCTTCCTAGCAACTGATGTTCACTGGTGTACAAAAGTGGAGGTAGCGCATAGGAGCTGAAAGTAGTAGATTCTCCAGAAATAAGTAGCTCTATTCTCCATGAAATTGTCTGAATTTTCTTAATTATCATGCTAGTTCAAATTTCTTTTTCTTTTGGGAACGTTACAAAGAACACCTCAAATTTAGATATACTAACAAACATCTGGGTGTGCTTTTCATGCATGAGATACTTGGTCACTTGTTTGGGGATGCTTGTTCCCACACTCATCATCCGTTATCTCTGAGCAAATAATCCCATTTTGGCAAAATGAGCATTACTTAATGAAAGAGGTTGCTTCTGGACCCAGGTTTCCCACTGAAGTGGGGCCTAGAAGCAGCTGTGACTGTTACAACAGCAGTGGTCATTCCTGGATTGGGAGAGTTAGGGCAGAATGCTGCAGCACTGATGCTGACAGGAGTGAGACCCTATTAGCATATAACAGCTCAACTCAGAGATTTTCACTGTTTGCCGATTTGTTACTGGGCCAAGTTCAAGGTTTTACCATTGGTATATAAAGCCCTTAATGGTTTGGGACAATATTCCCTTACGCCATATGCGTCCATTCGACCACTTCAGTCTGCGGAAGTGGCCCTGCCATAGGGTGCCACGTATTACTAATTCTGCAGTTGAAACAAATCAGTCTTTTACACCTTGGAACTCCCTGCCTGTTGATATCAGATAGGCACCTTTATTCTGCTCTTTTCATTGCCCACCTAGACGTGTAGTAATTGCATCTGTTTTAGCTTATTGTTGATCTCAATTGTTTATCAGTTTTTGAATGTTTTTAACTGTCTTTTATTAACCATTTAATGTTACGTCTTATTTTATTGGTGAACCTCTTTGAATTTTTTATTTTATTTTATTTTTTACAATCCGTTGGTAAAAGGGCTTTGGAAATGATGTAGGGTTGCTTCTGAATGGCAGAGTCGGAAATAGAACCCATGAACTCTGGTCTCCAACACCTGTGATCTATATAGCTGATAACTTGCCTATCTAAACAGGTTTTATCTCTCCTGTCCTCTTTCTGCTTATTGACTCTTCCATTTCCTCTTCGTATCAAGAATCATGTTGCTTTAACCTCACTTTAAAAAAACAACCAGCAACAAAGATTGACACAGATGAGACGTTACACTATTTTGAGCCCCACAGCCATTACTTTCTATTGCACAGCGCAAGAACGCCTTGTTTTATAGTAACCATAAAACTTATGAATTAGCTTTAATTGCTCTAAAGTGTTCAGAGACAACAGAGGATGTGGCAGGTGCCCATCCAACTAGGTTAAGGTAAAACCAAGCTGCTCTTCTGTTCGTTCATTCATTCATTTAATTCGGGAAATTTATAGACAACTAAACATTAGCAGATATCATAATGGTGTGCAACATTAAAAATACAAGAGAGACTGGAAACATTTTTCCCCCAAAAAAGAAAAATCTGAGGCTGCCCACATTTGTTGGCAGTCTGCTGTAAAATATGTGTGTGTGTGTGTGTGTGTGTGTGTGTGTGTGTGTGTGTGTGGAAATGGCTCAACTTGCTGCAAAATAAAAATAAAAGGAAAAAATGTGTCTGAAAACATGCATTCAATTGACTTCGGTTGTTGGGGCCCAGTGTGCATTCAGTGTGCTTTGCACTAGAATGGTTGCAGCTTTTCAGCTCCAAATCTGCAAGCAAACAGGCAACTGCAAAGGCCAAGAACTCCGACGGAGAACGCTGTGGCGAGAGAAATTTGCTGAGTCTCTCCACCTGGTCTGAATTGCCCACTTGCTCTGTGGGGGCTCCTCCTCAGGGAGGTTGGTGAGGTTCCTGGTGTGAAAATGGCCTTGTTTGTTTTTCTTTGAAATTTGGCTTCCTCGAGTTTTTATTTTGTAATAATAATTTAAAACAGCAAACCGCAGACTGGGGAATAGTAAACAGCTGCTTGACCTACTTGTTTCTGCCGTTCTGTCATTTCCTCTTCTTTAACCACTTGCCCTCTCATAGCTTGTCTTTAGCTATTATTATTTTTTACATTTTTCAGAATCTGGAATTAATGCATTGTAGAGTTGTTGACTAGTTCTCTGGATTGTATATTGTTTTTGTTGCTTTGTCAAAACCAACTTAGAAATGAAGGCATTCTTGTGGTTGGCAGCTGAAGAAAAACCCCTTAGATTATCTGATGTAAATAATCCAAGTAATTTAGCCGGAAAAACTCTCCAAAATATTGTTTATTGGTTCTCCAGAAGCTGTAATGCAAAACACTGTATTTTGCTTTAAATTGCCAGCTATCTTCTCTGTCTGAGCTCTCTTTAAGTACCTTTCTGCCTGCATTTATGTTCCTCATTCTTTTAGCTAGAGAGCTACAAATATGCACAATGCTTCCCCCTTGTTCATTACTAAGTTACTCAGAGGAAAAGTTTTAGTCTTGTGCAAATCAGCCGTGTAGGTTTGCTGGGAGAGACTAAGTTGCCTAAAGCCATTCATAATAGATGGGTCAGGTTTTCAACTTGGGATTCTCCTCACGGTAGCCACTGTCCTGCACTGGAAAATACCAGAGCAAAAGGGTTTTGAGCATGTCCTAAGATGGGTGGATATTTGGGGTCTGTTTATTACAAGGGTGGGCAACATGAAGTCTTTGTCTTAATTTTGTGTGTGTGGCTAGGAGGTGAAAAGAGAGGTGACAGAAAGAGAAGAAAGTGAGTGGCAGAAAGAGAGGACTTTTCATGAAGACTTAAAAAAATAATAATCACAAACTCATGTTGAAAGAACAAGCTCTTTAGAGCTTTATAGGTCATAACTACTGATTCGAATTATTAATGGTATAAGGCTTGATTGATTTTGAATCAGGCTTTGGATATGCTTTGATAATTTGCATGTTAAATTACCATCATCACAGTACCTTGCTCTTCATGAAAACTGTATTTGAAATTGAGTATACCAAGTATTTTATAGCATAAGATTCTTGCAAGATTCTTGCAAGCGTATGCAACAAGAGGAGTAGATCAGTTCTAAGCAGGGTTCCTCATCACATCCAAACATAGCGAGCCCCAGTTTAATCCTGGCTTGTTTGAATTCAAGATGCAACGGGGGAATTCTGGTTAGTTTAAATTAAAACCAGAAGCTTTCAATCTCCTCCTCCTGTAGCACAGCAGAAGAAGACAGGGAAGAGTACTGAGCCTCCCCATAATGCACTATTGTGTCATATTACTATCCAAAGTGTCCCACTGTGTGCAGCACTGCCAGTTTCAAACCCCAGTTTAAATCATAGAGCGTATGAACTCATTAGAGCAATAACCATAATCTTCTGCTGCGTAACAACAACAACAAATCTTAATGGAACCCCAAAATATTCAAAAACAAAAGCTATTTTATCACCTTTGTTTTTTGAACTAACGAAACATTTTTTCCCCTTTTGAACAGAAAGTTTATAGACATGGGATTTATTGACGAAAAAAGGATAGCCATATGGGGATGGGTATGTATACTTTTTTTAAAAAAAGCTTGTTTAACCTTGTTCTGCTTACAGCTCCTTTTGTAAATGCCTTGGTGAAGCACAAGGAGGTTTCTTATGCACGGGCCCCCCTTTGTTCATTCTTCTCCATGGGACAGCTAGACTGCTGCATGTCTGTAATATATTCTAGATTTAATCACCACCTCAGCTGCGTCAACACTCTCCTTCTTCTGGGCTTGATTCTTTATGAGATTCTGAGATAATGCTGAGCCATAGTTTAGCATTATGAGAATGAGCATAGATGAGGTTTGAGATCACATGCTTTCCCTTCCCAGAGCCAGTGTGGTGTAGTGGTTAAGAGCGGTAGACTCGTAATCTGGGGAACCGGGTTCGCGTCTCTGCTCCTCCACATGCAGCTGCTGGGTGACCTTGGGCCAGTCACACTTCTGTGAAGTCTCTTAGCCCCACTCACCTCACAGAGTGTTTGTTGTGGGGGAGGAAGGGAAAGGAGAATGTTAGCCGCTTTGAGACTCCTTCGGGTAGTGATAAAGCGGGATATCAAATCCAAACTCTTCTTCTCTTCTTCCTCCTCTGGTGTGGCTGACAGCTCTGAAAGCTTTTTGCTTCCATTTTAGACATCATGATGGCCAAACCTGGGCAAACTGTAATCTAATTGTGCTTCGTGCATCTAAACATATCATCTCTTAAGCACAAGGACTTCTGCTGCTTGAGCAATAGAACTTCATATTTCTCTCCCTGTCTCCCTGCACATCTGTTCCAGGGGGTTGGAGGGGAAACCCAAAACAGAATGGGTCCGAGTGGTTTTCTGTTTCCCCTGCCACTTTCCCTGGGAAAACCTACTCTTTAGCACTGAATTGGAACAAACATCAATCTGCAGAGAACCCGATTATCACTTGCTCTGATTCAGTGGTGAAGATTGGGTTTTCCAGGGGGAAAGTGATGGAACAAGCACAAGTCTGGATGAGCCTATTATGATTTAATGGCAGTTTGTTAAACCTAGGATGAACAGTTCCCCATCAGGATCCAGTACAGAGCCTGCAGACTTAAGTCAGTTGCTAGCCAACAATTAATTTCAGGTGTCCAATGATTTCCATTTTGTTAACGTTACTTAGTCTCTGATTATCTCTCAAGAAGTGTTACGGTCTCGCTCTCTTCAGCTGTGCTCTTTTGCCAGGAAAAATTATCTTAGGTCTGTCACTGCTTGTTTATCCTGTTTTTCTTCCTTGGCCTGGATTCCCATAAGAGCAGCTTGCCCAGAAGCACAATACAGGACAGAGTAAACTTGCTGGTATTAGAGGTCAAACTATTTTATTTTATTGTTTTGATGCTGAGTGCTTATATTAACAAACTTTGATTTATTTTATTTATTGGGCTGATGGCCAACGTTGACATAGCTATAGGCGTCCTCTTCTAGCAGGGTGTGATTGAATGATGCTATGGATAAGGTATTCTGAAGTTGGGCTTAGTATCTGGGAAATAGTGGGTGGGAAATAGTGGGTGGGTGTACATGCTGAGTTTGCTAAGCTCACCCAGTCCCAAGAACACCCAAGGGCAAGTAGCATAAATAACATAGGAAGAACATGTTTCTTTTCCCCAGGAAAGTTCATAAAATACAGTGGTACCTTCGGTTACATACGCTTCAGGTTACAGACACTTCAGGTTACAGACGCTTCAGGTTACAGACTCCGCTAACCCAAAAATAGTACCTCAGGTTAAGAACTTTGCTTCAGGATGAGAACAGAAACTGTGCTCCGGCGGTGCGGCAGCAGCGGGAGGCCCCATTAGCTAAAATGGTGCTTCAGGTTAAGAACAGACCTCCGGAACGAATTACAGTGGTGCCTCGCAAGACGAAAATAATCCGTTCCGCGAGTCTCTTTGTCTTGCGGTTTTTTTGTCTTGCGAAGCATCCCTATTAGCGGCTTAGTGGATTAGCACTATTAGCGGCTATTAGCGGCTTAGCGGCTAAGCGGCTTAGCGGCTAAGCGGCTATTAGCAGCTTAGCGGCTTAGAAAAAGGAGGAAAAAAGCGAAAAAAGTTGCAAGACTTGCAAGACGTTTTCGTCTTGCGAAGCAAGCCCATAGGGAAATTCGTCTTGCGAAGCGCCTCAAAAAATGGAAAACCCTTTCGTCTAGTGGGTTTTTCGTCTTGCGAGGCGTTCGTCTTGCGGGGCACCACTATACGTTCTTAACCTGAGGTACCACTGTAATTTGTCTTTTATGACTGACATTGCCATTTGTGTGTCAAAGCTTCTCTCTCTGCCCATCTCCCCTCCATTTTGCTCTCTCTCGTTTCTTGGCATTTTAGTTTTTCGGCCCATGGGAAGGAATTGTCTTTAAAGTTTTAATTATTTAGAGCACATTGATTATGTTTGGCCACTTCAAAAACCGTGGAACATCCCCTAAGGCAAGTGCTGCTCAGGGGATATTCCCATCAGCTGGTGGCACTGTGGTCTAAACCACTGAGCCTCTTGGGCTTGCCAATCAGAAGGTCGGAGGTTTGAATTCCCGTGATGGGGTGAGCTTGCGTTGCTCTTTCCCAGTTCCTGCCAACCTAGCAGTTCAAAAGCACACCAGTGCAAGTAGATAAATAGGTACCGCTGTAACAGGAAGGTAAACAGCATTTCCGTGCGCTCTGGCTCGCAGTGTTCCATTGCGCCAGTAGCGGTTTAGCCATGCTGGCCGCATGACCCAGAATGCTGTCTGTGGACAAACGCGGGCTTCCTCAGCCTGAAAGTGAGATGAGCGCTGCAACCCCATAGTCGCCTTTGACTGCACTTAATCATCCAGGGGTCCTTTACCTTTTTTACCTTTTACCCATTAGCTGAAGGATGGAAGGGAGAAGTGATGCTTACAGATTTCCTCCTTGAGTCACTTGTGCCCTGCAATAATAATAATAATAATTCTTACTGGCCTCCATGGTCCCCTTCTTGCTCTTTGCAGATGCTAAGCCCTCTGTCTCTCTGAGTCAATTGGTCCAGCTGTGAACTCATCCTCACCCACTAGTCCCCAGTTATTTGGATTTTTTGCCAGGAGGCAGCAGACGTGGGTGACAGCCACCATTCCACCCTAGATGGCAGGCAGCTAAGCATTTCAGCATTGTGGGTGTGATCAAGAAGCAAGGGATTATGTAACTGTGTGGGGTGATCCGAGCCTGCTTCATGATGTGTCTTGAAGACAGGGCACGAAGGCACTGCACTCTGATGCTCCAAGTCTTTATTTAGCTGCTACACACCAGACTTCTGTCAGTAGCTCTGTGATTTATTTCCTTTGAGAAGGCACTTGATGAAGATCCATGCGAAATGTTGTCAGTGGGCTGGTCCCTTGTAGCTCCCGCTTGTCCATCCCATTCCTGTGCATGTTTACTCAGGAGTAAGTTCAGTAGGGCTTGCTTCCAAGTGACTGTGCATAGGATTGCAACGTTGCAGGATAATCCTGTGAATGTTTACTTAGAAGTTAGCAGGTCCCACTGTGCACCATGAATCTTATTCCAAATAATGTTTATTTTTAGAGACAGTGGTACCTCAGGTTACATATGCTTCAGGTTACATACGCTTCAGGTTACACACTCTGCTAACACAGAAATAGTGCTTCAGGTTAATAACTTTGCTTCAGGATAAGAACAGAAATCGGGTTCTGGCGGCGCAGCAACAGCAGGAGGCCCCATTAGCTAAAGTGGTGCTTCAGGTTAAGAACAGTTTCAGGTTAAGAACAGACCTCCGGAACGAATTAAGTACGAATTAAGGTACCACTGTACTACATTTTATGGCCACCCAGTTTTACCGCTTCACAGTGACTGGAAGAGGTATCTAGCCAGTCTATGTGAGTGTAGTTGAAGTCACCCATTACTACAACATTTCCTCTTTGGGGTGCTTCCTTGATTCCATTCTGCATTTCAAGGTCTTCCTGAGCATCTTGATCAGGGGGACAATTTCACATGCCCAGTACTAAATTACTCTTCAGACCTGGCAGGGCTTTTTTCCAGCCAGAACCCACCATTGTAAGAGAACAAGGGAGTTCTCTTATGGTGAGTTACAGCACCACTTTGTCTAGAGAAATAGCACTGGGGCCCAGTATCACCAACCAGCCTATCCAGAGGGTTGGAGACCATTCCAGAAATGTGAAAAGCAACACATCAGGAACAAGGAGGACGATTAACATCAGGATTGACTGCCCCAGTAACCATGCCCCCTGGGGTTGTCGCCTCACCAGGCTTCCTAGGTTGGCCACGCCTGAATAAAGATAAAATAATAATAAATAATAATAATTTTATTATTTATAGCCCACCCATCTGGCTGGGTTGCCCCAGCCACTCCAGCACATATAAAAGCATGATAAGACATAAAACATTAAAATCTTCCTGGTACAGGGTTGCCTTCAGATGTCTTCTAAAAGTTGTATAGTTATTTATCCACAAGGAGGGTGTCACTGCCGAGAAGGCACTCTGCCTGGTTCCCTGTAGCTTCACTTCTTGCAGTGAGGGAACCGCCAGAAGACCTTCTGAGGTGGATCTCAGTGTCAGAACTGATTGATAGGGGTGGAGATGCTTCTTCAGGTATACAGGGTCGAGGCCACTTAGGGCTTTAAAGGTTAGCACCAACACTTTGAACGCTTGGAATTGTATCAACATTGTGATCTTCTGCCTCTGGAGATCCTGCCACCTGAGGAGGCCACCTCATCTGGCTTCATCATGGGCTTGCCCTGGTACATAGATACAGCAGAAAGTTACTTCATTGAATTATTCTAGGGGTGTCCCATCCAAAGAAAACTAAATGCTCTAGAGCTGCTGTGGGAATGGAACCACTTGAGGAAATGAGGATTGTTTAATGCTACCTGCCTTGCAGACTCTTTTCCTTACTGCTGCTTTCCCTCCCACTGCTCTTGAGATTAGCAGCATAGCAGAACATCTGGTCACAAAGGACTACACCCCTAGGAATCAAACTCACAAGGAAAGCTACTGCATAAATGGAAAGAAACTGCGCAACCCATTTGCTTGTCCCTGTGCCTGGTAGAGAATTACTCAGACTTATGCTGGAGAATCCTTGGCTTATGTTGCTGCCTCAGCTGCCAAAGCAAATATTCCCTTTGGCTTTCATGCTTTACCACTCGGATTCTTAGAGAGCTAATACTTCATTTCAAGGTTACTAACTTCCATCCCGTTTCTTCCTAGTCTTACGGTGGCTACGTTGCCTCGCTGGCACTTGGGTCTGGCACTGGAGTGTTTCAGTGCGGGATGGCAGTGGCTCCTGTCTCCAGCTGGGAGTATTATGGTATGGAAACAACTTGTCAACATCACACCTTGAAAGCAGGGCATAGACAATGAATTGTTTTAGCAATGATGTCACTGTGAGGTGCTCTGCCGCTTGCGAAATTTACAAGAACCGCTGGCCTCAGCTAGGAACACATTCTTCAAAATACACACACACACACACACACACACACACCAAGCATGGTTCTCTTTGGCTAAGGTTGCCTTTTGGGGTTACACACAAACACACACACACACACACACACACACACACACACACACCAATTCCCAAGGCTGGTTTGCACAGTTCCTGGTTATTACAGCAGTGAATATTGGAGAAATATGAGCTGGCAGTTAAGGAATGTCTTTCATTTGGAATAATATTGTTACAAAAATTGTGTGCCACCCTCACTCTCTGCTGAGCGATAGCAAGGGTCCATGTTTTCCTAAGACTGCAACCCAAACCCCACTTACCTGGGGGGAAGTAAGCCCCACCAAATTCAACAAATTCTTCCGAGTAGACATGGTTAGGATTTCACTCTAAAAGGATGGAAAGCAGGGGAATTTTGGGGCAAGGAGGCTCGTTTCCAAGTACAGCAGAGACCATCCTTCACTCACAGACAAGTGTGTAATTATTGGGACCAGATTCAAAGGTTCCCCCCCCCCTCCAGCGGCATTTTACATGTGCAGCAATCCACACATAGGAACCCATTTCCACGTGTAGCAAGACTGAATTTATAAATAAAAGTTTCTTTGGCATAAAGAAACCAACATGCAATTTATGCATTTTATGGAGGATTGTATTAAAATCACTCATCGCAGCCTTCCTGAGTTCTGAATACGAGACAAGGTTTAAGAAGCAGTTAGCTTAATAAATTTTCTTTCCCTTTGCAAAAAAATATTTGCACAGACTGAATTACGTGGTTGTCTGTGGCCCTTTTACAAGGAAAAATAAGAGTTTGTTTTGGTGGATGTTCATAGCCTTAAGATACCGCCAGCCTAACATTTATGACTACGGCTCCACCAGTCCCCTCCCATGACTGGCCCCGACTACTGCTGATTCTTTCCCCATATTGCAAGGCAGCTATTCCCAGAAGTAAAGCAAAAACACTCCCTCTGCAAATTCCTTAGGGCCTGGTGCCGCCAAAGTTAAGCACTGTTAAGTTCTTGCGATGCTAAAGGGAGAGATAAGCACATCTGCTCAATTCCTTTCCCAGTGAGATCAGTGGGATTTTCAGAATGTAAACTTCGGCTGAATCATGCTTTTAATGTGGACCAGGACTGCACAACATGCAAGTATGCTGGGAGTCATGTATTGTGCTTTGCCCAGCATTTTTGCAGCCCCAGACAGCTCATTATTGAGTCCTCAGAAGGCTACTGTACATGAATTGCAGGCCATTTTATACACTAGTAACAAAACTGTGGAAACTTTTAGGAAAAGTTGTACTGTATTTCTAAGGTTTGATGGCTCATAACAGTGTTTTTAAGAATAAAATTAATATCATTAGAAAGATACAGTCATACCTCATGTTACGTTTGCTTCAGGTTGAGTGTTTTCAGGTTGTGTCCCGTGGTTACCCAGAAGTACCAGAAAGGGTTTCGCCACTCGTGCATGTGCAGACATGCAAAATGACGTCACATGCATGCACAGAAGCAGCGAATCACAACCCGTGCAAACGCGGGTTGCATTCTGCTCATGTTGCAAACAGGCCTCCAGAATGGATCTGGTTTGCAACCAGAGGTACCACTGTACTTCCATACAGAATATAGTGCAACAAACTATGTTGAATTATTTTTATTCTGAAGACAGCATACCCATATTTGGTAGTGATGGAATAAGGTGCATAAGAAGAAGAAATGGAGAAGGTTTGCTGCCTAAATGCAATGCAGCTGCCATCTAGTCTGGGACCGATTGACAGCAAAAGGCGTGGGGAGAATTTGTGTGATTAATGGTACTCTAAATGGTGAGATGTTATGAAATACCTTTTATCTTTGGTTTTTCGGGAGTGTGCCTTCTTTTATTTTGCTGTAACTTTTGATAGTATAAAGGTGATTCAACAAGCTTTGTTGCATTATATTCTGCACTGGATTGTCTTTCTAATGATATATGACTTTATGGATTATTCCCCAAAAGATGGATGTTATGAGCCACCAAAGATCAGAAATACAGATTTCCCAAAAGCTTTCTATGTTTTGGCCACTAATGTATGTCTGGTGACCCGTGTCCAGTGGTTCACGAGTTACAGCAGGGCAAACGTCAGATTTTAACATACTTTGTGGGAAATTAAGAGCAATGTCTTTGAACATCTGAATGCACAGCAAGGAGTAAACCTTGCTATTCAAGAAGAACATCAGATGAGCCTCCTGGATCTTGCCAATGGCCCATCTAGTCCAGAAACCTGTTCTCACAGTGGCTGACCAGATGCCTATGGGACGCCTGTAAGCTGGACAACACTCTTCCCTTCTGTGGTTTCCAGCAGCTGGTATTTAGAGGTGCACAGCTTCCATCCATCGAGGAAGACCATCTTCTCTCTCTCATGGCTACTAGCCATTGACATTCTTGCATATGGACTTTGGTGTGTGTATCCTGTCATCAACATGTCATTATATCTTGCAGCATCCATCTACACGGAGCGCTTTATGGGCCTCCCAACCAAAGAAGACAATCTGGAGCACTACAGAGTAAGAATAACGAAACATTTCCCTCTCTTTCTTCTTCTCCTTTTACCAGTTAACCTCAACTTCCTTCCCTGCCTTTCTTTCCTTGGCTTAGTGGTATGTGTGCCACTTCTACCATCCACTGCTTCCATGATACTTGAGTGTAGATTCGGAGAAGTTGGTAGCAGAAGAGAAAGGAGGGAAAGGGGTTGAAAATTGTTTGATGAGAATGGCTTGTTACTTTGTGCACTGTTGTCTACTCAAGGTCAGAGTCTGGGCCTACTAATTAGAAGTAGGCCTCTTAGCTTCTTAATTTCCCTCTCTCTCTCTCTCTTCACTGGACTCAGCTACATTAGTAAAGGAAAAGCATTTTAAATGTGTTATAACATTGTGACACCAGGTGCCACTGTAAAGTTCCATCTTTCACTAATGTGATTTCCCATTATGAGGTTGACAACACGTTTTCCTGATTTTTTTTTTTTTTTAATGTGTCTAGATCCAGCCACTTTCTTTAAATTCCTTTTCTATTCCTTTTTCTTCTTCTTTACCTTCAAATTGTAACACACCAAAATGCAATCTCTGGGAAATTAAAAAGGCAAAAGAGAAATGAGAAAAAAGCAGCATGTCTAGCAGCACATCACAATTGCTACATCAGGTAGAAGAATCATTAAGTGAGCCACCCAAACCCTCAGCAATGTTCAAGCTTTCCATGGGGAAGAAAGCTCAGAAGTCACCGGCCTAGTAGGGAATCTGTGGGGCCAAGCCGTTCTTACTGCTGATGGTCGCCACATCATGAAAGGGTTTTATGTTTGGCAACCACGGAGTTGTTCATTTCTGTTTCTCCCCGCCCTCCACTTTGCAGAATTCGACAGTGATGGCAAAAGCAGAGAACTTCCGTGATGTGGAGTACCTTCTCATCCATGGAACAGCAGATGGTGAGGTTTATGAAAAGCTAGTACAGTTACCGAGAAATCACTTTGGTTAGGAAATGCTAAGCTTTCTTCTGTGCCCACGATTAGGGTCAGTACTCGCAATACATTTTATGTTTTTCTTTCCAGCACATCAAACAAAGCTGACTCACTGTTGATCATGATTCTATGGTCTGCTGTAGAGTTTAATAACTCATGGCATGTCTAATGCAGCACAATTGTGTGCTTTCTGGTATTTTACCAGGTGTGTTTGGGTTTTTTTTTTAACCAGTCGTTTTCATTTTGTGTCTCCCCTCTCCCCCATTTTCTTGTTTCAGATAATGTACATTTTCAGAACTCAGCACAGATCTCCAAAGCCTTAGTCAATGCACAAGTGGATTTCCAGGCAATGGTAGATATTATCAAACAATTTAATTATAATGTTTGATTCCAAGATTAGGTTTATCAGGGACTGTATGTACCGGTAGCTCAGCAGGAGAGCACATGCTTTGCAGGAACTTCCAAGCTGAATTTCCAGTTATTATATTGAATACATTAAATGGGCAGAACTCTAAAATCCTTCCAATTGTTTTTCACATTAAAATGTTGTTTTTAAAAAACAAAACAACCAAAGAGAGAGAGAGATTGAACTGCGTCTCCTGAAGCACCATGAAATACCTGAAAGTCACCTTCCCCTGATCTCTGATAGATATGAATGGTTCTGCTTACTCTGTACATGCTCAGAGGTGCACTACTCAATTAATTATGGGGTTACAATACGTGTTTCTCTTCCTCTTCAGTGGTATGCTGACCAGGACCATGGGATTCCAGGCCTTTCTCTTAAGCACCTCTACACCCACATGACCCATTTCCTCAAGCAGTGTTTTTCCCTGGCTTAAGGAGAGTCCCTCCTCTCTGTGGGCCTGCACAACAAGGAGAACAACGTGTGCTTTGCTAGAAAGCAACACGAGCTGCGCAGATTAAGCATATTCTGGAAGCGGGATAAGAAAGCGAGAATTAAAGAAGGCTTGGCATGGACAGTCTCTTGTGAACACATGAGCATTAGCAAATAATATTACAGTTTGCGTCCAGGTACACATATTTGTTAGGAAACAAATGAACAATAAAATAAAAATAAAAACAAGTGTTTTGAAGGTTGCACATTTTGCTTCTTTTCCTCCTTCAGTCCTCAGGGGTCAGAGACATGGATCCATCGTGGAGTAGGGGACAGGGTGCCAACTTGAATAAAATATTGGGGCACGTAAGCCCGCATAATCGATCACATGATGCAGTGCACGCACACTATTTGAATGGCAATGCCCATCAACTTTGGGGGGCAGCCCCCTCAAATATTTTATTGGAGGGGCTGATGCCCCCTCGGTCCCTATGGTAAGGGAGTATTTCTGAAAGGGACATAGCTCTGTGATACAGCATGCTCAGTCTCTAGGAGCTCCAAGTAAAATATGGTCTGCCTCAAATCCTGGGGAGCTGCGGCCAGTCAATATTGGCAATTGGACCAATGTACTTACTCGGTTTAAGGCAGCCTGCTTTGTTCCTACAGGAAAAGGTAGCCTCGACTGTGTTCACACTTCTGTTTCCTGTGCACTCACTGCCTTCCTGGTGCTGGGTTTTTTAATATATGCGCACATGACGTTATCCAAAATGCATATGCATCCTGTCCTTTGTTGTGAAATACCACTGTTTGTTGTTTCTCAAACCAGCTTGACACCAATTGATGGGAGTCCTTAAGCCATTCCTAATTCATCTCCAGCCAATGAGACGAACACCGTAAAAACATCCCCGCCATTCAATGCCCTCCGGCGTATGCACAAATGGAAATCAATCTGCTGCTAATTAATCTGTGCTGGTGCGAATAGCTGTGGGGGAAGTGCTGTGAAATGCACTGGTGAGAACACATTACTGCCCTCTAGGGGCAGCTTATGATGCCAGGGGGAGGAACTGTCAAATCCAAAGCCTTACTGGGCTCACTTATGGCAGATGATGGTGTTGTTTGTGATTCAAGGACCCACCACCTACTTGAGGATAAGAAAGACACATGGACACGGTATATTAGGTTAATGGGCTAAAAAAGGCCACAACTTTATTGATTACAGCATGTGAGAGGTATTGGCTTAGGCATTGGATTAACCACAGCGAGTGACTCCACCACCTGAGGGAGGGGTGAGTCTATCAAGGGTTACTGGACGGGAAGCGTTTGAGCGGCGAAACCCCACCCTCAAGCCTCCACCTGGTTGGTTGGCTACCCGGGGGCGTGGCGCGGCACCTGGGGCGGCTGGGCAGGGGCCCAAACGCCCCCTGCCAACGTGGGAAACAGCTCCCACTCGCAACTCCTCCCCTCTGCAAGGAGGAGAGGCTTTCTCTGGTCCTCTCCTTTTCATGTGGGGAGGACACTGTGTCCCACCCCCCAGCATTCCCCTCTCCACAGTCCCAAATCAGCTCCAACCAGCTCCACGGCTGATGTCTTCCCTTTTTCTGAGGATGTGTCTGGGGAGTTTGAGGCCTTTGCATCCCCTGATCTAGCCTCAGCACACACACTGTTTGCTGTTACCCACTCACCCCCCAGCTCAAGTCTCTGCACCTGAGAAAGGAGGCTTATGAGGTAAGACCTCCTCTGAGGTCAGATGGAGATCGGTTCTCTTGCTGTCATGACTCTCTGTTGGAGGCCATAGGATTGTTCTCCAATGAAATTAAAGGAAGCCCAGGCAGCACAAATGAATCATTGCCATGAAAAATAGCAATCAAGCAATGGATTGTTCAAGAGCAAAGGTGGGCCATGACTCAGTGGTAGAGCATCAATCCCCAGCATCTCCAGGTTGGGCTGGGAGAGAACCCTGCCTGAAACCCTGGAGAGCTATCAGTGTAGACCAGTGATGGCCAAACTTGGCCCTCCAGCTGTTTTGGGACTACAACTCCCATCATCCCTAGCTAACAGGACCAGTAGTCAGGCATGATGGGAACTGTAGTCCCAAAACTGCTGGAGGGCCGAGTTTGGCCACCACTGGTGTAGACAGTATAGAGCTAGTCTGACTCAGTACAAGGCAGCTTCCTCTGTTCCTAATATGGTAGCTATCCAGATGTTGTTGGATTCCAGCTGCCATCATCCATGATCTTTGGCCAAGCTGGGTGTGGTTGATGGGACCCGGAATCCAACAGCATCCGCAGGGCTCCATGTTGGCTGCCTCCGGTCTACTGAGCTAAAACTGCAGAGGTAGGGAGTTGACTTGCTGTGCAGCTATCTTGTTTTGTTTCAGCCTGATTCTCTTGCCATGAGAAGACTTTTCAGACAGCAGACACATCTTTATGTAAATGCCTCTGCCAAGCTGTTTTTGACGATTAAATTAAACTCTGATAGGAACTCTTTTAGAAAATATTAAATTCAGCAAAAGGGTTTTTTGGAAGCGCTGCCAATTAAGAGCGTTAATGAGCTTTTTGTTGGTAATGTAATTAGAATTCAGCTGCTCCAATTGTTAAAGGGGGGGAATTATAGCTCAGAGAAAGTTAACACTAAAAAAAAAAGCAAATACAACACAGAAGAGCACAAATTTAAAGAGTGATTATATAGGATCAGCAAGGAGCCTGGCAGCAATGTCTCTTCCATTCCATAACTTTGCAAACAGGGGAGGAGCTGGCAGTAACAGAGCCCAAACCTCTGATCCCTTGAACTGATACAGCTTTTCTAGCCACTATTATGATGGCAAAACCTTCCTAAGGTTCCTTTTAATCTGATCTTCACCTCCCTTGAAATTCCTTGCATGTTTGGTCTAGGCGGGAACCTCTGAATGAAATGTGAGATTTCACATGTGACGAAATCCAACGGCAGTTCCAGTTTGGTGCAGTGAAGTTGCAATAATATACACACTTACAGCGCAGTCCTAACCACGTCCTCACAGAAATAAATCCTATTGAATTAAGTGGGGGGGCTTTCTCCCAGATAAATGAGGGTTTAGGCTGCAGTCTCGGTAGGGAACTAAAGCAAGGCAGCCCATGTGCCCAATATAGGACAATCCTATATTGCAGGAGCGGGAAACCTCTGGTAGAGGTCCCAGTTTGGCCCGTGAGGCTGTTGTCACAAAACCATGGCCACTTGCCACACATCAGAAGTCATATGTGACACTACCCAGACACTGAGGTCCAGTGCTGAGGGCCTTCTGGGGGCTCCCTCACTGCGAGAAGCCAAGTTACAGGGAACCAGGCAGAGGGCTTTCTTAGTAGTGGCACCCGCCCTGT
Organism: Podarcis erhardii; assembly: GCF_964252035.2. Taxonomy (NCBI): domain Eukaryota; kingdom Metazoa; phylum Chordata; class Lepidosauria; order Squamata; family Lacertidae; genus Podarcis; species Podarcis erhardii. The sequence goes on along the minus strand of NC_138497.1, from coordinate 109,547,250 downwards.
GGAATGCCCTCCCACCAGATGTCAAAGAGAACAACTACTGCCAGACTTATAGAAGACATCTGAAGGCAGCCCTGTTTAGGGAAGCTTTTAATGTTTGATGCATTGCTGTATTTTAACATCTTGTTGGAAGTCGCCCTGAGTGGCTGGGGAAGCCCAGCCAGATGGGCGGGGTATAAATATATTATTATTATTATTATTATTATTATTATTATTATTATTAATCATCATCACGTATTTTTCGCTCTATAAGATGATGCACCAGACCATAAGGCACACCTAGTTTTTGGAGGAGGAAAACAAGAAGAAAAAAAATTTGAATCTCAGAAAGCCAGAACAGCAAGAGGGATCACTGCGCAGTGAAAGCAGCAATCCCTCTTGCTGTTCTGGCTTCTGGGATAGCTGCGCAGCCTGCATTCGCTCCATAAGACACACACACATTTCCCCTTACTTTTTAGGAGGGAAAAAGTGAGTCTTATAGAACAAAAAATACGGTAGCTGATGGAAAGTAAAAGGAAGCTCATTGGATTGGGGACTGTGGGGAACTGAGTTTTGCAGCCGGTCTCCTGCAGAAAGCAACATTGCCGGCTATATGGTTGGGGTTTCCCAAGTGCTGAGCACAGGGCTGGCAAAGTCCAACGTGCTATGTTTCCCAAGCGCCTGGCAACCAGCCAACTGCCGGATCTAGGTTCTTCTGTCTGTACCATTCCCAAAAATGTGGTTTTTGAAAAATGTAGCATTGAAAAATATAAATATTTTTTTTAAAAAGAGATAAATGAATCAGAAGAACGGAGAAAGAAGAACCTTGATAGCAGGCTAAGCAGACATTAAGGTCACCAGGTTATAGTCTTCCCAACAATGGCAGGTTGTATTTCTATTTTAAAAATTACAACAATTATTTCCAAATGTGCATTTATACATAAAAAGCACGTGCAATTTCAACTCAAATCTGTGCCCTCTTTTGGAAGGGATGTGTAAGCAAATGCCCACATAAAATAAGACAGTGGAACACAGTGGTGTTCAAGAAGTTTCAAAGAAGTGATTCATAGATGGAATGAAATAAATAAATGAAATAATCCTAAGAATGCACAGATTTCTTCGTTGGTGGGCCCTGCTAGAAACTTACCAAGAGGACGTTAGTGCCCTGTGTTCCTTTGGGGTCTTCCTTATAGAGATTTAACATTTAACTTAAACAGGCAGATTTGGATCAAGTCTTTTGAGCGGGGAGGGGGGCTGTGCATGCTGAGCAAATCAAATTCAAAGGCTGCGAGCAGCAGGGGGGAGCTCCAAGCAACTGAGTAAATGAGGCACTGCAGATTTAATAGGTCTCCCAGATTTAACCCATAATAACTGCAATATATTGGTACTGTTGCTTTAAGTCCAAATCAGAGAGGCCCTCTAGCAAAAGAGATTTGTGTCTCTGGTTAGAAGAAGGAGTGAAGTCAGATTTGTAATGATTTACACAGGCTGCCAAGACCAAATTCCTTTAGACTTTTCTCCCCCTCCGCTAGGGCAGGAAAAATTCATATGAAGCAATTGAGACATCTAGGAGTTTAGCGACCTGTAATGTGCAGATGCACCCACAGCCTGCCCTCCAACAAAAAGCAGCAGCAAAGGAACACTTTCGACCAGAGGTAAAGGAGAAATTCAATACAGTTCACATTTAAAGCCAAATCAATCAAATCCACACTTCATGAAACAATAGGCAAACCAAAATACTGCTGGCCTTTGAAGTTCGCACTCATCTGAATTTTGCAATGCAGGTCTTGTAAACCAACCAATGTTTACAAAAATGCATTATATTATTGGCTGATTTGTTTAATTTGTATACCGCCATACTTCTGTAGAGCTCACGATGGTTCACTACATAAAACATCAGAGGAAAGTGTGCATAAAAATGAAGGTACAGCGGTACCTCGGGTTACAAACTTAATTCGTTCCAGAGGTCTGTTCTTAACCCGAAACCATTCTTAACCTGAGGCGTGATATCGCTAATGGGGCCTCCTGCTGCCGCCGGTGCACTATTTCCGTTCTCATCCTGGGGCAAAGTTCTCAACCCGAGGTACTACTTCTGGGTTAGCGGAGTTTGTAACCCGAAACGTTTGTAACCCGAGGTACCACTGTATTAGTGAAAATACATACTAAAATCCACCATGTTAGGGGAAATTGCTTGCACAAATGTGTACCTTAGTGAAAACCACATAGTGAAATGTATTTATCGGGTGGGGGGGAATGCACTAAAATGCTGGTAAATTTTCATGAGGATTTTTTAAAATAGCAATTCAAAAAAATCACAAAATGCTACAAAATGTGCTAAATTTCAGATGGGGGGGGGGGAGGAACAGAGAAGCCGGAAGATCCTTCCATCGCTATCTGCAGCTCTGGGTTGTTTAACTGAAACGTTTGAGCAAGAAAGTCCATGGAGCAAGGAGCTTCTTCATGGAAACGAGTGGGATTTTTAAGGGGAGGAGTCTGAAAGGCAATGCAAAGGCACCATGTTTTGTTCCATCCTGAAAGGTTTTCTTTCTTTCCTATTGCTTGCTTGAGGAACACTGATCTCATGATAAACGCCAGTCTGGAGCACCCTGTACCAAAGTACAGTCTAAAGGGGCAATAACGGAAGAAGCTTCCTGATGTAAGATTGGAGCTAATCCTTCATTTCAGGAGTCTGTAGTACAGCTTCTGAGCTGCATGGTTTTCCCCTTCCATAGTGGAGCTGAAACCATGAACTCAGCCTTTCAGCATCTCCCAACACAAAGCTGTGTGCAGCAAGATGGTGCCCAGGTTCATGAAACTGCTCCAGGTTTTTAGGGTTGCAATCTTATACACTCATTGAACACAGTAAGACTCGCGTCTGACTACTGAGCCTTGGTCTGCCAGGATGATTGACTGTGGAAAAGCATCCTCAGCCAGCCAAGATGTTAGTGACTTCATGTTTTGTCATCAAAAGAATCGAATCACATCTATATCCCATTTTATCTTCCTTTTTTCAGCGTGCCTAACAAGTTTGCAATCAGAGGGTGCAGATGTTTAGTACATTTTGCCTAAGTGCTCTAATCACTTGCAGTTAAATGAGATTATTCCTGTTTTGCCGCTGCTTATTATTTTCCATTAAAATTTCATTTTCTGAAACTACAGTCAGAAGTACTCTCAGGGTGCAAAGTCCTTTGCTTGCGTAAATTGAAAGTAGCCAACTTCAAGTTCTGACTATGGGGGATTAAAAAAGAAATAGTGTTGCTTGCAGTTAAGCTGCAATCTTATCCATTGGGGGGGTGCTACAAAACAATTTTTAATGGCCTGCAAAGACACCGCCCCACACACAGATTTGGGATGCAGAGGCAAAGAGAGAGGAAATTTAAAGCAGCCACAGGGAGGGAACAGAGCTAAATGTCCCCTCCCTGGTCATCTGATTGATCATGTGATAAACAAATAGAAGGTGTTGACCCCTTCTGTGACAGGCAGCAGAGCCAGACCATAGTCGGGTGATGCAGTGCCTCAGAATTCCAACAGAGGGCTGGAGCCTCTCTCTGATTCGCTACCAAGCCAGCTAGTCAGAGAGGGGTGGAGCAGCCCTTTGTGAGGGAGAATAAAAGGAGAGGTTTCTGAGAGAACATTCAGATAGCGATGTGGCTTAGTCTGAGAGAAAGTTCGGGGAGGGAGTGTTAGTGAGTCAGTCCTGGTCTCTGCATGACATCCACTCTGAGGAAAATATCTACAGCTAGCCAAAAATATTATCATGTCCTTCTAATTCTAGAACATGTGAATTCTCTAATGTCATCCATTCCTTGAACCAACAAAGACAAGAGGCTTCATAGTATAGTCTCATATCTGGAGTCTCTTAGCTTATATAGGAAGACAGGTTTTAGTGTCTTGGGAGAGTATTCAGACAGAAGTTAACTGGGCAGCTGAGCTAGGAGAAGTAGATGCTGTGAGGATGCAATCTACTTGGGTCTCATTCCAGTCAGGAGATGAAAGCTCTTCTAGAAAGAGAAGACTCCCCGTGGAAAGAAGCTTTCATCACATTGATTCCTAAAACAGAAACTGAAAAGACTCAACTTAAGAACTACCGTCCCATCTCACTCCTAAACGTGGATTACAAAATTTTTGCAGACATTTTGGCAAATAGATTTAAAAAGGTATTGAATGAAGTGATTCACAAGGACCAAGCAGGCTTTCTCCCGGGTAGGCATTTGTTTGACAATACGAGAAACATTATTGACATTTTGGAACTCTTACAAACAAATATTAACACTAGAGCGGCGTTAATTTTTATTGATGCGGAGAAAGCCTTTGACAACATTTCTTGGATGTTCATGAAGAAAAATTTGGAAGGGATGGGAGTGGGACGGGGGTTTGAAAATGGTATAGAAGCAATATATTCAGACCAAAAAGCTAAATTGATAGTAAACAATGTGGTGACGGAGGAATTCAATATTGAAAAAGGGACACGACAAGGGTGCCCTCTATCCCCATTATTGTTTATCTCGGTCCTGGAGGTGCTTTTGAATATGATTAGAAGGGACCGGTCAGTTCGGGGCATTGAGGTCGGAGTGAAATAATATAAACTGAAAGCATTTGCAGATGATTTGGTACTAACATTACAGGAGCCAGTTTCTAGCACAAAAAGAGTTTTGGATTTAATATCTGATTATGGTCGGGTGGCGGGATTTAAGTTGAACAAGCAAAAGACTAAGGTCTTAGCTAAGAACCTAACGTCTACAGAAACAGATGAGTTTTTGAAAGAGACAGGATTAAATGTGGTTAAAAAGGTAAAATATTTAGGGGTGTTCTTGACTTCTAAAAACTTGAATTTGTTTAAGGACAACTATGAGAAATGTTGGTCAGAAATCAAAAGGGATTTGGAAACTTGGACAAGACTAAAACTTTCCTTGTTAGGCCGAATAGCAGCTATAAAGATGAATGTTTTGCCGAAAATGTTATTTTTGTTTCAGACCCTGCAGATTGTGGACAAAGTGGTATGCTTCGGAAAGTGGCAGAGGGATATTTCTAAGTTTGTTTGGCAGGGCAAAAAGCCCCGAATTAAGTTTAAAATACTAACAGATGCGAAAGAAAGGGGGGGATTTGCCCTGCCAGACTTGAGGTTATATTATGAATCTGCAGCCTTCTGCTGGTTGAAAGACTGGTTTTTGTTAGAGAACACCGATGTCCTAGATCTGGAAGGGTTTGATAACGCTTTTGGGTGGCATGCGTATTTGTGGTATGACAAGGTTAAAGTTCATAAAATGTTCAAAAACCATATTGTTAGAAGAGCAATCTTTATGGTCTGGACAAAATATAAAGACTTATTGGAGAGTAAAACACCAAGGTGGCTTTCACCGGCAGAGGCCAAGGCACGCAAGAGACTTAACATGGAGGCCTACTGGCCAAAATATTGGGAATTAATAGAAAAAGATGGTGACAATTGGAAGCTGCAGAGTTTTGAAAATGTAAAAAGTAAGGTGCGAGACTGGTTGCATTATGCCCAAATTCGGGAAATTTTCAAAACAGACAAAAAGGTTGGGTTCCAGGTGGAAAAATCGAAATTAGAGACAGAATTGTTAGAACCTAAAGACAAATTACTTTCAAGAATGTATAACTTGCTGCTTAAATGGAATACACAGGATGAGACAGTCAAATCCGCCATGATAAAGTGGGCACAGGATATTGGACATAACATTATGTTTGAGGACTGGGAAAGGTTATGGACCACCGGATTGAAATTCACGGCATGTAGTGCCCTGAAAGAAAATATTATGAAAATGATATACCGGTGGTACATGACCCCAGTCAAGCTTGCTAAGATATATCACCTGTCTGATAATAAATGCTGGAAGTGTAAAGAGGCGGAAGGGACGTTCTTTCATCTCTGGTGGACATGTCCGAAAGTGAAGGCCTTTTGGGAAATGATCTATAATGAGTTAAAAAAGGTATTTAGATATACCTTGCCTAAGAAACCGGAGGCCTTCCTTCTGGGCATTGTAGACCAGAATGTGTTAAAGAAGGATAGAACCTTTTTTATGTATGCTACAACAGCAGCAAGAATTCTCATCGCAAAGTGTTGGAAGACACAAGATTTACCCACACTGGAGGAATGGCAGACGCAGATGATGGACTATATGGAACTGGCGGAAATGACTGGCAGAATCCGAGACTTGGGAGAAGAAAAAATGGAAGAGGACTGGAAAAAATTTAAGGACTATTTACAAAAATATTATAAGCTGTATGAATGTTAAGAAAATGCACTTTTTAGGAAATATTAGCCCCAGCAATGGTAATTAGGTGAAATTAAAATTAAGGCACAAGAAAAGAGAGGTGAAATTAAGAAAAATCTTTATTGCATTACGTTTTAATCACAATATATAAGATCATGGTCACAATAACTTTGACTTTGGTAACATGAAATTGAAAGATACAATAATGAACTGAAAGATACAATAAGTAATGAAATAAGATAATAAATAGCTGAAGACTTTGTATTATGAACATTGGGTTATAAATATATTGAAAAGGGTAACATGACAAAATGAAAGATACAATAAGTGATGAAATAAGATAACAAAATGCTGAAATTGGTATTATAAATAATGCAGATTCGGGAAGATGTGGGGAAGTCCAAAAGATTCTGTAAAAGAAATATGATTTATGAAACTTTTGTATTTTATTCTTTGTTCTTTTTTATTCTGTAAAATTAATAAAAATATTTCAAAAAAAAAAAAAAAAATAGAAAGAGAAGACTCCCAAACCAGTTATGAGGGTTGTGGTGATCCCCTGGATCTGTTGTACTATTTGGAGTACCTCAGGAGTGTGGCTGTCAAATGGTTGGGTAACTGACAAAAAGTACCACCTTGGTTAAGAACTGGAGTATTAAGTTGTAACACTTAAGCCACAAGTGATTTAAGGAACTGAAGTGAAATAGCTGGAAATAAGCTGAGCATTTACCATCTAGTTTAGAAACTTATAGCATCTACTTGAAGTGCAATAACTGAACATAAGCAACTGAAGTTTAAAAGAAGCTGTAACATCTATTAGGTAAAGGTAAAGGTACCCCTGCCCGTACGGGCCAGTCTTGACAGACTCTAGGGTTGTGCGCTCATCTCACTCTAGAGGCCAGGAGCCAGCGCTGTCCGCAGACACTTCCGGGTCATGTGGCCAGCGTGACAAGCTGCATCTGGCGAGCCAGCGCAGCACACGGAAACTCCGTTTGCCTTCCTGCTTGGTAAGCGGTCCCTATTTATCTACTTGCACCCGGGGATGCTTTCGAACCGCTAGGTTGGCAGGCGCTGGGACCGAACGACGGGAGCGCACCCCGCCGCGGGGATTCGAACTGCCAACCATGCGATCGGCAAATCCTAGGCGCTGAGGTTTTACCCACAGCGCCACCCGTGTCCCTGTAACATCTATTAGTCTTAGCATAAATTTAAAAATTAAAAAAAATTGTCCAGTAGCACCTTAGCACTTTGGTACTTGGAGACTCAGGCAGAAGTTGAACAAATAAGTAAGATATATTTAACAGAACAAAGTGGATAAAACAAAGGAGGTATTAGGAGGTCATGTTCTTTCAGGAAACAGATCTGAAGAAGTATACACGAAACTTATGGCCAGAACAAACTTAGTTGGTCTCTAAGGTGCTACTGGACAATTTTTAAATTTTTTTTAATTTATTTATGCTAAGACTAATAGATGTTGCAGCTTCTTTTAAACTTCAATTGCTTATGTTCAGTTATTTATTTCAACTGCGTCAGACCAACACGGCTACCTACCTGAATCTTAGCATAAATATTAATGTGTATTTCCTTTTATTATGTGCAAATAGCTTTAGATACCTATTAGGTCCATAAATTACCATATAGCATATATTCAACACAAAAAACAGCGACAATTTGTTGTTGACAAAGGACAGCTGGACATATAAAGCCCCATTACCTTCAAACCTAAATCTAGCCCTGGCTGTGTGTGCCTCTATGTTATATTTTAATAACATTAAAAACCTGAAGGTGAAAAAGTGGGTAATAAATAAATAAATAATCCACAAATACCAAAATGTAGCTTGGGAAATAGGCCAGTAAAATAATTCAGATGAGAATCCTGGGTGCTAGATGTTCAATCCTAAGGTAGGGAAGCTAAGGGGTAGTGGCTTTGCTGAAGCCCAGAAAGTTTTTATAGCTGAATGTGCACATTTGAAGCACATTGCCCCCTTCATAGAAAACTGGGCACTCTAGTTTGTTAAACATTGCTTGGAATTGAAACTCTGTGAGGGGTAAACTACAGTGCTTTGAATGTGTATTAAAGGTGCAATGTGTAGCAGCCAAAACCCTCACTTCTACACAACTGTGCCTAGGTATGAGCAAGTCTTTTTCGCCTTTGAATCAGGTCATTTTACTGGATTAAATTTGTGCTGGGTTAAACTTCCACCAGGAATCTGAAGAAGAGATCTCTCACTCAGAAAAACTTTATGCGCTCATCTTTAAGGTGCCATGGGACTCCTTGTGGTTTGTGCCAGATACGTCCTAGTACAAGCAGAAATTGGGCGTAGATATTCCAATCAACTGAAACAATCCTTCTGAGTTTTGTTTGCAATCCATTTACGAAAAGGCCAGAGAGCCACGTGAAAGACATTGCACAATGTGCGCCACCTGCTGCCTATCTGTGGATCTACATCGGTGAGGATGGACTTTCTTATTCTGTTTTTATACGTGCTGGAAGCCTCCCAGAGCGGCTGGGGAAACCAGCCAGATGGGCGGGATATAAATAATAAAATTATTATTATTTACAACCAGGAGGAAGGAAAACTCTGCAAAGGAAGACACATGCACACCTTCCTGCTTGAAAATACTAGACATAGGCCCCCTGTTTTGAAGTGGATCTTATGTGTGCCTCCATTTCCGTTTGGAGGTATCTGGCTATGGAATGCGCATAAGAATTCTTAGGAACTTGTCAGAAATCCGAGCTGGCCTTCCCAGAGTGAGTGAGGCAGAGTGAGGCTGCCTCCAGGGTGATGGACGCTGGCAGATGCGGACAAACAGCAGCTCTCCTTCTTGCCTGTTACAATCCCCTGATGCCAGCAACCTTTATAGTGGCCAAGTTTAAGCTTTCCGTTTCCCAAACATGGCAGGAAGAAATTGGATAGAGAAGTTTTTCCACCTTTACATGGGTCGCTAGCTGGTTTTGGACTACAATTCCTTTTTTTTTATAATAATTTTTTATTGAAATTTCCACAAATTTTTATCACGACAAACAAGACATTAACAAACAAAACATAACAATAAAAACAAACAACACATATAATTTCAACTCTTAATTTCTTATAACTTACTTTCCCGACTTCCTCGTACCTCCCCTTTCTGTATTCTCATGTCTAATTAATTTATCAACAAATCCTTCCCTTACTTTCAACTTAATTTTAATAACACTCATTTTCTTTTAACTTAACCATTACCGTTTCCCAAACATGGCAGGAAGAAATTGGATAGAGAAGTTTTTCCACCTTTACATGGGTCGCTAGCTGGTTTTGGACTACAATTCCCATCATCCCTGACCACTAGCTCTGCTAGCTAGGGATGATGGGAGCTGTAGTCCAGAAGCCCTGGTTTAGATCAAAGGCAGGTAAGAGGCAACATGCTATACACTCCTAGAATGATGCTTGGCAAGGAGAAAGTGGATAGAGAACTTTTTCCTCCCTCTTTTGTAACGCTGGAACTTGTGGACATCCAACGAAGATGGACATAGGAAGACTCAGGGCAGATTTTTAAAAGTACCTCTTCACAGAGCATAGTCAAACTATGGGATTTGTTCCCCTCCCCCCAAGGAGGCAGAGATGGCCACCAACTTAAAGGTAAAGGTAAAGGGACCCCTGACCATTAGGTCCAGTCGTGGCCGACTCTGGGGTGGCGGCGCTCATCTCGCTTTATTGGCCGAGGGAGCTGGCGTACAGCTTCCGGGTCATGTGGCCAGCATGACTAAGCCGCTTCTGGTGAACCAGAGCAGTGCACGGAAACACCGATTACCTTCCCGCCGGAGCGGTACCTATTTATCTACTTGCACTTTGACATGCTTTCGAACTGCTAGGTTGGCAGGAGCAGGGACTGAGCAACAGGAGCTCACCCCGTCGCGGGGATTCGAACCGCCGACCTTCTGATCGGCAAGTCCTAGGCTCTGTGGTTTAACCCACAGCGCCACCCGTGTCCACCAACTTGGATGGCTTTGAAAGAGAGTTAGAGACATTCGTGTAGGTGGCTACTAGGCATAATGGCTGTGATCTACCTCCATGATTGGATGCAGAAATGCTTCTAGATACTAGTTGCTGGAAACAACAGGAGAGGAGAGGGCTGTTGTGCTCATGTTTCTGCTTCCATTGTAAGAACAGGATGCTGAACTGAATGGGTCACTGGCCTGGTAGCGCAGGGTATTCTTATGTTCTTCATGGTGATGCTTGTTCCTTCCTCATGCTGGCTGGCCTGCTCAGCTTCTCCCAATGGCTCAGAGACCCTGATCAAAAGATAAGGAAGCAGCTAGACCACATCTCTGGAGTGTGTGCATTGCTCTTCATCACTGCCCACCATAACAGCAAAAAGGTTTTCAGAATCCTAGATGCCAATGTGTTTTTTCTATAGGTACCAGCAATCTGGTGCCTTGGATTTTTCCAGACCGTGAGGCAAAGTCGGGCGCACTTCTAGCTCCAAGCAAGCAGCCGCCTGCCCTTTCTTCTCTTTGTTGCAAAACAGAAATCCATAAAACCTCAGCGCCCGTCCATGCAAGTTACAGAAATAGATCAGCTTTTGTACACTATCAAGGTCCACACACACACACACCCTGGGGATTTTGCAAGAAAATGGTTCCAGCTGCAGATCAAGAATATCCCCACTGGTGGTGGCAGGGGTTGGGAGGGGGGAATAGGAAGGAAATGTTTTGAGAAATGTCTTAAAATGCTGCAAAGATAGGGCAGCACAACACATCAGCATGACAAGTGGCATCAAACCCCTTTGGGCGCACACAGATTGAAACAATGGCAGTCCCCAGCGCAGTTTGAGCGAAATGCTGGTCTTCAGGGGAAATGGCTTGTAGAAACCAGTCACTACTGAAACACTATTCAGCTAGCCAAGTGTGTCAACAAAGAAACAAACATGTTGATCAAGAGCACTTGGTTTGAGTGGCCCTGGGGACTATAAATGATATTTCTTTTTACGTTAGAGAGATGTTGTCTGTTCTTTGTAAACACCTGATGTACATAGGAAACTGCCTTCTGCCAAGCCAGACCACTGGGTCCACTGAGCTCAGTAATGCATGCTTTGGCCGGCAGTGACTTTCCAGAGTTTGGGGCAGGAGACTTTCGCAGCCCTACCTGGGGACTGAACCTGGGGTCTTCTTCATGATCAGATGCCCTAGCTCTGGAATATGGCCACGCCCCAAAGTGTACGCCCTGGGGAAAGAGGCATAGAATGCTTTGAAATAAATAAGCCATTCTGATGGCAAACCACAAAGCAGATCTTAGGAGACTTTATGTTTCGCCCCACACCTGATTAGACTTGCTCTTCCATTCCACCTCCTTTGCACGTGCTGCTCCACCAATGTTTCATGGACTGTGTAGAGTACGTTAATGGCCAGATATGTCCAACAGAGCTGATAGAGCTAGTTGCACATTTTTAAAAAATCATTTCCAATAGTCTGCTAAGGTACAATAGCCTCTGCTTCCTTTTCCCCATTGACTTAGGTAGAACCTCCACATCTGCCTTTGCCATTAGCTGTGCAGTCTCCCAATGTGCGGACAGCTTGCAGAATTGACCCAAGGGACAGATGTGGAAATTAAACAGAGGACATTGCAAAGATACATGATGAGCAGGAAGAGCAAGTCACTTGTGCTTCCTGTCTCCTTACCCCATTACTAAGCTGCTGGTGTTGATTTTGACATATTTGCTATCAGGAGCAAATGGGCACTGAAGCATACAGGTGTTGGGGGGGGGGAGAGAGAATCAGGCAATGTGTGGGTAAGCAACGTTATCTCTGTAAAAAGTCCAGATCAAATGTCGTCCCGTGTACGGTCATTTACCGTCTTGATGCATGGATGCGCACAACATCCTTTATAGAAGCAATTTGAGCTCTGTGGACTGCTGTGGTCAATACTACAGCTGTACACACACACACACACACACACACACACACACACGGGAATAGTTGCCTGGATCTGGCCCAGATCAATTCAGGGTCAGAGCTAATGTTTAATTAGGGGTTTTAGGGTGATTCGGGTTTCTTGAGGGTTCAGTCCTGCTCAGTGTGGCTGCACACATGGGTTTCTCTGTTGGGATCAAGTGTGCAGCCAAAATACAGAGCTATTGGAAAGTCCTTTTAGAAACTTAGCCCTGTGCTGCTCTTTGAAGAGCCAGACGACTTCTCCTTCTTCCCAACCATCATCCTGCCCCTTGAGAGACCCAGAGTGCTCTGGGTGGGCCAACCTGACTCAATACGGGGCTGTCTCAATCTGACTTGGTGGAAGCCCAGTGTCACCTAAACTGGCTCAATTCACTTTGGGATTCAGATGAATCTGGCACATAGCCCTGTAAATGCAGGTGCTGGCCAATCATATGCAGACCCACTTAGAAGACAAGTCCAACTGCATACCCACCAACATTCCTCAGTTGAAAATAGGGACATTTCTTTCTCGCACCCCAACCAACCCTACTCAACCCCCCATTTTTGTCCTCCCCCCACCTGCAGTGTATTTCCTATCAGAAAAAGGGTGAGGGCCACCACAACCACAGCACTCACACCCTCCACCGTCCTTAAACCAAATTTTATTTTATTTTCTTCTTTGGTAAGATAAGATAAACCTTTTATCACATTAGCCAATGGCCATAGCAAAAGTAAAACATTACAGTATACGCAGAAAAGGAAGTTTGATAAGAGAGCACAATTTAAGTTAGTGGCCCTTATTCAGATTGTCCCTGCTATGAACCTAGAAACCTTTGCTGTTATTTGCTTATTTTGATCTGATAAAGGAAAGGACATTGTGGCAGTGGTTGAGCGCCCTGGGATGGTTAGTACTTGTGGGGTGATGATCTCATTCCTCAGGTCTTTGTAGAGAGTGCAAGACAGGAGGACGTGTGCCACTGTTTCGGTAGATTTACAAACAGAAAAACACACACTAAATTTTAGAAAGGGGGCAAGAATAGGCATGGGTGCACAAAGCAATTTAAACAAACAAACAAACAAACAAACAAACAAGACTCCTTGTGCTCTGCTCCCCCTTTCTTTCCACCCAGGGGAAGAAGAGAAGAAGAAGAGTTTGGATTTGATATTCCGCCTTTCACTCCCTTTAAGGAGTCTCAAAGTGGCTAACATTCTCCTTTCCCTTCCTCCCCCATAACAAACACTCTGTGAGGTGAGTGGGGCTGAGAGACTTCAGAGAAGTGTGACTGGCCCAAGGTCACCCAGCACCTGCATGTGGAGGAGCGGGGAAGCAAACCCAGTTCACCAGATTACGAGTCTACCGTTCTTAACCACTACACCACACTGGCTCTCTAGGGAGCCGTGCCCTCAGCCTGCCCCTCAGAGCAGAGGCCTCTCCTCCTGCTCGCCCACTCTCCAGCAGCCACTGTGAGCTGCCCAATGGAGGAGGTTGGCAGCAGCGGCCATGGAGAGGCAATGGGATGCTCCCTCACAGCCACAGCTGCCACTTGGGGCAATCGCTGGCACATCCTCCTTTCTAATCTCAGTGGTGGCAGCACTGGCAGGGAAAATAGGGACATTCCAGGATCAAATCAGAAGCCGGGATGACTTTCATAATTCCTGGGCTGCCCCTGGATAATCGGGACACTTGGAGGGGATACTGCTGTGCTAAATAGAGCCCACTCCCATGTTACAGTGCATGGTTTTGCAACCTTGCAGTAACAGGATCCTCAAGCATGGACTGTCAAGTAAGGGGACACACCCCAACCTAAAATGCATTGTAAAAAAAGTAAAGAGGTAAAGGACCCCTGGACAGTTATGTCCAGTTATGGGGTTGTGGCACTCATCTCACTTTCAGGCTGAGGGAGCCGGTGTTTGTGCACAGACAGCTTTCCAGGTCATGTGGCCAGCATGACTAAACCACTTCTGGCGCAACAGAACACCTTGATGGAAACCAGAGTACACAGAAATGCCATCTACTTGCACTGGCATGCTTTCGAACTGCTAGGTTGGCAGGAGCAGGGGCAGAGCAACAGGAGCTCACCCCTTCGTGGGGATTTGAACCGCCGACCTTCTGATCAGCAAGCCCAAGAGGCTCAGTGGTTTAGACCATAGCGCCACCCGCCATTGTACCAGCAGTACCACCAATAAATCACACACAGGTGGACAAATAAGGCCATAGCTCAGTGGTAGAGGATCTGCCCTGTATGGAGAAAGTCCCAGGTTCTACTTTAAAAAAAACATTTTCAGTTTTACAATTGCATCATTTTTGCAGAAGGTCTCAGGTTGAATCCCTAGCATCTCCAGGTTGGGCTGGGAATATCCCCTTCCTGAAACCCTTGGAAGCATCTTCCAGTAGGTGAACATGATACTGAGCTAGATGAATCAATGGCAGCCCCCTGACAGCCCCCTGTGTTAAAAGGGTTTTTTAGAATACTTCATTCTGGAATGCTTTAAAACGCCTTATTCTGGATCGTGACCACAGTATTTGTGCGATCAAATATGAATTGCATTTAATTGTGCTCCCATTGTGTTTGTGTGTGCCATAAGGAATGCATTGTTTCCCAAGCGCTCGATTCCTACGCTGGGTCAGTCTAATATTACGGTGACAGTTACTTCTTTTGACAGTGACACCTCATTGACTTCGTTAGGCTCTGTGTCAACACTGATGTCACGGAGTAAACAGAACAGACGTGTGAAATCAGTTGTAAAAAAATGGTCAAATGCAAAGAATGGCAAACAACAGAATTCCCCCACCCCACCGCAATTGACTAAGGAAACTGTCAGCAATGATGCACTCCTATAAGTGCTTCCCAGAGCTGAACAGTATATATAGATATCCGTGACTGAGCAGGAGAGACTAGCAGACAATTACTCTTGGATCCTCAAGGCTTCCAGAAGTCCCAGAAGAAAGAGACAGCACTCCCTTTCCTGCTTCTCCATAACCCTTCCAAAATACCTACAGGTAAGAAGAATAAGATAAGTCACCTGTAGTATTCATTGGGAGAAGTTCTTGTATGTTTGGCTAACTTAGGCTGCATCAACAGGTGGCTTTGTAATAGTTTTCCTTTTTCTCCCTCTTGGTGATAAGCATCGGACTGAGAAATACGATGCAAACTAGTTTAAAATCCATTTCACTCACAAGCTGTGCTGTTTGTAATACTGAAGTAAATGACAACAGGCAGGGAGAAAGAAACTAATTGTATAATTATGATAAAATTATAGACAGATAGAGAGAAAGACTGATTGTATAATTATGAGAAAATTCCTGATGAAACTGTTGAGGGAGGGTAGTTTGTTTTGTTGTTGTTTTTAAAAAATGAGGATATTTTGTATTTCAATTTTTTGTTTTTTTGTTTAAAAGAAAAAGGGAGGTTTAGATGCAGAATCGTTCCTTGTTAAATTAAAGAGCAACATTTCAAAAGCACTACCCTCGTAAGCCAAACAAAATTTGGGAACACTCCAGCCAAAGTTGAGATCTTTCATGCCCCATGAATAGCCAAGAAGGGTTCAGTTTATGCCGTGCAGCCTTGATCCTATCTCTTTTTCCTTGTAAATGTAAGTTTCATTGACTGTACGAAGGATTGCTCTCTAATTCTCTTCATTGAATTGGAGCTTTAAAATGCTTAACTTCATTTTTTTTTAGTGATTATTTTGTACTGTTTTTAATGGGGTGTTATGCTTCCTTGAATACATCTTGTGCTCTGCCCTAATATTTTATGATGCAGAAGTATATAAAACCTTTTTTAAAAAAATTAAACTTTGGCTGGATCATGTCCTTAATCTGCTTCTGCAGAATCACACAGTGATGGTTAACCCTCAATTCGTTTTCAGTTTATGACACTTTTACCATAAAAGGGTCTCTTTCAAAAAAAATTATTGATCTGACTCTGCAATGCAAGAATCTGTGATTGGATTCCCTATTCCTATTCATTTCTGAAAAGTATTTCAGATGGAGCTCTGTTGCAAGAGAAGGGGGAGTCAGTCCGTTCTCACTTCCTAATTCTTCAGTGCAATAGTACAATCTGCCTGCATGTTTTCCCATCTCCAGCTAGTAGTAGTTTCAGGGTAGGAGAGATTTGCATCACAGAACTGGGTGGGGGTGAGTGTTGAATGTCTCTGACCTTAACCAGGGCCCCAATCCACATATAGAGACTCCATTGCAATTTTTAGGTACAGGAAGTGACCTTACATAGGCATTAAAATAGATATCCCTATGGGGCGTAGAGGATTCAATGGGAAATAACAATTTATTGGGTACATTGATCTCTTTGTTTTGGAGATAACTTCTCTGTCTTATTCTAAATGATGTAGAATTATAAGCCAAGAACTCTGGTGGCTGAAGCAGCATCACCAATGGATGAATGGTAGAAAACTTTTCTATGTAGAGTATGAGAAAGTTTCAAGGTGATGGGATAATGAGTTGCTGTTCCATCCTAAGCCCCACTCCAAAAAATCTGAAATTAAATGTGTGTTAATTAACACGTAGGAATCTTATTCTCTCACACCATTTCAGTTCATGCTCCTTACCTCAATTCACAATAATCATGTTACACATTAGCTAGTTCATGTTCCTTACCTCAATTCACAATAATCATGTTACCATTTAGCTAGTGTGAGAGAAAAATGATGATGATGATGATGATTTTATATGCCACCCATCTGACTGGGCTGCCCAAGCCACTCTGGACAGCTTCCAGAAAATTATAAAACTATGGTAAACAACTGTCTTACCTACCCTGGATTATAGCCACCAGTGCCCTATGAGAAGCCTCCAATGTAAGCCATAATTCACCCGTTCCGAAACCATTCTTTAACCAAAGCATAACTATCCCTTGAACTTTGCACTTTTCTGAATTTTGCAATGCACTTCTTCAGCCAAGTATTCTCCTCACAAGAATGCAGAAACTAGGGTACTGTGTACATAAATGAGCATATATTACAGTAAATAGCATACAAAGATGCGTCATATAACAGGAAATTGCAAAAACGCATCTATCAGGAGGAATTGCATGCAAAAATGTGCATATTATGAGAAATTCACGCGGAAATGATGGTGAATTTTCATGAGTACTTAAAAAATGATTGAAATGTGGAGAACTGGACTTAACAGAAAAAATGGGAAACAGAGAAAGCAAAATGGTCAGATTTGCCAATTCCTCGCTCCTAGCAAGGAAGGCAGTTTTCTTCCATATTTGTCAAGCATTCTTTTCCATTTTACTTTTTGAGCATGGCGTTGGTTTCTTCTTTTGTAAATTGGAACATCACAATGCGCCCCAATAGTGCTGCACACACCTAGGTTTTTCAACAACAAATAAAATCTTCTGTATACTATTGTATATAGTTTAGCAGCAATACACCTTGATTCTAAACATGTGGGCTTGTAAGCCTGTTTAATTCAACAGAGTTTACTGCTAAGGACTTGTTTTTCAAGTTGCAGCTTTGGGGTTGGTTTTGTTTGTTTTTTTAGTTTAGAGAAAAGGCAAGTAAAAGGTGATATCACAGAAATTTATAAAACCAGCCACGTTATGGAGAAAGCGGTTCAAGAAAAGTTTTCCTCCCTTTCTCATAGTACAGGAAATTGCAGACCTCCAGTGAAGCTGAATGTTGGAAGATTTAGGGCAGATATGAGAAAGCAGTTCTTCATGCAACACATAGTCAGTCTACGGGACTCGCTCCCCGAGGAGGCAGCAATGGCCACCAATGTGGTTGGCTTTATAAGAGAAGTAGACAAATCCATGGAGGAGATGACGATCAATGGCTACTAGCCACATGCCTGTGCTCTCCCTCCACAGTTAAAGGCAGCAATGCTTCTGAATACCAGTCGCTGGAAGCCATGGGAGGGGAGCGTGCTCTCCTGCTTGCAGGTTTCCCACAAACACCTGGCCACAGAGGTCACTTCGCCCTCGAATCACAAAGGTGCATCCACGCGTATTCCAAGCTATGTACCTGATCCCACAGGGTGCATCACCCCATCCAGAACAGGCAATTGGCTTATATTTCAGACACAGAAGCCACCGACCCAAAAACCTTCCATCTCCCCAAGGTTCGGACCCTGTTTATTGGCCCTCATTCAATCCACCACTGTATTTGTGCACTGGTCCAGAGCTTGCATAGCCTCTCTTGATTCAGATGTTGTGGAGAGTGTCTTCATCAGCATATATATTCATCCCTAAGAGAGGCCATCGAGAGCATTGGCTTGAGATTTTTAAAATATCATTGGAAAGAAGCATGCCCTCTTGGGAAATAGCACTAGGAGGCAGCATTGCACTGCCGAAGGACATAAGGAAGGGAAAGCAGGACTGCGTTATTCTTGCAAATCTGAAAAGGAAGGTGGTGGCAGGCAAGGCAGCAGTGGTGGCAGGACAGTTTGTATGCATTCTTACGAAACACGTTACAAAACAGGGCCTAACATAGCAAAAGAGCTTGTTTGCTTTGATCAAGTCCCGTGCCCCTGCTTTCAGAGTGGCGTGGCTGCATAACTCAGTTTTGCAGAATTGTGCCAGTGGTTGGTAACTATAAATAGAAACCCACATAAAAGTTGTGCCATATCGCAGGGTGCTAGGAATTCCTTTTCGTTATTTACGCAATTGAGTTATAGAGTAATCATCTTTACACTCTCTAAATCAGTGTTTCCCCAAACTTGAGTCTCTAGCTGTTTTTTAGACTACAACTCCTATCATCCCTAGCTGGTGAGACCAGTGGTCAGGGATGATGGGAACTGTAATCCAAAAGCAGCTGGAGACCCAAGTTTGGGATAGGTAAAGGTAAAGGGGCCCCTGACCATTAGGTCCAGTCGTGACCGACTCTGGGGTTGCGGCGCTCATCTCGCTTTATTGGCCGAGGGAGCCGGCGTACATGTGGCCAGCATGACTAAGCCGCTTCTGGCAAACCAGAGCAGCGCACGGAAACGCCGTTTACCTTCCCGCTGGAGCAGTACCTATTTATCTACTTGCACTTTGACGTGCTTTCGAACTGCTAGGTTGGCAGGAGCTGGGACCGAGCAACGGGAGCTCACCCTGTCGCGGGGATTCGAACCGCCAACCTTCTGATCAGCAAGTCCTAGGCTCTGTGGTTTAACCCACAGCGCCTCCCGCATCCCTCAGTTTGGGATACACTGCTCTAAATCATATTTAATCCTCTAAATCCTCTATTAATTTTTAGTCTCTATGGAGATTCATCCCACAGGTAAGGAAGTCAAACTGATTTCAGTGGGTGTCCTTCCAGGTAAGGCTCATATTCATATGCCACACCCCTGTGATGGAAGCTGTCAAGAGTTGTATCTGTTGGGCAGCAACACTCCAGGTTGGGGCTGTAAAATCCACTAGTCATGTGGTTTCACCTAGAAGGTTTGGAAGACTTTATGCCTGTGCTAGCGACCACTAGGATTTCACTGTATTGACATGTAGATTCTTCATAAACATGGCTTTCCCCCAAAGGTATGGCCATGTGCTTAGCATGCAAACTGTTCCAGATTCAATCTCTGGCAACTCCAGCTAAACATGTCAGGAACTAAGTGGTGGGGAAAACCTCTGCCTGAGATTCTGGGGGAACTGCTGTCAGGCAGAGTGGTACATTAAACGATCCCTACTACTTTGAACACAAATTGAGGTTTTTAGGCTTATCATAAACTGGGGTGGTGGTGGTGAATGAATTAAATGAATGGATCATCTAATCTGGTCTGAGGCTTCTTCCTATGGAAATTCCTCTGGTACACAGAATAGTTCTTTGTGACTTCCACATGGAGGTATAATGGCTGATCCATCTTTCAGTGTCTTCAGGCCAGGTCTCGAGTGTATGGAGCAGGCTGCAATGACTATTTCCCCCTCTAACTCTGCCCTACAGGTGACGAAAATGAAAAACATGTACTTTGTGGCTGGGTTGCTTTTCATGATTGTACAGAGCAGCTGGCAAAGTGCCCTTCAAGACAGAGAAGAGAAATCCAGGTAAACACCAGAGATCAAACTTTTAATGCTATAATAACCCAAATGTGGGCTACGTATTTTCTGGTAACAGAGCTGGCACGGAAGTCCGTTTAAGATGCTATCATTTAATCTTGCCACCCCCCAAAAATTGGATAAGGCAGCAGCAAATGAAATTGCCAATTCAACCAGTGGTGTTTTTGTCCCTTTGGCTTTTGTTGTGTAAGCAAAATCTCTATTTCCCATTACCAAACTGTTATTAAGCAACTAACAATCCTTTCTTAGCAGCCATTATTACTTCTAGTACATTAGTTGCGTATCTCTTATGAGGAGGTTGATACATGGTACGGTGACTTTCAAAATGTGCAATTTTCAGTACAAATAATTTGTTACAAACCACACTTATAGATCCTTCAAGGCTTCCCAGGCCGAACTATTAGATGACTCTAGACAGCTGAATGAAGTGAAACGTCATTCACAAGGTACATTCACCAGCGATTACAGCAAGTACTTGGACACGATACGAGCTCAAGATTTTGTACAGTGGTTAATGAACACTAAAAGAAGCGGGTAAGCAAAATGGACAAACCCCACCTGAACCCCCTTATAAATTGCCACATGGCACGCACAAGAAAGTCTTATGCTGGTGTACCTGGTACCATAGGAGACCCAGGAGATTGCATGATGAGGGGATAACTTCAACCAACTAAATATATAGAGTTTGCATCAATTCCAAGAGCTTCAGTATTCATCCATTCATCTGTCCATCCATCCATCCATCCATCCAGTCATCTGTCCAATTGTTTGTTCATCCATCTATCCATCCTGATTTACAGCCCATTCTATGCTGAGAGATTGGAGCAAACAGCATCACTCGAATCTATTACAAAAGCATCTTTTCACAAAGAATTCAGCGTCATCTCTTTGCTTCAAATGTGCCACTCCGTAATTTCCAGCACCCTAAGATACAGATGCTAGGTAAATCTCATTGTAACCTTTTCCCAACAGGTGTTAGTTGAAATAACTAACAATCAAATGAAAAGTTTTCTCATGCAAAACCCGCTGAAAGGAATGGGAATTGTGCAACAGTAAACACTGTCTACTTGAGCAACTCCCATTTGATCAATAGAGTTAAAGCTGAAGAACATCTGAACGCTTTGGCTACAATCCAGTGCGTGTTTTTTCAATCACGCTCATAGCAGAATGATACTGTGCTGGTGCAGCTATTGTTCCTCCCAATTCTGCCTATCATTGCTGGTATGCCTTTTGGCTCATTGCTGATCCCTGGTATCTCAGGCCCTAATCAAGCGCTCTAACCAGGACACGGCAATGTCAAAATAAAACCTGTACACTAGAATATCAGTTTCATTTTAAAACATCCTATCAAACAATGCATACACACACACACATTTTCAGAGATGAGACAAAGAGGACCTTTTGAAACATTCAAATCAGTAACTTTGTTATCAGAAGAATGACAAAGTTCTAAGGCCATTAAGTGAAATTATTTTTGGAACAGCTTTATTTGGAAATTTAACATTACCATATGTAGAATCAAGATAATAACGGGCACGTGGTTTAAAAGAAGATAACACAATAGACAGAACAGTCTACATAGCCTCCTAAAGCAGAGCAAGGTATGTTCCTGCTATAGTGCTGCAATACACTGGAGCATTTGGGTTGGAATATAGAACACTATACCAAGTGAGACCATTGTCCATCTAACTCACTATTGTCTACACTGACTGGCTGCACCTCTCCAGAGTTTCGTATGGGGTCTTTCTTAGCCCTGCTTTCCTAGAGATGCCAGGAACTGAATCTTGGATCTTTAGTATATGAAGCATGTGCCCTTCCCCTAGGAAAAAACCGTGCCTTATGTCAGGGTGAGACTATTTCCCCATCAAGCCCAAAGTTATCTACTCTGACTACCAGGCGCACTCCAAGCTCTCAAGCAGGTGTTTCTTGTTACCTGCAACCTGATCTTTAACTGGAGACACCATACTGAATCAGGGACCTTCAGTACACAAGGCATGTGCACTGAGCTATGGTCTCTTTCCCAGAAGAATGTGGGCCCAAGGAGGAAAGTTATGCATGCAGATATGAACATCCTTAGACATGAACTATCTGCATAGCTGGCTACATGAAACATACTTGTCCAAGGAAGAAGTTCATTGGATGCATCTCGATGCCCCCTCTGCACAAGGTGAAAGCACAGAGGAAGGAATTGGTCCACTGTGGATCCTACCCATAGTATTGTCGTGCAGTAAAGTAATGGCTTTCAAATTGCTTGCCTTCGGGGGATCCTTACTCTGCTGATTTGTCAACTGAGGAATTCCAGTTCATCTGCCATGGTATTCCTATTCCATTGAAGAAGATGCCAGGAAGTGTTCTAGAGCATCCTGTCACTTCTCAGCCAAGGTGATCAGGCACCAGTGTAGCCCTCAATGAACTGACAGTGTGACCTATAACATTCCCTTGTAGGAGCACTGACAGTGATGGGGAAACTACATTGCAGCAACGCTTAGCCACTGATAATCTTCTGATTGAGGACCAGCAGCCAAGCTTCTAAGGAACACCAGCCTTCCCTGGAATACAGCTTGGAAAACCAATGCAGCAAAATCTAACCAAAAGCAATGTACTATTGGAAACTCCTGAAATAAACCAACTGTGTGTGTGGGTTTACTTTTCTTTATTCCACCCCCTCTTTACTTCTCCTTCACAACTTTATGTTTGGATCATTCACCATTTCTCATGCTGACAGCCAAAGTCATTTGGTACTTTGGTGTCTCTCATTCGCGTATCAGTATTTGATATGTTGCTGTCCACATACTTCGTTGCCATTGCTGCTTCACTGTCATGTGTGTTGTTGTTTCTCTTTTGGGGTCTTGTGTTCACTTTAGCCATCACTGTTGTTCCATCAGTCTGTCGAACAATGCCTTAATCAGATGACATTGGCTAGCAACTTGATAAATGAAGCTCTCTTATGGTATATGTGAAAGTCTCAGATAATCTAAGAGGTCATGGTCCTGCCACTTTATGTTATGCATAGGGCAAGCAGAGAGCTGCCAGGAAAGGGGTCCCTCTGGAGTGTTGTTGTCTTTGTGGCTGAGTTCATTCTGTGGGCAGCCTCCCTACCCATCAATCCTACAGCCTCCCAGAATGCAAAGGAGAACTTCACAGCCTTCCATTGGTTATGGAATATCAAGAGTGGCTGTGCCAATGTTCCTTTTGAACAGACCACAGCGCATCAGATTAAGCCCAGCTTTTCCCAATAGCCACTCTGGGGTTGATGGGAGTTGTGGTCCTAAACACTTTTGGTGGTGTCTTTCATTCTAAGACACCAAACAGGATTGATCATTCTTAGCTGCTGGGTGCAGTGGTTGGTCAATCAGTTGTAATACATATATAAATTATGTCCCCAACAAAAGACAACGCTGGGATATTTATAGAATTAAATGCAGAAGTAATGGAATTCCTATATGATTCTTGTTGTATACATTTAAGTTAGTTAACTGATGTGCAATGGGTCCCCCCCTCCCCCGTCTACATATCTGTGCAAATGTAATTTTAATAACCTAATGCCTATGGACCTCTGCTGCAGACAAGGCCGTGAAGAGAGTGAGAAAGAAAACCTCCTGGACAATCTCTCAAGGTATTTTAAGTAATTTCATATTTCTTTTAACACAGGGAATATATAAAAAAACAGATCCTAAACCAATTTGACTAGGGTACTTCCAGGTGGACAGTTGATTGAGTACTCATTCCTCTTGGTTTGCAGGGAGATTAGATAATTCTGGCTATTTAACAAGCTTTTTTTCTGATCTGTTTGTGGAGAAGTTAGGTGACAGTTGTGTCAAGGCAAGTGTTATCCCACACTTTCCAGCACATTTCCCAGCCACCTTCCTTACTTCAAAAAGTCCAATCTTTTGGGAAAGCGGGTTTGTTCCATTCCCCTATAAATTTGCCAGTACGTGACTGCATCCCACCTGAACACACCAACAGTCTGGAAGTGCTCTCAGTTTACACACACACACACACAAAATCTGGAAAACATTAGCCCTCAAGTGCAATAGTGTGCTACATGGATGCTACTGCCTATGAAGAATCTCCCCTCTCAATGCTGACAATGCAGATCTGACCATCTGGTGGGAGAGAAGGTGTGCCTCCTGGAAAAAGTTCTCCCAACACGTAATGTCTACATATGATGATGCTTATAGCAGCTGTGGGGAAGCTTGGCCCTTCCTGATGCTGCTGAACCTCATCTCCCATCAACTGCAGCAAACCTGGCCAGCAATGGTGGGGTTCATAGTTCAGCTACATCCAGAGGGCCAAAGGTTTCTCACACCCACCTTAGAGAACCATCTAAGCTAGACCGGAATGACAGTGGTTCTCCAGAGCCTCAGGCAGAGGTTCCCCCTCCCCAAGTGTTGCTGCCTGATCCTTTTATCTGGTAACATTAGGGATTGAGTTTGAGACCTTTTGCACGCAGATCAAATCTACCACTGAACTATGGCTGTCCTCCCAGGGTGTACCAAATGTGGCTTTTTGTACACAGTAGCTTTTTGTGAAGTTATGTGTGCATGGAAACCTCTTTCTGCTTGTGCATGATCCTTCCTGGATTGGGGGTGGCTTCTCTTTCATGGCTGTTCCATTCCATGACAGTGACACACAAATAGACGGGCTTAGGGCAGTAGCTCAAGTTAGATTTTTATAATGAATTCAAGTATAGTCAGGTAAAAACAATGATGTCTGCTAGTTTCAGACATGATATCACAGGTAGCTGTTCCCTTGGCATTGTGGACAAGTGTGTTGTTAGAACCACCCACACCTGCCTTTTGGATTATGTTCTCTTGATTGATCATGATGCCCGGTGTACTTCACACATTAGGTGGGGGTAAATACCAAGTGGATACATGATACCATGTGGTGCAGGTTGCAGGGAACCAGAGCCCATCACAGCTTCCTGACACATGCACCTGTGCAATGCACCTGTTTGCGTACATTATATTCTTACTTGTGGATGTAAAATATGTTATATGTAGTCATGTCCACAAGGAGTGTGAAGTAGTCCTTAGCTAACAAGCTTACAGAGTTTTACATAGGTTTACACTAAATGCCTTTAACGGTGCTTCTAAAAATATGTAGACATTCAACTCATGAATCTAACACAGACGCAAGAATCACTAAGCATAATGTAATTCAGTGGAGGGGGGAAAACCAAGGGATTCTAAAAATGTTGGTGGGGAAAGTGAAACGGGATCCAGCATAAAACTTAACAGAAATAATATGCATATAGGGAACAGTTTTACTATGCATGAACTTCCAAACAAACAGAAATGCAGCAGTGATATGTTTGTGGAAATCTGAAATGGTGGGGAATAGCAAGGGAAGATTCAGTATGACTCGGGTATCGCATCAGGAAAGGTTGGGAACACATCCATTTTCCATTTGAGGTGTCTTTGGGAAGAATTCTCAGAAAGATGGTCTACACTAGAGGCGGCCACTGATTCCGTTCTTTCCCCTGAATGAAGCTATCAGCCCCTACCCTCATTGATCCTAGAATGAAAAGAGGTTTCTGGATGAATGGAATCTTTGACACCTTTGATTTGGCTGGGCATTTTGTGGAACCCTTTAGCAAAACTCATGGCCGGCAAAAGGCTGATGGAAGCACCTCCACCGTTAAGCACATCCTGATTTCTCATCAAGCGATACATCTCCATACCCGTGCTGTATGTCCTCTTGCTGCAGAGGTACTATTGTGGACAACTGTTTACAGATGCCATAAGGGGACAATTCAAACCCCAAACCTGCTGGGTTGAGAGAGGTCGGCTCCAGAAGATCTTCAGCTCAGCCAGCTTTTTCCTGGCATAGCTGGGCTATGCCAGCATAAGCTCCAAATCCTGATTCAGTTAGCAAAATGCTAGTGAAACATCTTCATCCTGGTGTAGCAAGCTGAATCAAATCCTAGATCTTAACTCTGTTCAGCTAAGTCATGTGATCTAGCAAGCCTGCAGAGGTACATCAGCAAAAAGGGGTGCTGTTAAGTGAAACTCTGTCTTAAAGACTTGTTTTCCCTCTGCCAGACTTGGCCAGCTCAGCTGCCAGTAGCCCTACTCCTGAACTGAGTTTGGAATAGGGGTAATTAACACTGGTTTCAGTCAAGCGTGTCCCACTGGCTTACTATACTTAGGATTGCTTGGTCTGCTAAATGCTAGAATTTGCAATGAGATACAGGTGTGGATCATATTGTTGTGGTGTCAGCAGTTGCTTGAGGCAAATCTTCCTAACCGAATAATAGGTTTGATTGAGCTGCGGGGGGCGGGGAGTACAGATTTCTTCTTTACCAGTATCTAAACTGGGTTGGCACTTGAGCCATTTCCTTGTGGATGTGTTGGGGGGAGGGCAGCAGGAGTCTCCTTTGAAGACCTTAATAGCTCTTGTCCTGCAGTGGAGCTGTCTCCTTAATTCCTGGAATCAGAGAGCCAGTCA
Organism: Podarcis erhardii; assembly: GCF_964252035.2. Lineage (NCBI taxonomy): Eukaryota > Metazoa > Chordata > Lepidosauria > Squamata > Lacertidae > Podarcis > Podarcis erhardii. Next base: position 109,520,683 of record NC_138497.1, on the reverse strand, counting down.
AATAACCTTCCATGCTAATTTTGACAACCAAACTGGCTTATTGGGAATGCAGACCGAATGTGTCCAAGTGCAAGTTAGCACTTTGGAAAGCAGTCGTATGGAACCTAGAACTGCCCCACTTCTTTCCAGGTGGACACAACTGAATCTGACCTAACCACTCACACTCTCCCTTTTCTCTTCCTTTGGCCCCTGGTGTGGGTTAAACCTTCTCCTTCCCTCTGAGGATACTTAGATCTCTACCCATTGAGAATCATCTGGTCCAATCTGCAATGCCTCCTATTTCTATTTCTTGGTCATGCTAGAATAGGATGGGCAGTTGAACTGACATGATCTGTCTATGCTCTCTGTGGCTGCCTCAACCACAATGCCTCCAACTCAGGAGTGTTAAGTCCAGAGAGCCACCTCGGAGCACCTCTAGTTGCTTCCCTGAAGCAGCAGTCTGTGTCTGGTGGGTGGGCAATGGTGGTGGCCGCAGTTACAGTGAATGGTGGGCTGGCTGCAGTGGTGGTGGCAGTGGTGGCCGGTGGATCCACGAGTGGTGGATGGAGTAGGCAGTCTGCCACCTGAGATGGTGTGTCACATGGCTCATTATAGGGTCAGCACTAGAGAGAGAGAGAGAGAGAGAGAGAGAGAGAGAGAGAGAGAGAGAGATGGAGGAGATGCTGGGAGCAAAATGACAAAGCAAGAAGGCAGCCTGAGTCATGAGTAGGGATGGGGTTTGCAGTCACTGACCAGCTCAGTTGTTTTTCACATCATGCTTGCTCAAATTTTCTCTGTTTCAGTCTACTATTCATTCATCACATGTCAGCTCAGTCCAATCTCTCTCCCTCTCCTTTTAAAATATCATAACTGACTTTGGTTCACCTTTGTTGCGATAACTTTTTTGTACAATGGATTTTGCTCTTTGTCGTTCTGCTGCCATTACATTCATCGCTGCCCATCATAACTGAGCATCCATCTGCACACCCCCAGGCAGATTGTGATTTGCTTGTCTTGCAGTGTCTTTGTTTTCTTCTTCCTGCAATGCAACAGAGGCGTTGGTGTGCCCGACCCATGGCTAGTGCCATCATCTTAGCTAAGCAGAGTTCATAGGAGCACACATTCCAGAAGCGCAGCCAATCTGAGTTTGAAAAGGGCTGTACAGTTACAACAGCCAACTTCAACACACAGCCTTTCAGTTTGTTATTTTCTTGCCACCGCCGCAACTGGTCTTGTTAAATATTGCTAACACTTGCTCAAGGCGCAATTGGCTCTCAAAGCTCGCAAACAAGTGGATGAAGCTGTGCTTGTGTGCATGCTCGATTATTGTGAAATTCACCAGCATTCCTAGTTCTAAGGCAACTGCTCTTCTTTTAGCAACGGACTCGCCAGGCGTCATGCTGAATACGAAAGACATGCTGATGGCACCTTCACCAGTGACATCAGCTCTTACTTGGAGAGCCAAGCTGCCAAGGAGTTCATTGCTTGGCTAGCAAATGGAGGAGGAAGAAGAGAGTAAGAATCCATCTGTTGCTACTATCATTAAGCATTTCTTAGCTTTCTGTGGGGGGGGGGGTTAATACCAATCAAAGCCTGCTGGAACCACAATGTATTGCTCCCACACCTTCCTCACTGTAATTCATAGTCTTCTTTTGTAATTGAAAATGTTGTCATGGGTGTGGAATGATCTACCTGCCAATTAAAACATAGTTCTTTTGAGACTTTGATTGTGCTGTTTCATGCTCGAATGGGTCACGTTTTCTCCATGAGGTCAAGTGGTACAGAAGATCAATGTTGGTTTCACATTTCCTCTGATTTCTTCCCTATCCTGCTTTGCTTCCATTCAAACGTCTTGCACCCGGCTTCTTGACCACCCCAAGTTCTGTCAACCCCAATCTCTCTGGTTCCCCGTTTGCCCCAGGATCCCAATCTGCCGCTGTTCCCAGCATCCTCCTTTCCTTTCCATTTTTTCCCGTTTCCAAAGTTTGTACAAACTCCTCCTCTTCAAGCCTCTTCTTCTTCTCCTCTCCTTTTCAAAAAGTTGCTGCTAAAAACTCATCATCACACTGTCACTGTCTTTCCCATCCCTTTACAAAAGGGTGTTTGTGTGTGTGTGTGTGTGTATGTGTGTGTGTACCTTCCCACTCTTGCTGTGTGTTACGTTGAATATATTTACCCCTCCTCTCCTGCCTCAAAGCATCCCATAACATTAGGCTGCCAACACCTCCATCAGTAACCTGTACTCCATCAGTAACCACCTACATCCTGTTCTCACCACTCTCGTGACAACCTCCTTTTCTTTTTGATCCTTTTGGCCTGTTCTACCCACTGCTGCTGACTTTGATCCATCTTCCTCAGTGACTGTACATTTGGAACAGCATCTTTCTGCCTCCGTTCCTTCCCTTAATAAGCCCACTCAGAGACGTCTGCAAGCCCCCTACACATTTTTGCCTGTGCGGCCTGGCAGTCGAAAGATCAACACGCTTTGTCCCATCTGTACTTGTTTTGTACCTTTAGACTGTGAGCTCTCTCTGAGCAGGGCCCAACTTCCTTCCTGCCTTTCTTCCTCCTTCCCTCGATTCCGTGCTCAAAATCTATATTGCCAGCTGTAAAAGACACTGTGTATGCCATAGGAGCGCCATAAAAATTGATTATGAGATTGCTGTAATGATGTTAGCAAAATGAGATCTGAGAGACAAACATGGTGATGCATGTTGGAAGTTAGGAAAAAAGACAACTGAGAGTAAAAAAAAGGAATTTCTGAAACACCTGGTTATAGATAACTTTGGGCATTTCAGTGGCTCTTGAGAAGATACCTGCGGCATTGGCTGGAGAGGGATGGTGGTGATGATAATAATCTGATAGACAAAAATACATTTTTGTAATTGGCAGCAAGGCATGGTATATGTCTGCTCTTACCTGTCCTACTGGATATCAGTCATTGAATCAGAAACAAAAAGAGAAAGCAACCATACAAGATGGGAAAGCAACACTCCTCTTTTGCACTCTGTTTCCTATAACATAGTGGCTCATGTTGCATGCAAACGCATGGAGTGGTTTGCTTTGGTTTAAAGGAAAACCATGATTGTAAGGAGAAAAGCAACAAAATGGACCGTGTAGCCCTTGGCTCACCCTTTACCCTGGGAGGGGTGAATTGGACCAGAGAAATGGCAAGTGGGAAAGGGTTAAGCATGCCACATTTCTGCTCAAAATCTGCCCCCGTTTTTCTTCTCTTAAAAACACAACCGTTTAGTTATCCCTGAGACCTTTTATAGCTTTGAGAGAATGTAATGGTTCTTTAAAACTGACTCTGCTGCTTTGATATTACCAGTCAAATCTAAGACATTAGTTTGGCGAAGATCACAGCAAGCCACAGTTCTCTTGTTTGTGTACCTGCTGAAAGCAACCCCCAAGGCCATTAAAACAGGGCCAGTATTCCTCTCTGTATGCTTATATGCTTACACATCATCAAAAAGATTGAGGAAAATAATATTGCAGGCTGTTGCAGATTCTCTACAAAACCCATCAGGACTCCTTGATGTTGCTGACAGCCAGATATTTTGACACATTTCCCCCTCTCTCCTCCCAGCCCCTTCCTAGGAATTAAATCTAGAGATTAAGAAGTAAAAAATAAATAAATGATGAAACAGTCAGCTCTGATGTGAGGACATTTAATTCTGAAGTATATTGGGTTCAGCATGCTTGGAATACATTTTAATATTGCCTTTTGCTTCCAACAGTAGCACTGGAACCCTCAGTTTGATATTGTATCTTCTGTTTCTGAACTTGATTAAAATTCTGAGCAAGGAATACTGAACTTTTTCTCAGGAAATGTTTGTTCTGTTGTCATTCCTGTGGTCTCACGCAGAGGAGCTGGCTCACATGATACTAAGAAACTTGTTCTCTTGTGAAATAATTTAAAAATTGTTTGCGTCCGTATACATCCTCTCACACAGAAGGATATAACTGTCTAGGATGAGGCAAACAACTTTATTCTCTGGAAACACAGCTCTCAGAGAATACTGAAATACTGCATCAACATTCTCAAAGAGTTTAGACAGAAGGTTCCCTGGGTGATGATGAATCAACAGTAGAGATGGCTGTCTCTTGTACATATTTGAAGGCTCCCATCCATAACCTGCTTAATCTGGAGCAGTCCCACTTATTTAAAATGGATCTGCGGCTCCAGAAATATTTCATGAACCCACTAGCAGGAATTCAGCGCTAGAATAAGATGTCTGGATTCAATGTCATAGCTGCATAATGCTAGAGATATTAATCCCAACTGGTGGGATTTGGTATTACATGCTGAGATTAATAGTGGCTGCGTGTAATATTTGGTCAGGCGAACACTGCTGAAGCACGAAGAAGCCCAAGTTAAACACTTTAAATTTCCATTTATTTAGGCAGATAAGCATGAGCTTTAAAACCTGCCACTGAAATCATCAGGACATTAAAAGCTCTCAGTCTTGACTGAAAGTGCCAAATGTTTGCCCTTTGCAAGCTATTATGAATTATTATTTTTGTTTCTTTAAGAAACCATTTTCTAGGTCTGCAAACATATCCTTAGTGCTATTTTGCTAGAAGATACAAAAATTTGGCCCTATACATTTTTTGCTGGGGAGAATTTGAGCAACATTAAGGACTAGGCAGGGGATATATTTATTCTGACCCACAAGGATGTTATTTGTCCATTTCCCCTCTTTAAGTTTCTCAGAAGGAGCTGGAGCGGCTGAAAACGTTGGCAGAAGACATGCAGATGGCACTTTCACCAGCGATTACCACAGATTCCTGGATGAGGAGGCTGGCAAAGAGTTCCTGAAGTGGCTGATGAGCAACAAACCAACTCAGAGGTGCCTGAATTTTGGCTAACTGTAGACCAGCTTTTCTTGGATTGCCTATTAGCAGGTGTTGGTGTTGGTGTTGGTGTTGAAGGCTGCTTATTTTGCACTTAGTTATTCATTTACACCAGGAACGGCCAACCTCCTGTCTGTAGGGTTTAATCTACAGCTCAGCCCCCCAAACATTTTATCTAGTTCCCCCAAATTTTGTCAGTTTTGGTGGTGATGACAAAAGGAAAGTAGACCATGCGGTGAAAAGGTCAGTGATGTGTGTGTGTGTGTGTGTGTGTGTGTGTGAACAGCTTATGTGGGAGAGTGTGAATGTGTAAGTACTTTTGTGTTCAGGTCCTGCTTCCAGCTTCTCATAGGCATCTGGTTGGATAACTTTGAGAACAGAATTCTAGACTGGATGGGTCTTTGGTCTGATTCAGCTGACTTTTCTTATGTTGGGTGGTGACACAACCACCTTGGGCCACAATCACCCCCGGTATGTGGCCCCTGGAGAATTGGTTGGCCATATGCATGTAAAGTGTTGGAAATGCTTTATGAATTATTTTAACTTTGTAAATAGAGTGTGGGTATTTCCGGAGGATCCTGTGGGTTTCCCCCAGATTTCTCCTGGACAGATGTTCCTAATATGTCCATCATGCAAACCAACAAAACGTTTTTTCCACACATGGATGGGGAACAGGTTAAAAAGCACTTGTATACTTGCTGTTTAAATGACTGAGTTTCAGCCAGAGAACTATATGAAGAAAACACCTTCAAGTATACCTCTGGATGTGTGGTGCATATGGACTCCAAGAGTTCAGCAACCATTTCCCACCAGGGAAAGGATTTTCACTTCCACAACAGGACTTTCTCTGCTCCCCCGTGCCCTGCACCTGCCTCAAATTTGCTCCAGAGGGTTGACGTAACCCCTAGAATAGATTTAGGGAGTGCACAGGGGGAGAAAAGGAGAATAATGTTCTGTCAGTGCAAGCAGAAATCTGGAACATTGAGGTAGCATTACATTTACGCAACCCAAAGCCTCTTCCATGCGGCAATGGCAGCAGATCCCACCATTATGTAGAAGGCAGCCACCTCAGGTAGCAGAAATGGAGGCACCTTTGAAAGGAAGCAGATTTGCCAGGCACTGAATTATTATTATTTTTTGGGGGGGGATATTTTTGTCCCAGTGTGCCTGGATATCAATCATGTTTTTATCAATATTTAGTTTTAGAGGCAGTGCCTTCTTTTGCAATGGCTCTCACTAGTAAGGCATTATATGCTCCTCCCTTGAACCATAGCTGTCAACGTTTCCCTTTTTTAAAGGGAAATTCCCTTATTCTGAATAGGATTCCTTGCAAGAAAAGGGAAAGGTTGACAGCTATACCTTGAACTTTTATCACAATAGGAGTACAGTGGTACCTCAGGTTACAAACACCTCGCGTTACAAACACTTCAGGTTACAGACTCTGCTAAACTGGAAGTAGTACCTTGGGTTAAGAACTTTACCTCAGGATGACAACAAAAATTGTGTGGTGGCGCGGCAGCAGCAGGAGGCCCCATTAGCTAAAGTGGTACCTCAGGTTAAGAACGCCTTCAGGTTAAGAACGGACCTCCGGAACAAATTAAGTTCGTAACCAGAGGTACCACTGTACTAGGATCTCTCTCTTTTTAAACACACCCACCCACCCTGCAAAACCACCAATGAGAGGTAAAACTGTTTAGAGCAGAGGTTCCCAAAACTGTGGTCCACAGACCTTCAGGAGTCCATGAGCTTCATTTTGGCAGCCTGTGGCATATCTGTGTCTTTGTGGTTGAAGACAGGAAATGGCATCCCCACTGCATTAAATGTTCACATTGATCTTTAATTGCATTTTATTGCTTCTTTCATTCTGTGGAATAAAATACCACCAGTTAAAAAATAAGAGAGGCACTAAAAATACCTTTAAAAATCATACAGCGTGTCACAATGGCCACAACAGGCAGAAAAATAGTTAAGTGGTCCACAAAGAACCTCCACAATTCTCTTTCCTTTTTTTAATCTCTCTCTCTGTGTGCGCTAACAATTTTTATTGTGTTTTTCAGATAGAGCATACAGACCACACATAAAATATGAATAAAGAACTAATCCCCCAGACAGAGAGAGACAGAAGATTGCAGAAGATGCAGAGTTGCCTTGCATAAAAACAACTTCGCCTTCAGGAGATGCTTTAAATCCAATCCTAATAATAAACTTCACATGATCCACAAATTCAAAAATACTCTGGGAACCCTTCTAGCATCATTATTATTACCACCACACTTATTTGTGTAAGAAATAAAGCTCCCCCAATCCCCTCAGAAGGTGTCCTTGTGTTTTTGTGCCCCTAGCCATCCTTACTGTTAAATTTCCAGCAAGAGCTACCTGCCAGAGCTGCAGCAATTTTCAAGCGCTCCATGGGAATCAGTGGCGTAGCGTGGGGGGTGCAGGGGGGGCCGGCCGCACCGGGCGCAACATCTGGGGTTAGGGCAAATCCACGGGTTAGGGGGCGCAAATCCACGGGTTAGGGGGCGCAAATTACTTGCCTTGCCCCGGGTGCTGACAACCCACGCTACGCCACTGATGGGAATTTTTGTTTAAGGGAGGGGGGGACCACTGGCTTGGAAACCACCGTGGCAATTAAGTGGGGTTTCAATCAAACAATTAATTAATTAATTATAGTAATACAGTTCTATCCCCCTTAAAATCAATGTGAAACTTCCTCAACAACCCCCAAAATACAAATGGTATCATCAGGGAAGGATTCCAGCAGAAGGATTTAACCCTTTCCTCCCTTGTTCACATTGATCTTTAATTGCAGGAAACTGCTGTTTTTGACACCAATGCAAACAACAGCTTCAGATGAAGGATTTCTTCAGGACCACAGGGGGGAGGGGTTAAATACCCACCAGGCCTGTTGTGATCCTGAAAATTGCCACTCATTCCCCAGCTTATTCTATTTGTATCTTTTTATATTAAAAATAATAATGAGCAAATTAAATCCAGGATGCAATTGGCATCCCGTCTGGAAGGGACCTCACTCATTGCTGGAAATCTCCTCTATAGCATCCTTAATATCCACCCAACTATCCCATAAAAACATCACAAGCTTCACTGGATCAGACCAAGACCCAAGGAGCTCAGGCTTCTTGTTGTCTACAGTAATCAGCTGGATGCCCCTATCAATAAATGTGTGGAGACAGTCGTGACCAGTGCTGTGAATAGGTATTTTAGATTCTGGACTTAAACATCTTAATGGTTTTACAAGCAGTGACCTCTTTTAAGGGTTACTTCAAAATGTGGCAAACCAACCCATGTTTTGCTGAATTGGGGGGGGTTGTCCTCCTGTTCATTCTGCTGAGCAGGGCACTTGACATTTGCCTGAAGGTACTGCCCCAATGGCGCCCCTGGTTATGATTTTTGTCTTTAGCATCTGACAGAAATTTTCAGAGCAGGTATAAGGACAGCAGAGTAAAATATTAAGCTGTAACCATTGAACCTTCGTTGGCATAAAGGCACAGGAGGTTATCTACAGTTTCCTAGATATCATTGAACATATTCACAAATAGCAGAAGGATGACTTTTTGTTGCCGTGAGCACAGAGAGTTTATAGCGCAGAACTGCATCATGGTCCATTTTCTCACCTTTCTAGCTGCTGCCTTGGTCAGAGGGCTCAAGCACTCACAGTCTACATCTGAAATGTTTTTTTTTTTTTTAAATATTTATTAAGGTTTTTTTTAGATATAAATGCACACATAAAACAATCTTGCTTCTATCACAACAAATTCTTCGCTTCTTTGGACTCCCTCACGTCCCCCTCTCCCATTTACATCGTTAAAATTTTCTTCCAAACAAATTATCAACTTGTTTACAATCTTATGTCCACACATTCAAATATAATCTAGCACTTTTTCCAATAAAATTTTTATATTTTCTTTAATCTCACTTAGCATCAAATTTAAATCTAGTTTAGTGGTGGCCAATTTTTTATAATCTAGCATCCTTCTTAACATTCAAGCAAATTACAATATTTTTGTAAATACATCTTGAATTTCTCCCAGTCTTCCTCCATCTTCTCTTCTCCCAGATCACGGATTCTGCCAGTCATCTCGGCCAGTTGCATATAGTCCATCAGCTGCATCTGCCAGTCTTCCAGTGTGGGTAGATCTTGAGTTTTCCAGTTTTTTGCGATGAGAATCCTTGCTGCCGTTGTTGCATACATAAAAAATGTTCGGTCCTTCTTTAACACCTTCTGGCCGACAATACCCAGAAGGAAGGCCTCTGGTTTCTTAGTGAAGGTATACTTAAATACCTTTTTCAGCTCATTATATATCATTTCCCAGAAGACCTTCACCTTAGGGCATGTCCACCAGAGGTGAAAGAATGTTCCTTCACTTTCTTTACATTTCCAACATTTATTATCAGACGAATGGTATATTTTGGCAAGTTTAACTGGGGTCATGTACCATCTATATATCATTTTCATTACATTTTCCTTCAGAGCATTACATGCGGTGAAGTTCAGCCCAGTGGTCCACAACCTTTCCCAGTCCTCAAACATAATGTTATGCCCAATGTCCTGTGCCCATTTTATCATAGCCGATTTAACCATTTCGTCTTGTGTATTCCATTTTAGCAGCAAGTTATACATTCTAGATAGTACCTTGGTCTTTGGTTCTAGCAATTCTGTTTCTAACTTCGATTTCTCCACCTGGAACCCTAACTTTTTATCATTTTTAAAAACTTCTTTAATCTGAGCATAATGTAACCAGTCTCGCACCTTATCCTTCATTTTCTCCAAACTCTGCAATTTCCAATTGTCTCCATCTTTTTCTAATATTTCCCAATATTTTGGCCATTTGGCCTCCATATTGGGTCTTTTTCGGGCCTTAGCCTCCAGAGGTGAAAGCCACCTTGGGGTTTTATTTTCCAATAAGTCTTTATATTTTGTCCATCTACATCTGAAATGTTGTTGCTGTTGTTACCTTCCTCCAAATATGTGAGAATGAGAAAGTTGGGGTTTCTACACAGTGTCCTATCGCAGGGTTGGCCAATGGGACTAGCCAACACCTCCAGATGTTTGGGGGCTGAAAATCCCATAAGCCCTAGCCACATGGCCTGCAGTCATGAATGCTGGGAGTTGTAGTCCCATCAAATATGGACACCCAGCCCTAAGAAATGTTACTTTCCACAGAGCTCCACAGAGCTCATCTAAAGAATACTGCTCAGTAGGACAGGAAAGCACACAGCTCAGTTGAGACAAAATATAGTAGTTTTGCTGATTTCAGCAGGAAAGCCAAGGACTGTGGCAGTCATATATGCCCACTAATTTTCAAGAAGTCTGAACTCTGCCTTTGAGACCATTTGGGATTTTAAAAATGCACATCATTGCCTGGTTTGGGACGGCTGTGTTTTGCAGCACTGCAGGACTACTTCAGAGCTGACTTTATGATCTGCTTCTCAGATGACTTGGCATGGATGGGTGGAAGCCAAAGTGCTGTAATTAGAGATCAGTGTTGTAAATTAACTGTTCCTAGCCCAACATCTGGAATAGTTTTATCTAAAAACAGCATGCAGGTCTGAGTCACACTTCCCCTTTTTTAAAAAAAAATAAGCACAATACAAAATAGATTCGTTCCCTTAAAAAGTGGAAATATGCAAATTTCCATGGAGAGAAATTAGGTGGTAGTAGTAGCAGGATCAGGAAGAAAACTGAAATTTCCACACCAAGGGAAGTTGGATGGAAGAACTTAGGGAAATAATAGAAACTCCCAAAATGCCCAACACGATTGGGGGTGGTTTCTTTGCCATATGTGCAACACTGCCATTTCTTGCAGAAGATAGAAACAGGTTTATCCCTTTTTGCTGCACCATGCAATGTTTGGGGGTTTGGTAGTGGTGGTGGTGGGGAGCAGTGGTAGCATTTATCCTGCTGTGCTTTCAGCAAGTGTATTGGTGGCCTCTGCAATGATTGAAGTTCTCCTCCCTCGGCTGAGCCCAGAAGAGTGGAACCTTCGCCTCATTCCATTTTCTGATTGTCCTGTTGAGCATCTTCAGACCAATTGCCCACAAAGCACAAGGGGAGATTAAGTAATTCCGTTTTGCACCCATCCTAAACTTGCAACAGCTCCTTCTTGCAGGAAAACCAGGAAAGCTGTCCTGCTGATATTGGTCAGGATCTGTGCCCTCAGATAGGGCAACATAGTGAATATCATGCAATTCTTTCACCAAAGGTTATAAGGATTAGATTTAAAGGTACCAAGGAGAAGAAAAAAAAACCTTATCTGCCATATGGCAGGTTCGATCCATTCTGGATGGACTGGCATGCCTGAAAATTTCATCCACTTCTGTCAAAGGGGAAGGAAAGTTACAGCAGGATGGAACCTGAGCTGAATCATTCACCCCAAGTTCTCTGAAACTTCTTCAAGGTTCTCTGGACACCAAATCAGAGTCTGAACCAAACTTGTGGTCAGTCCATATATTACAAGGGCTATTATCCACCGTGGAAGATCATCAGGGGAGGAGCTTTTCAACCTTTTCCACTTCATTGTTTTCTTTTTTCCTGTGGGAAAAAACCACAAGTGTGTGCATTTGATTTCAGCAGAAAAGCCTCCAGTGGCAAAGGGTTAAGAAATGCCTTCCCCACAGATGTCTTTCAAGGCAGATTTCAGCCTTCATGGGTACATTAAAGTATCCTGTATAGGAAGGATGGGGAGCATGTGGCCTTCCAGTTGTTTTTAGAATTCCAGTTCCAATCATCCTCAGTCAGCATGCCCCATTGTCAAGGATGATGGGTGTTGGGAATTCATGGTGGGATCAAAGGTTCCCCATCTGTAAGGTTCCTCTTACTGATCTCTTAAGTTTCCCTCTAAATAGCACTTTCATGGCCCATCCTCCCACCTCCCCGCCCCCAGCCTGACAAACAGCACCTTCTTGTTTTGCATATGATTGCCTTTATCATATGATCTCCTTCTCTCGTGCGGTTTGTTCTACCCAAACCTTTCCAGTTAGACAAACAGCCTTTCACTGTGTTTGCTGTGGTTAGAAAAGCACAGAGGCCTGACAACTGGCTTCTTTGCGGAGTCTTTGCGAGAGAATTCCCCCTAGAGAGCTATGTGAAGCTGGAGTTTCAGTTTCTGCTATGAATAACTCCACTTGTGGTGTGTAGATAATATACTCTGCTGTGTTTGTCAGTATATCTGGGTAGGGGTAGGGGGTGGGGTGGGGAGATTAGAGCTATGCTAAAGTGAAGCTATTAGAAAAGTCCACCCCCCCGAAGCTTCACGATGCAAGGCAGAAGAATGCATTAAGAAGGCAAAGGGTTTCTTTTGAATTCCTCTGAGTTTCATGCAGCTACTTCTGATATTGTTTATATCTGAGTACTGCTGACAGGGGTATGCACAAGGATCTAATTTCTCTTAGACTCATAACTGTAGGTGGGTGGTAATTACAGTTCTCTCTAACGACTGCTGCCCAAACAAATCCTCTCCAAACTTAAAAGCAAATGGACAGGAACAAGATAGCTGTTGGAAGTAACTCCTTGAGGATGAGAAGTGTGGTGGAAGCGGTTTTGCCACAGCCACTCTGCCTTCCTTCAAAACAAATTCCTTAGGATGCAGAAAATGTATGTCAAAATCACTTTCACTGTACTTTAAAGTGTGCATGTCTCAATGAATATTATTCAGAAGTGCCTATTGCACTTGATCGTTTAGTGTGTTTCCACACCAAATATCAACACCAACATCCTCAAAAATGTAAAAAATTTTGAGGGCTTAAAAAAAAAAAACAGTCCCACCCTGACCCCCAAAAGGCAGATAAAGGTCACATCCACTTCATATATTATTATTTTTTGGAAATAATTTTTATTAACTGTTTTCTTGAATTACAAAAGAACGTTCAATGTCTATCACACATTTAAACTGCATGGCTTGCCTCCAAAGAGTCCTGGGAACTATACAAAGCTGTCCCTTCACAAAGCTACAATTTCCAGCACCCTTAATGAACTACAGTTCCCAGGATTACTTGGGGGAAGTCATGTGCTTTAAATGCATAATCTGGATGTGACCTTCATAAAGGATGTAAGAGAGATCAAGCTAAAATTACCTCTCCCCCTTACAGAGCAACCCTAGGCATGTTTTTTCATCATATGATCACACACACACACACACACACACACACACACAAGTTCATCACAATTTGGAGACAGGCGAATGTGAGCCAATGTTATTTTTACATCTGTGGCTGGTAATCAGAGAGTTGGACTGCATCTGAACCCAAATGAAACTCGACTGTAGAGAGGCTGGAACTGAAACAAAATCTAAACCCTCATGGTTGCCTTGAACTCATGTCAGGATTGAACACAAAACCAGTCCATAATAAGCTGTTCTGTAAACTGTCTATTGAGTGCAGCAAGAAAGGGCTTCTCTATCTGTGTGTGTCTCTTCTAACCTGAGAAAAGCAGTCAGAGACATTATTTCCCTTAGAGAAATGCAAACAGGAACAGAAGACACCGATCTCCTGTGGTTCCTTTCATCCTAAGGACAGGCTGCTTCTTCATCTGCAGTCCTAGATTTACCTGGAAGTAAATTCCATTGACATCAGTGGGTCTTACTTTTGTCTAGATGCATCCGTGAGGACTACTTTGACATTTCCTAGAGCCATACTACTAGCAATAAACGAAGCATGACTGAGGTTTCAGTGGAAAATGTCTGTTATCTCTTTCAGACTATGACCTCAAGCCGCTAAATTCCAGGAAGCAAACATATTGGCCCTCATCTAGATCTCTTTTAATAATCAGCAAGCCTCATCAGCAAAAGTGATTGTCAGAATTTCCTTCCTAGATAAGATCAAGGTTTATCAAGTTCGCCTTTCTGTGCGACCTTTTTGCAAGTCAGATGCTGCTGGAGACTCACTCAAGCAGGTCATTCAAGAGATTCCAGAGGTGCCTGTGCTTACCTAGGGCTCAGTTTCCTTGGGTTGATGGTCAAAGGAGACTGTGGTAGGTAGGTTTAGGGTTAGGGTGGCGACCATTTTGCACAAAGGTTGTGTTCCCAGCCCTCACACACATTGGTGGAGTACATATAAGTGCACCCCACTCTGGCCCTGTTCCACCCCCATTCTGCTTTCTTCCAGGTTCAAAAGGACCTGTGTGGTGGCAGTTACACATCAAATGGACACACCTAAATTGGCCGCCAGCTGTATATGGATTTATTAACACACATATAAAACCTGAGCATGGGGTGGAAAGAGTCACAGCATTAACACTCCAACAGATCTTGCTTCCCCATAAGGTTTCCAGGGAACCTGTCCACACCACAGCTTTGCAACGAAAACTACAGATAAAGATGAGCCTCTCTGTGTCTCCTTTTCTCCAATGTCATCCAAACTCACATACAAAACAACACAGCTATGGTTCACCTAACTTCAAGATGCTATCACTTCCAGCCAGGTGTGTGGGGGGGGCAAGTGCCTGCAATATCTTCAAAGAACATCATTCCTCATTGTCTCCAGGCCAACATGGCCCTCTCATTAGGATACTAATGGAGGAACTTTGCTGGACACGAGCTGGGCCAAGTAGGGTCAGACCTTAGAGGACATAAAAATAGCATGGCAGATAAGATGGAGAGGGGACATGGATGAGTCAGTAGCCTAGTTGTACATTTCAAGGTGCAAGAGGCCATCCAGGCATCCTCCATAGTCATACCTCCAGGAAGAGTGTAAAAAACACAAAAACAAAAACCACTCATGGAACTGTTTTCATCCATTACATTGGACTCTGGTGGCAGTTTCGGAATAACAGGCCAGACTCAGTCTATACTAATATATCACAGGCAACAGAAAAGCATGGAAGCCTCAGCGTCACCTCACTCAATCAACAGGACAAGGAGGGTCTGTCAGTCATCTTTGTGAAGGCTTGTTCTGGAACTGTGAAGGTGCCCACCAAGTACCATGGAGAGCTCCTAGTGAGCCACTTTCTCTGACAAGGATTGGAAGTGAGCTGAGGTCTTTTGAGCCTCTGCTTCCAGTCCACCCCTCCTAGGCTCCACCCCTTCAGCAGAACTAAGATCGCTGGCCTGAAGATGGGCCTGAAGATGGGCATGTCTGCTCTGTGGCTTTCTGTCTGGAGGCTCTTGGGCTGGTGTAGTAGCATCTGGTTCCTGAGGCTCAGGAAAAGGCACCTGTGAGGGTCCTGGTTCCAGTTCAAGAAGCTTGGGTGCTGAAGCATCTCTTTCAATGAGTCAGCCTCAGATATGGTGTTTCCCTGACCATCAGCAGCAGGCTCAGAACCAGTAACCCGGGCTGGCTCATTGGCTGGCAACACCATATACTCCAACTCAGTGCCCTGACTCCTTCTGGACTCTGGAGTCATGACATCATCATTGCTGGCCAGGAGAAAGTCCTGGAACTATGTTCCTCCGTGCTGGCCCTCCTCTACATCATTACTTGTGTCCGGAACTGGGTGAGTAGTTGTGCAGTTGTTCTTAAAGGGCAGAATGGAGAGGGGGCAGAGGTAGTGAAAGATGGAACATGAGGTGACAGATTCTTGAAGCTCATAAAAAACAAGGAAATTTCTGTAGTAAATTATTAACTTTTCTGTTTATTCTGTTCTATACCTTCGTACTTATTGAAGAAGAGCAGGATACAAACACTACATAACAAGGGAGAAACCAGTTTTCCAGAAAGTGCCAATTTATTGATTTTAGTACACTTATTTATTTATACCCTGCCTCTTACCATAACATGCGGCTTACAGATAAAATCAGAATAGCTTAATTTGAGCCTTTTTTAAAAAAAGATCTTGATAGCGAAACAACGACAAAGGGAGGGAGGCGTCCTGTTCCGTTCTTCTTTGTTGTGTGCCACTTTTTAAAAGACAAATCTTTAATCTGGGATTTTATCCTCTGGGCAGGGTGAGCTTCTCCCTCTCTCTCTCTCTCATTTTTGCTACCACTGTGCAAGCGAGACTTCCCCAGAGCAAGGCACCACTGAAGAGCCCTACAGACACATTGCTGACTGTTTTGCTGCAACAGAAAGGCAGTGGTGGTGCTTCAAGAGTGGTAAATGGTGGACTACAGGTGGGTGGTCCAGTGAGGGGAGGTCCATGCACCTCCATTACACACCTATAGCAAAGATTAAGAGGTGGGTGGGTCCTACAATAGACCCTAATCTGCTCCCAAATGTTCTGAAAGCCCTGAAGTTTGTAATCATGCTCTCTACCCCGCTCCGCCTGAAAGTGCTGTATAGTTCCCATTAGAAATCACTGCAGAATAATAATAATAAATATTCCTGGCATATAGCTGACAACTGGACCCTAAAGTGCTCATGTATTTGGAAAACCACCTTCTTTCACTCACTGATCCCACCCTGGTCAATTGAGGGCTGCCGGGTCCCACAGTTTTGGAAGCAGCTCCCTACGAAAAGTACAGAATGTAACCTGTTAGTTTGCAAACAAAGAATTCAGAGATCCCAACTGAAATGTCAGGATGCCTATTTTTTGGAGCTTTGCCATTAATATCAGTGAAGAAGAGGAAACAGTTTGACATTTGGCTCTTACATTTTTTGCAGACCTGCAGAAATCTCTTCCAGGATAAAGGGAAACAATGGACCCTTGTTTGACCCAGCCTCATTTTTTGCATTAAAACACGAGGACACCATGAAAAATGCAGCAAAGCACTATCTGGAATATTTCATTTCATAAAGCTGGTGGCAGTTAAAGAAAATCTGACTAAAAATATTTCATACAAAAGATGCTCCCCCCATTATGTCTTTGCATCTGGAGCATTCCTCTGCCTCATACGTTCCTTCTTTCTGGGTTTTTAACCTCAATGTATATTTCAATACTAATGTGCTTCTTTCCCCTTTTAAGTCACTATTTATCCTGCATTTTTTCAGAGATAAGCGCTTTTGCTTCATTTTTGTTAAGGCATTTTATAGTGCGAACCTATGTCTGTCTACTCAGAAGCAAGCTGCATTTAGTTCAGTGGGATGAGCTTCCAGGCAAGTGTGTAAACGTTACTTGCCAGATTTACCAAGGCTTTGTGCTGTTTTGTAGTGGATGATACCTGCTGCCATTCTGTTGTGGTACGTATCTGAGAATATGCAAGCTGTGTACTGAGAAGAGGGAAAAAACTGGGGTCTCAAAGCTGCTCCCCCACCAGCTCAGAAGATAAGGTTTGGTGCACACATAAACCAAGGCACTTGCATCGCTTGATAGAAATGCAAATGGCGAAGGAAAGATTTTTATGCCTCAGCTATAACGTGCATTAGGTTACCCAGAAAGCTGGAATTTGATGCGCAGATGATCTACACATATTAGAGAAATGAACTCTTTTTTTTACATTTATCAGCAAGCATTTCAGACATGAAGTTTACCTGATAAGAGAGGTCAGAATTCCAAAACAGGTCAGAATTCCCCATTCCCCCAGCACACTATGAGCATTATAATGTTCCATTGTAGTTTCCCTGCCTGTGTGCCATATAGTGTGTGGTTTGAGACTGGAGCTCTTCAATCATAAGGACTTAACATAAGAGGTGGCCTTTGAGCTTTGCCTATTAATTCGCTTCAAGGGAGGTCCTGATGATCTGAATAACGGAATTTGCATTTTAGTGCCCAACTTTGTATGGGGGATAGTGATGGGCAAACCTGTCAATTTTGGTTTCTCATTTTTCTAATCTTAAAATCAATCCTCCACATTCCTACATCAATCTGTGAATTCTATTTTATTTAAGTCCTCATGAAAATTCACCTGCAAATGTCTCCTAATATGTTTGCATGTAATTTTGCCTAATACACACATTTTTGCAAAGCCATTTCCCCTAATATGATGCTTTTTAATATTCTTTTTGCTAATACTTGCCTTTTATGCACACTTTGCCCTGGCACATGCATTTTTGTACACTTTTCTTGGCACTGTGAAATTCAGAAAACTTAAGAATTTAGAAAGACGAATGTGTTTTAGCTCGCATATTGTTTTGGACAGAGAAAATGTGAACTGCTGTAAAGTGAATCAAAATTCTCTCCTATCCCTACTGAATTAGCCGGAATGAAATCTGGTATTCCAATGGAATTGCCTTTGGAAGGAGAGAGGGGGACACAGAAAGCTCCATCTAATAGTCTTTAGTGCCCTTTTTCACTTCTGTCCTCAAGTCTGCATGCATTTTCTGAAATACTGTGCTACAAATTTAAGGCCACCCAATAAATTATGAAAAGAGTGAAATGACATTTGAGTAGCAACTCTTGAAAGCAGATTTAAGCAAGCATCTATCTGAACTGGTTTACGGTTGTGCTTAAGAGTAAGGGGACAAGTGATGAGCCTGTAACAATATATTTCCAGTTCCAATTTTTATGGCTCAAACACTGGACAGATAGCAGAAAAACAGGAAATGGCATACGCACCCACCATTTCTAAAAATGAATAATTTCTGAAACATGAAAAATTAGAGAAAAAGCTTTTCATTTTACTAAAACTCAGTAAAAATTGCACAGGTATTCACTTCAGTTGCCCTGAAACTTGCTCATTGGGAAATACAGTGTGTATCTCATAGGGTTAATTTTTTGGTACCATTTGACAAGAAATGTATTTTGATAATCAAAAAAGTAACCACAGCAGAGGTTTTATATTAGAGACGCATTTATCTTACGGAGCTCCTGAATGACTAAAACCATTGTTGTCACTGATATGAAACAAATGGAGCATGCTAATCTTCAGTAAAGTGGAGATGGAGAAATCACATTTCCTCTAGGTTCATTTGCAAAACCGGTTTATCATCAACACCTGTCTATTACTGTGCATTCACTTCTATACCACAAACTCATATTAAAAAAAATAATCAGTGTTATGCAGAATCTCAATTAAAAGCAAAGCAACATAAATTAAGCAGAATATTTTAAAGACACAGAAACAAAAAATGGGTCATCTGACAATAAGGTTATAAAAATAATGCATCATTTTTATAAGAAGGCTCTCTTGTCTCGAGCTCATTGCAGGTGATTTCATTAAGGAGAGTGTTACATAAACCCTGTTTCACTATACTAAATGATTCCTTGTTGGTGACAGTCTGATGCTGCCAGGTGCCATCGAAATGTACCTTTGTGGCAAATTGAAGGATCAAAGTGCATCATTAAAAATGGGGCTGCGTACACATGAACCTGCTTGCAACACAAAAATGTAGCTTTTCTCAATCTGGAATTGTTCATGCTCATTCTCAACATACCTGCTTTCGATCTAGGTTGATTCTAGATCAGGCTTCCTCAAACTCAGCCCTCCAGATGTTTTTGGCCTACAACTCCCATGATCCCTAGCTAGCAGGACCAGTGGTCAGGGATGATGGGAATTGTAGTCCCAAAACATCTGGAGGGCCGAGTTTGAGGAAGCCTGTTCTAGATCCTGCCATCCACACAGGTGCTTGTGGTTGCTTGATACATATTTGAAAAACCTTCCTTTGATTAGGTGATGTCTTTTTCTACCTGCACATGCCACAGGTGAACAAAGTTGGGACTGTGAGCTTGGAATACTCCCGCATCACTGGGCAGATGTGGGTACGTTCACAATTGCTGGGACTGCCTAAACTTCTAAGCGTAAAGAAATGATGTTTTAAAATGCCACGCCATATTATGCAAGCACTGGACTCAATATATCGTTCTTCTGCACGAGGATATGAGCGTGGCTGTATGTCCAGAAGAATAATAACTTCCTTCCTTCTTTTTTTGTCCACTTCTTAAGGATGTTCACATTGTGCATTCAACAAGTGTACAATCTGTGTACACAAATGCTTGAGTTGTACATTTGTATGGCTATTCAGATGCAGTGTTCAATTACTCTGTGTGTGTGTGTGTGTGTGTGTGTGTGTGTGTACAAAATAGCTGAGCTGAACAAATCAGTAAGTGTACTCTCTTTCACACAAATACTTGTAAATGTGTAGCTAGTGAGTTTTGAAATAAATCTCACTTTTGCATCTCTTCGTAGCATTCTGAATGCCAGTTATTGTTTTTAGGTAATTAAAAGAAATGGAAAGCTCTTTAAAGCCTCTCCGTGATAGATTTGCAATAGATTTTAGTTCTCATTATCAGAATGTGTTCTAATATTTTTCTTCTTCTCATTATTAAATCCTGATTTCTCAAAGATTTTTCTTTTTTAACCATATGCTTATTTCCTGGCAATGAACATTTGTGCCTATGCCTTGAATATATGGGTGCTTGCTTTGAAAGCTTTTAAGGGTGCAGGAAATTGTGCCTTTTGTTTACCCACATTTTTCCTATCCATTTGGACATTATTAAAAAATGTTCGTACATGCCTTCCCTCATAATGAACACTTTATCAGCTTTGGACGTGAAAAAAGTAATCAGCCCTTTGTCATAACTTTTTGGCAGGGTGAGGTGGATGGGGGACGAGAAACAACAATCGGTGCAGAGGTAAGAGAAGAAATCTCGAACTTGCTGAAAGATTTATTGCGGCTGAAACAAACCAACTTTTCTTCCTGTTGGCGCTTATTATCAAATTACAGGGCCAATACAGCTCTGACCAGAAAGCAGCTGCTTCCACTCCTGTTTCTTAAGGGCTGATCATGATGGCGACTGTTAAACAGAAATTTTACAAAAGCCACCAGGCATAACTTCAGCCTTAATCTGTTTATCTACCATACCCTTGAAAGGCATGGAGCGGCAGCAGCAACCGCCTTGGCCGAGTCTCTTTGCCACGTACGGCAGCGGTGGCAGCAATTCCACACACTGCTGCCTATTGTTATATTTTACTAACCACTGCTGCATGGCGGGACATCTGACCTCCAGCTGAAAGTAAAAGGGATAATCTGCCCAGCTACTCAATACATTTTCCAAGACAGCTGTGTAAGAAGGCCAGAGTTAACCATGAATGGACAACTGGATTTGAGTGGAAAGCTTATAATTAAAGCTCAAATGGGTGATGATATTAGAAGAATTCCCATTCACAATGAAGACATCACCTATGACGAGTTAGTGCTGATGATGCAGAGAGTTTTCAAGGGAAAGCTTCTGAGCAATGATGAAGTTACAATAAAATACAAAGACGAAGATGGAGATCTTATAACAATCTTTGATAGCTCAGATCTTTCTTGTGCAATTCAGTGCAGTAGGATACTGAAACTGACACTGTTTGTGAATGGGCAGCCAAGGCCTCTAGAATCTAATCAAGTGAAATACCTCCGTCGAGAGCTGATAGAACTTCGTAACAAAGTGAATCATTTGCGGGATTGCCTAGAGCCCCCAGCTGAACCAGGACTTTCCACAAGCCTCCCTGAAAATGATGTTGCAGAGAGTAGGGAAGATAAGCCTGCTACTACTGACTCCACTGTCAAGCCTTCTACTCAAGTTATAGCAGCAAGTATGTCTGCTTTTGATCCATTAAAAAACCAAGATGAAATCAACAAAAATGTCATGTCAGCATTTGAGCTGGCAGATGATCAGGTTTTGAGACCCCCCAGTGCCCCTGTAGAAGAACGTTCCAGAACACCCGATAGCATTGCTTCTTCATCTTCTGCAGCTCATCCACCTGGAGTTCAACCACAGCAGCCACCATATGGAGGAACTCAGCCACAAACTGGTCAGATGGAAGGCCAGATATATCCACAACAAGCTGAATACCCTGCTCAGCAGCCTCAGCCTCAGCCTCAGCCAGTGGCGTAGCGTGGGTTGTCAGCACCCGGGGCAAGGCAAATAATTTGCGCCCCCTAACCCGTGGATTTGCGCCCCCTAACCCGCGGATTTGCCCTAACCCCAGATGTTGCGCCCGGTGCGGCCGGCCCCCCCTGCACCCCCCACGCTACGCCACTGGCCTCAGCCACAGTATGGTATGCAGTATCCAGCAGGCTACAGCCAGCAGACTGCTCCTCAACAAGCACAGCAGCTCCAAGCATGCAGCCAGCAGCCCTCACAGGCTCCAGCTCCTGGGTTTCCTGGCCAGGCTCAACCTCAGTAGCTGCCAGCTCAGCCTCCCCAGCAGTATCAGGCAGGCACCTTTCCTGCACAGAACTACACAACACAGGCTTCACAGTCAGCCAGATATAATGTGACCCCAGCTTCGCAAACTGGAATGGCTCCCAGCCAGCCAGGTGCTTATCAGCCAAGACCAGGCTTCACTCCACCGCCTGGAACTACTATGACACCCCCTCCAAGTGGCCCTAATCCATATTCACACAATCGCCCTCCTTTTGGCCAGGGTTACACCCAGCCAGGTCCTGGCTATCAATAAGGAAACTGTGCTGTTGACGGGCCCCAAGTAAGTCCAAGTTGTTGTCGTTGCTATTCCATCCATACAGACTCCAAGGTTATTTAACTAAAATATGGAAACTAATGAAAGGCAGAATATTCTATGGTATCACTGTTGCTGTATAAATTGCTGGGATAAATGACCAAATTAATCTTGTTTCCTGCTTTAAATTGTATTGGCTTTCTAGTTTAATATTGGAAACACTACCTAAATGTTTGTAAAGTAATGACATTCTGACTTGCCATATTAAACTACTAGGTGAAAAATCTAGCTGTGCTAGCTAGAGACTTCATTTTCTCAAGATTTCAATTACATGCTTTTAGGCTGCAATCCTGTACACACTTCTCTGGAAGAAAGCCCCACTAAATTCAATGGAACTGTATGGAATTGCACTTTTATCTATTGGCACTTATTGCTTTCCCCTCTCTGGGTTTTTAGGCAGCATTATATTCTGTGCTTGCTTTAAAAACATACAAAAATACCACAAACTTTTAAGGGGGGGGGATTCTTAATCTCATTTTGCTGCTGCTTTCTGATTTTATCTTGGCTGTAATAATATATGGTCTAATATCATATTGTGTTGTGACCCACCCAGAAGACTTAATTGAATGGCCAGTATCCTAATGTCATGTCATGTCATAAATAATGTGATGAATAGCTGCCAACCCCATGTCACCAGTTTTTAATGTCACAGCACTCCTGACTAAACAATATCCTTTTGATTGTACAAGTGCTAGAGGCAAATACACCAATTTACAAATGAGGATTGTAATCTATGTTCTATGGTAGTCATTAGGAGAATAGGAACAGGGGATGCATTGATCAATTAATGTGTGTAAGACATGATCTTACATATGTCACTTTCATCACTCTTGCATGTCACTTTGCATATGTCATTTATTTCACACGTGCCATTTCTGGTTATATAACCATTTCTTGCATGTGTCATTTTTATAGACTTTTCAATGTGATGTATAATACATTATCTTGCATATATCACCCCACAAAGTTATTCTGAAAAATGTGCCTGGTTTTTATACTTTTCTTTTCAAGCACATCCCTATTGAGAGGGTTGTGTTCCATTAACATTTCCCAGGTATCTCAATTACTACTTTTAGGGAACTTCACACCCTTGGACTCTGACATCTGGAATATCTATCCCTACCACCATGTACAACTCAAATAAGGTGCAATTCAGGAGGGGGAAATCCAAAGCCAAAGATCATTTTAATGATTCTGCTACTGAAAGCTGAAAAACTGAAGGCTGTGTTTCTGTGTTTGTTTTGTGCAACCAAAATCCAATGTGTTTGTTTTGTGCAACCAAAATCCAATGTGGGGAATCCCCTCATAATGAGACAGATTCGTACAGCATAAACATCAAAGAACTTCCTCTGTGATTCAGTACATGGATTCTGTTTCCAGTGGAAAGAAGTCTGCAGCCTCTTCTTAATTATTTATCTTCCAAGTTCCTCTATGCTAATCTGCCACAAAATTATAATAATAAATACCCTTGAAGGTCTTATCATCTGAACCACTGGCTAGTGCAAGGTTTCCCAAATGTAGGTCTCCAACTGTTTTTGCACTACAATTCCCACCATCCCTACTAGCTAGGGATGACAAGAGCTGGAGACCCAACAGCTGGAGAACAACAGCTGGAGACCCAAGTTTGGGAAACTCTGGGCTAGAGCAAGGTGAATCTCTCACTCACCTAGATCTCTGGCTAATAACACATAGCTTCTGCTGGGGGGGGGGGGAGGAACCACCAGGAGTTGCACTCCCCTATTTTCCCCTCCACTACATCACAGCCTTTTGGGATGCAGGTGTTGCTGTGGTCTAAACCAGTAAGCCTCTTGGACTTGCTGATCGGAAGGTCGGCGGTTCAAATCCGCATAATGGGGTGAGCTCCCGTTGCTCTGTCCCAGCTCCTGCCAACCTAGCAGTTTGAAAGCACGCCAGTGCAAGTAGATAAACAGGTAGCACTGTAGCGGGAAATAAACGGCATTTCCGTGCGCTCTGGCTTCCACTGCACCAGAAGCAGCTTAGTCATGCTGGCAACATGACATGGAAAGCTGTCTGTGGCCTGAAAGCGAGATGAGCGACACAACCCCATTGTCGCTTTGACTGGACTTAACCGTCTAGAGAGGTCCTTTACCTTTCTTCCATGACAGCCTCTACCTTCATGATCATTTCAATTGCCCATAAAGATGCAACGGAACTGAGCTCAGAAGAACAGCTTCTTAGTGCCATGCTCGCCAAGTCTACTCAGGCTTTGAGTCCCATGGGGCTTCCTCCTGAGTGGGTGGAGGACTGGAGCCTAAAGAGAAATGAGAAAGAGAAAAATTGTCCATGTGTATTCTTCAGATATACATATCTGAAGAAGTGTGCATGCACACAAAAGCTTATACCAGAACAAACTTAGTTGGTCTCTAAGGTGCTACTGGACAATTATTTATTTATTTAATTTCGACTGCGTCAGACCAACACGGCTACCTACCTGAGTCTGAAAAAGAGAAGCCAGCCAGCCAGCCCCCACTCACCTCATTGTAGAAACCGAACGCAGGGGGCGTGGCCCAGTTACCTGCGCAGAGACTCGCTCCTTCCTTCAAACTCGCGCGCCAAATCCAGGCCCCGCTCACCTCAGCGCCCGCGCTTGGAGCTCCTCCGCTTCGCACAAGCTTTCCTCTTGCTCTACCTCCGGCCAGCTGGACTGGCGCCCAGGTGGGGAGAGACTAGTGTATCCCGCCCAAGCGCTGTGTGGGCGCCTGGCCTGCGCGGCCCTCTCTCCTCCCGCTGGGATGCCCCGCCCCGCCCGCCCCGCCCCGCCGGGCTCCTCCCTCCGTCCCGTGCGCCTGGCTGCCCGTCCCGTCCCGTCCCGAGCGTGTTGGTGTGTGACAGCCGGGAGGTTTTTGCTCCTCGCTTGGAAACCTCGCTAATATTTAACGGGGCGCCGCCGCTGACGGAGAACTTCTGCATATCCGGGAGCAAAGTCTGGAGGCGAAACCCTGCACTTCTAGCGCTTCCTCAGCAGCTGGCTGTTTCGCCCCTCGTCCAGCTCCCGCAATGAAGGTGGGTAGGAAGCGAGCCGTGTGGCCCCGGCGGCAAGTTCGGCCGCTTCTCTGGCGCGCGGGGCGACGGGAACGCGCCTCGCCTCGGCCGCCTGACGAGGCTGGTCGTGGGCGAAGGCAGTTTGGAGGCTGCCTCAGCCTCTCGCTCCATTCCGGGCGCCTCGTGTATCTACGCGCGCACGCGCACTCCCCCCCCCCCTCCCTGGAGAGAGATGCTGGCTGACAGACGTACGGTCCTCGTTTTCCTTCCTCGCCAATGAAAGCGCAAGGTTTCCCGTGGTCGCTCCTGGGGCTGGGCTGCGGGTGCGGATTCAAGAGCGGAGCTTCGGCCCGTGGCGGAAGTTGCTTGCCTTCCCATCTGGTCTGATGCCATGTCAGGCGCGTAAAACACAAATAACCCCGAAAGTCTGCAGAGAGGGACTGGGGTGTTTATACTTCTGAATTACAGATAGGTAGCCGTGTTGGTCTGCCATAGTCAAAACAAAACAAATTCCTTCCAGTAGCACCTTAAAGACCAACTAAGTTAGTTCTAGGTATGAGCTTTCGTGTGCATGCACACTTCTTCAGATACACTGAAACAGAAGAAGTGTGCATGCACACGAAAGCTCATACCAAGAACTGACTTAGTTGGTCTTTAAGGTGCTACTGGAAGGAATTTGTTTTGTTTTGACTGAAACAGAAGTCACCAGACCCTTCTATATAGTGAGAAGGTGGGGAGGGGTATTACTCAGGAGAGTG
Source organism: Podarcis erhardii (assembly GCF_964252035.2). Classification (NCBI taxonomy): domain Eukaryota; kingdom Metazoa; phylum Chordata; class Lepidosauria; order Squamata; family Lacertidae; genus Podarcis; species Podarcis erhardii. The sequence goes on along the minus strand of NC_138497.1, from coordinate 109,494,810 downwards.
GTGGGAATGGGTGATTGACAGATAGCTGTGATGAGCCTGTTGACGACTCTTAACGACTGCAATAGGTCTTACAGGAAAAAGCAAGGGGTGAGAAGGTGAATATACTTCTGAAGTAAACACCAGGGGAAACTTTCTGAAAATAACAGCTGTTGGGACAGAGGTTGGGTAGCCACCTGTCATGGATGCTTTAGCTGAGATTCCTGCATTGCAAGGACTAGAGATGTGTGAAGACCTGGGGAAGTGGGGGGTGGAAGAGAATTTTTTGAATGGGGACAAGATATGCCCCCAAAACCCAAGTCGAAGAGCCTCCACTAGTTACAGTAGGGATGCAGTTCGAAAGCACACCAGTGCAAGTAGATAAATAGGTACTGCTGCGGCGGGAGGGTAAACGGCGTTTTCGTGCACTCTGGTTTCCATCACGGTGTTCCAATGCACCAGAAGCGGTTTAGTCATGCTGGCCACATTAATAAGTAATGGTAAATGTGTCAGTGTGGTGCAAATGTGAATCAGCACAAAGACATTTTCTTTAAAAAGACACAACCCTTTAAGAAGGCCCCATAAATGGTAGGCCAATTGTGGGTTGGATTTGATGCATGGGCATCATTGTCTATGATTGCCATAGAAATATATGTGCTCTTTATGCACATTACATACTTCTTAACTTCCTTCTTTTTTTCTTCCCAGACCATAGTGAAGTATCTGTTGGGATTTCTTGGTGTTGCAGTTCTCATTACGGCCATTGCTGTTCCTGTAGCTTTACTGACAAACCAAAGTAAGTTCGCAGTGTTAATTGTCTCTTGGTAGGTGATAGGAAGTGATTTGATCCTCCAAGCAGCATGAAAAACCATAAGAGAGGTCAGAATGTTTGTCATTTGGCATCATATGAATGTATAACTTGAAAGTTAATAGCGCTGCTCATTAACATCTGGAAAGCATTCCTTCCGGCAGCCAACTAGGGCCAGATCTGTGTGTTTAAATGTATATGCGGCTTTTTAATGTATAAAGAAAGGGGATGCTTTTGATGGCCTCACCTGCAGCTTGCTTCTCTAAAATTCATGGCCCTGGGCTCTTCTCAACCTAAATCCGATCCTGCGCTCAGTTAGGAGCACTTGGAAAGCGCAGGTATGGTGGAGAGGGAGGGGATAGGGTACAGGCAACTCCCCATTTATGAGGGGGTTGCTTTTCGAGGCACATGTGTATCAGTGGAAGCCGTGGAAGTCCACCCCATTCCGCCCCCCCTTATGCCTTTGTCCCTGCCCCCCCCCTTCCAGTGCCAAAAGCGGCATGCATGTCAGTGGTTGTGTGCGTGCTGAGTGTATGCAAATGGGGAGCTGCCTGTGCATTTTGCACCATGGTTATGAATGATGGAGGCAAGTGGCATCCACTGGCAGAGGAAGAGGTGCGCGGGTGGAGTGCACCGCCCCCGGAAGCGCGATCCAGGTGGGATGCCATCATGGCTGCCCCCCCCTGCCTCCAGGACGCGTGCCAGCCCCGCCCCCACCTGCTCTCCGCCCCTGGGTGACGGAACATGAAGCTCCGCCACTGGTGGCATCCCATGAACTGATTTATTGTAGCCTAAACTTTCATATTCATATTTCATATTCATTGCAAAAACTAGACTCTTCTGTTCTGCATGCTCTCTCCTTATTTTGTGATAGATTCAGTGGGCCATTCTTTTGGAAGCTACGCATTGAGATTACATTTGCAAAAAGTACAAAATAAAAAAAAAAAACCTTCCTTACAAATGAAAATTTCATGACTTTCTTGACAGTAAACTTGCTGGAATGTATGGCTTTGTACGTTTCTAGAATTTGTGGATCGAAGCAAGGTTGTTAAAAGGACTGAGGCTACAGTTGGAGATAAATATTTTTTACGTTATAGAGATCAAGCAGCAAACAATGTATGCGTATGCTTATAAAGAATGTATAATTTTCTTTACCCTTTGTGCACATCGTAATAAATATATTTTACAGTGCAGTGCCGAACATGGAGATGAAAGGCAGTTGCAATTTGTAGCTGATTTAAGGAAGTTTCTACTTTGTAGATTCAGAGAGAACATTTATATAGATACATAATGTTTTACACACAGTAGCATTTGATGTTTTAAGAGCAATTACTTGATACATCTTTTAAACAATGTTTCCATTTGAAAAAGTGAAGTGGAGTAAGACTATTATATGCTGTGGTTTGCATAGTGGTCTTGGTGTGCAGACTACTAAACTTGTTCACATGGTTCCAGATGCTGGCTTTAGGTATTGGAATTCTGCAGTTGCAGGAACATCAACATTTCTCCTGTAACCTTTGACAGTTTCCACATTTTGGACAATGTCTATTTCAGTAAACTCGCTACAAATTTAATTACATATAATTTAAACAATATTTTTGGGGGGCAGCTAAAAATTATGACAGCTAATGAGTTGCTAGGAAGTTAATAGTGCTGTTAATTAACTCCTGGAAAGCATTCCTTCTGAAGGCCAAGCTGGTTGTGATTGTGCTAGATCCGGGTGGTCAAATTGAGCCCAGTTGCATCCCAATCCTGTAAGAATGTGGGTGAGTGGTCCCCCTTCTGATAGCAAAAGGCATGTGGCAGTATGGGAGTCCATCCTTTTTTGTAAGTCTGAATACTCAGATTTTTCCTTAACCATTCAGCTGAACATGCACTCATTACATGACTGATACACTGACATATAGTTGTGTTTTCAGCTGTGAGCAAGCCTCCAATGATGTGAATAGGGAACCCTAGCTGCTTCACCTAGCTGCTTCCAGATCTATAGGCGACAAGCATGGTGTGTTGCAGTGTGCTGAGACGCTTTATAATATTCAGGGATGTTAAAAACAATTTTTAAATTGCACATATTTTGAAAAACAACAACAACAAATAATATCCACTGAAGAGCAAGCAGGAGACAAAACAAAATAAGAATCGGGGGGGGGGGGAGTATTAGTGGGCAAGCCAGACCAATCCAGATAACTTGGAACACATTTCCTTTTCACCCCTTGAACATTGGTCCAAAGTTCCTGATTAAGTAAAGGTTAAAAATGCAGCTGTAATCTCAAACAAGCCTTAAGTGGGATCAAAGTCCAGTCTAATTATAGAGTCCTGTGTTTGGTACAGCTTTTCAGTTTAAACGTTTTACTCTGTTTTATAAGAAATTAAAGCACCAAGTACAAATGTTGCAAAGGGAAAAAAAACATTGTCTTGCTAAAAGAAATAATCCTCTAGAAAAACATAGAGACACTTCCTCTAGGATACCAGTCTTCACTGGGCATTCATTCTGTTCTGTTTGTGGGGAGGTTACACAATAATTAGCATTCATCCTGATTTGCTTACAGGTTTTGCTTATACATCCAGTATATTCCCATTATTCATTCATTCCACACTTCTCTGTGCATGTACATATCGCTTTCTGAGAAGGATTGTGTCTGTTTCTTTTTTAAAGCAGAACCTGAAGGCAGCCCTGTATAGGGAAGTTTTTTAAGGTTTAATGTTTTATTATGTGTAGATACATTTGTGTGTGTGTGTGTGTGTGTGTGTGTGTGTGTGTGTGTTGGAAGCCCCCCCAAAGTGGCTGGGGCAACCTAGTCAGATGGGCGGGATCTAAATAAAAAAAAGGTTGTTGTTGTGCTCCTAGGGCGATGGAGTGCTGTAATCCACTTTAATTGTGCAAACCTTAATTTCCTGGTGTATGCTTGGATCTTTTCTTGAAAATGCTGTCAATCTGGAGATGTGCTAGGCTTTGGGAAGATTAAGAACAGTCTCATATGAAATGTGCTTCCTGTTGAGGGAGGGTTCTGATTTAGTGCAAGGGGAAGTAAGTTTAAGTTCATGGCCACGGAGACATGTATGTGCAAGCCTCACACTATGTAAGTCATTGGTAATTATACCTTAATGCTGTTTTGTAGATTTACAGCACCATAACAGCATGTAAGAGTGCATGAATACTTGAAAAAGTGAAACATACTGAAGGAACATTAAGGCTGTAATCCTTTGCCCACTTACCTGGTAGTTAGGCCCATTGAAATAACTTCAGAGTAGACGTGCATAGGTTTTAACCAGGGGTCAGCAAACTTTTTCAGCAGGGGGCCGGTCCACTGTCCCTCAGACCTTGTGGGGGGCCAGACTATATTTTTTTTTGGGGGGGGGATGAACGAATTCCTTTGCCCCATAAATAACCCAGAGATGCATTTTAAATAAAAGGAGACATTCTACTCATGTAAAAACACGCTGATTCCCAGACTGTCCACGGGGTGGATTTAGAAGGTGATTGGGCCGGATCCGGCCCCCAGGTCTTAGTTTGCCTACCCATGGTTTTAACTATAAAAGACTGCAAATTGTATACTGATGATGTCAGTAATATGCCGTCCATCTGACCAGGTTACCGCAGCCGCTCTGGGTGGCTCCCAGCAAAATATTAAAAACACAATAAAACATCAAACATTAATAATAATAAATTTTTATTTATACCCTGCCCTGCCCAGCCAAGTCTAGGCTCAGGGTGGCTAACAACCAATAATAAAAACAAGTTGATTAAAATATAATTTTAAAAAAAGATTAAAATACAACATTAAAACATTAGGATGCATCCTCTTCGCAAGAGGAGAAAGGAAAAAGAAAGAGGGAGAGGGAATCAAACTGATTCTAAGCCAAAGGGCAGATGGAACAATTCTGTCTTACAGGCCCTGCGGAAAGAAATCAGATCCCGCAGGGCCCTGGTCTCATGAGACAGAGCATTCCACCAGCCCGAAGCCAGTGGTGAGAAGGCCATGGCTCTGGTTGAGGCTAATCTAACTTCCTTAGGGCCTTGGACCTCTAGGGTGTTGCTATTTATGGACCTTAAGGTCCTCCGTGGGGCATACCAGGAGAGGCAGTCCCGTAGGTACGAGGGTCCTAGGCTGTGAAGGGCTACATTAACAATTATATGTTCAGATATTGCTATTTTGTTAACAATTTGTTATTTGTCCTTTAATTGGTGTGCAGTTGCTCTTAGAAAACTTAGATGGTGCAGAGATACCTGGTGTTATATAATAATGTAACATGTTATTACATTAAATTGAGATAACACTCTATCTACCTCATTATGGCAACCGTGACTTGTAATGGCTAACCAGAATTTCGGTTGCATCCTTTCCTAGCTCATCTACTTGAGATTCCTTACCTGGCATTTGCAAAACCTAAACCTGGGAGCTTCTGTGTACATATATTATGGAGCCTCACTGTGCATGCCTCGCTCCCATATACAAAGTGCTGCTATACCAAGTCAGAAAAGTTTAGCTTTGCAGCTACCCACTCCAGCTGATGGCACCTCCACAAGGCAGGGGCCTTATCCCATAAAGCTGTCATAAAAGGAGCCTGAAATATGTTTTGGGAGTCGCACTTCTGTGTTCACAGACAGTAGAGACAGTAGATAATACATTTCAGATGTTACTTGCTAGCCAGTTCTTGGTGCTCTTCTCAGAACAGCCTTCCTGTCTTCTGACTGCGCAGTGAATTGTTGACATGGCATTGAAAAAAATAGAAGAAAGCTATGAGTGCCAAATATGTACATTATGTAGAGTAGAACATTTGCATCTTAACAGTGCTTTACTGCTGTGTTTTGAGTATGCAGTTTTGTGTGAGGCATCTCCTACACCACTTCTCCTTATTTCTGGTATCAGTTCCTCACACAAATGTTCTTAATTTCCTGCAAAATGGGTGGGGTGGAAGAATGAAAAATGAGAGAGAAATAGTAATCAGCTGAATGCTAATACAAATTAGGCAATCAAATGCATAGTACAGAGGCGCTCTGGTGCTCTCTTTCGCCCCATAAACATCAGAATTTTGAGGTCAGTGTCCTGAACAGACTTGCTTAGGAATAAGTTTGCTTGTCAGTGAGATTTCTTAGCTATCCTTTACCATGAGGTCCCAGGGTAGGTTACAAACAATAAAATAGTTACAGCCACCAAACAAAGAAACTATAACAACAGTTAAAAACTCTTCCATAATTAAGAAAACAGCTTAAATACCGTATTTTTTTGCTCTATAAGACGCACCAGACCACAAGACACACCTAGTTTTTGGAGGAGGAAAACAAGAAAAAAAATTTCTGAATCTCAGAAGCCAGAACAGCAAGAGGGATCACTGCGCAGTGAAAGCAGTAATCCCTCTTGCTGTTCTGGCTTCTGGGATAGCAGCGCAGCCTGCATTCACTCCATAAAATGCACACACATTTCCCTTTACTTTTTAGGAGGGAAAAAGTGAGTTTTATAGTTTCAATTCACATGCAGACTGGAATATGCTACATTATACTGAGTGGACATTCGGATAATTAGGGAAATGCAACAACAGAGTTCTTGCACCTTTAATAGTTAAATAGGAGAGGAAATTTCAGTTTGAAGCTTCTGAAATCTTCTCTTCTATACAAATGTTAAAGGTGCAAGAAGCCAGACCATTGGCACAAGACTACTCTATTTTATTTACTTTACAGATTTCCTTTACTTTACAGATCAGTGTCACAGATAAAATCCAGGAATCAGTATCTCAGATAAAATTCAGAACTCAGGTATGCAATATGTACATAAGCAGACTGGACTTCCCATAGTTCAAACCATGCTCATGGTGGCATACACACATGCAGAGAGAGAGAGAGAGCAATAACTATGCATGTTTGTGGTAGCCTGAAAAATATCAGCACAGAAACTAAACATAGTACCAGGCAACAAAACAAAATGGCATAGGCTTAACTGTAAAAAGACAAACAAACCTCAATCTGGATGAAATGCCAACTGAAATATAAGATGCTAATCTTATATTTGCATCCCAGCTGAGTAGGAATATTACTGCAGCTCATGATGTATTGATTCAATTTAAGATGCCTTGTATTGTTTACCTGGTATTGTAAGATCATTAAAAACTTAAAAGCTTGGCTGGCACTAGTTGTAGGCAGTGAAGAGCTGCTACCTGTTGGAATTGGTGTTATGATTTTCCGGTAAGCACACGTGGAACATTCTTGTTTGGTTTTGGTAAGCATGTGAGTTCCTCGTTCTCTTGAGGGTGCTATCTACTGTCAGAGAAGCTCAAGTAGCGATAGTGGTAGACTAAGAGAATGTGCTTGCTGCTTCGAGAAGAGCTATGGAGGGTCCTGATTGCTGGGTGATCTGGTCACACAGTATTGCCACAACATAAGATGATGCACTCTGTATGGGATGTATGCTTTCCTTTTCTCATGACCTACACAAGGAGAAAACTGAGTATTTCTAGGCAACCCTTCGTTTCCTTTTCCTATAATAATATCTGGTGTAGGATGCTGCACTGCAAAGGTAGTTCTTTGTAATTCTTTCTGTTACTCCACACCTGGGGCAATATTATCTGCCCAATACCCTAGTGGTACTTGTGTGATAGTGTGTGCTGTATTAGAGACAAGGGGCAAAAAGCTGGACATTGCAGCCTCCCACTTTTAGCAGTTAAACTCTGTAAGCACAGCAGCTCGTTTGTTTTACAGGTTGCAGAATGCAAGATCCTGAATAAGAATTGCCTGCTGTTTAACTCACTGCACACTTTAATTTAAAGTGCTGCTAGCATGATTTATGTTGCATTTATCTAGTCCAGCTTTTTGTTTACCATTTGTCAGGAAACTACTTCTAAAATATTGCTGGTTATGAGAAGGAAGAAACACATGCAGTAAAATGTAGCTTTAGTACCGGTTGCATTTATCTTCTCTTTGCACCATTCATCCTTACTTAGCATGTCAATATTATGGTTCTTGTAACATACTGCTTTATGGCAGTAATATGTTTGATATATTTCTTATACCTAATTGTTCATCCTTTTCAAAAAATACCCGATATATTAAAATAAAGGACAATGCACTACAAACTAAAGCTCAATCTGCTTTCTTTCTCTTTTTTTTTTTTTTGCAAGTTATTTGTTATGCATTTGGACACCTCTTAAGATATTGCAACCAAATTTTTCAGGATGATTCCTTAGATCAGGGAGCAACTCCGTCTTCTGCCCAGTACTTGGCTGCAGCTAGAGGCTACTTTGAATCAGTATGGTGGACTGAACCTTTCAAATCTGCATTGACTTTAACCAAATTATGCATGATGGTTCTTGAGATCAAAGAGCAGGTTTTTGTCTGTGTTTGGAAACAACTGGACACCATTTGGAATCCAAATAGCAGACTGAACTTTTTCAAAACTGCACCGATTTATTTATTTATTTATGGTTTCTTGGAATTCCCAAGCAGCACTGAGTACAAAACTCTAGCCATCTATAATTAGCAGAGAGTGCCCAGCTCTGCTTGGGAATTAGTAGGAGAAAAAAGTAACTTGAATAATTTTTAAAAACAAAATAAAAAAAAATCCTTCCAGTAGCACCTTAAAGACCAACTAAGTTAGTTCTTGGTATGAGCTTTCGTGTGCATGCACACTTCTTCAGATACACACATATGAATAATTTTTGAGTTTGGACCTAACATAGCAGACTGAAGCTTTCAGTGGTTTCTTAGAGTTCTTGGATTTCTTGGTTTCTTAGAGTTCTTAAGCAACACTGTATATGATGTTGCTTGTTTTGAAACATCTCATTACTGGCAGCCTCATATGCTCATATTAAGTATAAAGTTTAATGGCAGAAGAATTTATATGAAAAATGGGTATAAACAGATTTGCATGTTTTTCTGCTGCGCTATACTTTTGTCCTTATCTTAGTCCAAAGTAGTTATAACCTTTAGTACTTCAAAATAGTGCTGTGCCACTCATCACATTTTTGCCTTTCTATATAGAAATGTTAGGTGATTTTACTATTCTTGGAATAATTAATGAAGGAGAGGGAAGTTGAACCTATAGATTTTTCTTTGACTTTTTCAATAAGGCTTCTTTTTTGGTGGGGTTCAATCATGAGAGACCATAGTGATGGTACAAACCCCAAATCTCATATCATTGTTGCAAGCATGATTGTAATCAAGGCATCTTATTTGCAAATGGTATATTCTGGGTTGGGCTATAAACAGATTCGCTTTTGATGATGACATCCAACACAAGCAATCTTGCCTTTTTCCTTTTATTGACAGGTTCTCCTGACACCCGCAGGACATTTACTCTACAAGATTATTTAAGTGGTGATTTTCAATACAAATCTTTCAACTTACAATGGATTTCAGGTAATGGGCATGCATTTCTTGTCTGCATTAGGGCTATTAATGATACGTGATACAAAGGGGAAAAAAAGTTGTTTGCAAAATATGTGCAAACACAGAGAACGGATACTGGGGCATCTTTTTAATTTCTGAATACATTAACTATGTATTCAGATACAATGTTATTATTTATGATAATAATACTTTTCATGTTTATACTGCCTTTACTCCAACAGGAGCCTCGAGTAGAGGAAGAGGACATCACAAAAATACTAAACATGAGATTCAATAATTAAAAATATATAGAATCTAAAATAGAATTAAAACCAATGCTAGCTGATGACGTTCCAATAAACATTCACGTATTAAATGCTTGGGCAAACAGGTAGTGTCTTTAAGTTAAATTGAAGCAGCAGCATCCTGGGGGAACAAACATACTTTCCCAGGAAACAAGAAAGAGGTATGGAGAACTTGGTGCCCCATGAGTACTACTCATCGCTGAGTCTTACTGAATGGCTTCCTACATTTTCCCTTAGGAAATCAGTATCTCCACACGGCAGAAAACAACCTTTTACTCTTCAATGCTGATGATGGAACAGAATCTGAAATATTGTCAAATGCCACCTTAGTAAGTTTTTATGAATACCACATACTTCTGCCGTCAAAACAGCTACAGTATGAGTATTTTTCTTTTATGTATTCATATATGTTTCTTTCTATTAATGCCTTTTTCTTTCGTCAACAGACCCATTACAATAGTTCAGAGATCATATTGTCCCCTGACCGAAAATTTGCTCTTTTGCGATACAGTTATGAGAAGGTACCGGTGACAGCCTACTTCCTCTTTTGTGTCATCTCTTTCATATTAGTAGAAAAGTTCCAGGTTTTGTACTATATTGATTCACTTGGGCCTTTTGGTATATCAGGACTTGGGAAATGTTTTTAACACCAACATGCTTTGGCCAGTTACTTTGCATTGCACACATCCCGCAGTGTAGTCCAGTGTTGGATATTTGTGTGGATTTTGGGGGGGAATGCAGTTGGGAGGGATGTTTATTGTAGTAGCAACAAGAGGGTGACTAATTGCTTTCTCGTTCATTGGGGAAATAGGGAGATTCTTTGGGGTGGGCTGTTGCTGCTGGCATAAACAATTAAATGAATATATTTACTTCAAAAATACAAATCAATTTTGCTAAAAAGGGCGGGGGATAGTTGCTGATAATACAGCTGCAGCTATAAAGAGGTATAAATAATCATTAAGTGCAACAAGCATGGGCAACTAAACCTTAGTTGCTAAAAAGCTTATTGTCTCTTTTCACCCACACCTCTAGACATCTACCGGTATGCTTGATTTTGCACTGAATGTCGCACTGCTATTTTAAGATTAACATATTACCAGCAATAACACAAAGGTCCCATGCCTATCTCTCCAGCTCCATGATAGGCAGAGGGTAGGGACTCATTCCTGTCAAGCTCATCTTCATAGTCTAGTAGCGTAAGGGTGTCGGGAACTAGCAGCACAAGTCTTTAAATTGTACAGTCGTACCTTGGAAGTCGAACAGAATCTATTCTGGAAGTCCGTTCAACTTCCAAAGCATTCGACTTCCAAAGTGCAGCTTCTGATTGGCTGCAGGAAGCTCCTGTAGCTAATTGGAAGCTGCAGAAGCGCCGTTGGACATTCGGCTTTGGAAGAACATTAAAAAACCAGAACAGTCACTTCCAGGTTTCAGTCGTTCGGGAACCAAAATGTTTAAGAACTAGGCTATTTGAAAACCAAGGTATGACTGTACTCACAGAAGCAGTGACCAAAAATGTAAAGCTGCAGGATATATGAATAGGCAGATTTGGCGGTGGGGGAATAACCTAACACAATGTAAAAGTAGACAGTACAGAGCACTAAATATTGCAATTTTATGGTATACAAAAAGTTACAAGACCATTCTCATCAAATAATTTGCTGTGGAGTAAACTAAAGGGACGCAGGTGGCGCTGTGGGTTAAACCACAGAGCCTAGGGCTTGCCGATCAGAAGGTCGGCGGTTTGAATCCCTACGACGGGGTGAGCTCCCGTTGCTTGGTCCCTGCTCCTGCCAACCTAGCAGTTCGAAAGTGCAAGTAGATAAATAGGTACCGCACCGGCGGGAAGGTAAATGGTGTTTCCATGCACTGCTCTGGCTTGCCAGAAGCGGCTTAGTCATGCTGGCCACATGACCCAGAAGCTGTACGCCGGCTCCCTCAGCCAATAAAACGAAATGAGCGCTGCAACCCCAGAGTCGTCCGCGACTGGACCTAATGGTCAGGGGTCCCTTTACCTTTAAACTAATAGGAAACAATATGACTGCTGCAGATAACGGGGTTGTGATGCAATCATGTCATATAATACAGGTCGATTTTATTATTTAAAGTAAAAAAAAATCACATTGGTTTAAATGGGAGGTTTCCCGCATGAGAAACTGCAAATGTGCTTTGATTTCAAGTTTTCTATTTAGTGCTCTGGGAAGATCCACACCACACATTTAAAGCACATCCAATGCCTGCTTAAAACATCTGACTTCTCCCAACAAATCCTGGGAAACCCCCCGCTTTTAAGCTACAGCTTCCAGCACCCTTAAGAAACTATAGTTCCTGAGATTCATTGGGAAAGTCACGTGTTTTAAAGGGATGGTGCAGATCAGTCTTAGAACCTCTCTCGGTTTTGTGTGGGTTGGCCATGCCCAAGCACATAGTCCCATGGCTGTGAAGCCATTGGTGCTAGAGTGCTCTGACCACCCTATGAAAGCTTTGGGTTGTGTGGGCAAATACACTTCCAACCCTTAGATGAGAAACCTGTTCCAGCTTGAGAGCTGGTGCGAAGGGCCAGAGGCATAAGCGAGCAGAGAAATGAATGTAAAATGTTGTATTTGTACAGTAGGCTAGCTTCAACACACACTCATGCATCCTTCCACCCTCCAGCCAAACAAGCAAGATACATGGTCAGCGTTCAAGAGCTCATCAAAGGCACGCAGACCACAGCACAAGTGGTGCAAAGCAGGGCTGGTAATAGGGTGTTGCCCTGGGGCAAGGCCTGGTCAGTGTTATGAGGGCCAGATAACGATGCTTGGAGGTCTGCATGCAGCCCCTGCCAGAGACTTTGGTTTTAAGATTATATTAAATAAAATGTAGATAAGAAGAACATGATTAGGAAAAAGATTTTGAATGCCAGTTTGTCTTGGTGTTTTCCTTATGTGCAAACATTTCTCTTGCAGGTGTGGAGGCACTCATACAATGCGTCATACTACATCTATGATGTGTCTGCTGGGTCAGTACTACTACTACAACAACAACTGTGTTATCAAAGTGCTATTGTTACCCTACAAAGGGGTTTTTAGTTCATGCCAGACTAGCCAGACTATAAGAGTATTAGTAGTATTATTAGTATTAGTATTATGGTTGCTTTTTCCCTTTTTCTTTTACCCTTTGTGTTTTTCTTTTCTTGTAGTACCTTAGTACAGGTCAACCCAATTCCTGAGGAGATCCAGTACGTATCCTGGGCACCTGTTGGTCACAAACTGGTTAGTGAAACACTTGTAGCCAAACCCATACCATAAAAGTTAAGTGGCAAAATTCCCATTGATTTTATTTAAAGGCTCAGGACCTTTGCATATTGGCAGTAAGGTTTTAAATATTTCAAGTCCACATGTTTCTTTACAAATAAATTAATTAAAAAGGGTGCACATATCTATATTCTGTACATTAGTTACTTTTCTGAGAATGTTGTACGTTCTCTGCTGGATCTTGTCCTTGACAGCAGATTTTACAGATTAAGAGCATTTTCATGATTTTTACTTCCGTTATATAGCATTCTTTTCCATTTCAGGTTTTGAAGAATTAAGGTTTTTGGGGGGAGGGGAAAGAAAAGGACAGGGTGGGAGGGGGAGGTTAAGCCAGGGGAGAAGGAAACGACATGGTCATTGGTCAGTAACCATTGCAGGCCACACTAGCTTCATTCAGATATGCCTAAATTATACCGAAGTCAACAATGTTCATAAGTGTGATAGTAGTTTTCATATTGTCACCATGTAGCCTAGACTATCAATTAGTTAAGCAGATGGCAGATTTGCATTTGAGCTACATTCAGTTCCCTTGAATCATAACAGCTTAAGAAGAACCTGCTGGATCAGGCCAAAGGCCTGTTTTTGTCCAGTATCTTGTTCTCATAGTGGCCAACCAGGTGTGCCTTTGAAAAGCCCCAAAGCAGGACAATAACACTCTCCCCAGTTGTGAGTCCCAGCAACTGGAATTTGTAAGTATACAGTCTCTGACATTGTCCAGTAGACACTGGCATCCTTATCCTCCGTGAAATTATCTAATCTTTATGAAAATGATTCAGGCACCTCCTTCTCTGAAAATGGAACTAACGGTGCTCATTAAACTGTTCAGCGGGGGAGAGTGTGGTTTGACCCTAAATGGCAGCTTATAAATATTTTTAATAAATCATTAGGTGGTGGGTGGAAAAAACCAATCAGTGTGTCTACAAATGTGTCAAATGAAAGAGAAAAGAAGTCATTCGGTTGATATAAAGTGAAGAGCTATGCAGCTAGCGTGGTGATTTTTAAAAAATGTTTTTGTTTAATGGCAGGCTTATGTTTGGCGTAACAACATTTATGTGAAAACAGCACCAGATGCCCTCGCTGTGCAGATCACTAAAAATGGAGAAGAAAACAAAATTTTTAATGGAATACCAGACTGGGTTTATGAAGGTAATTGCCATATTACAACCTAAATACAGAATTTATAAGAGGCAGTGACTGTATTCAGATGCAACCACGGTTGTCTATAATGAGAATAAGCTGCTGTGACCCTCAACCTTGTGTTCTCCCCACTCATCCTCACACAAGTGGAGAGATCAGAAGCTTTTGTTTTTAAATTTGTGGCGACCCATAGCATGCGATAAAATAATCCCAGTCATGCTTTGAGTTTGCTCATTCAGCGAAAGAGCAAACTATGGTTTGCCTCAGATTAGAAATGGAAACTTCTAATCTGCTTGCACTTGTCTGTACTGCTTATCAGGAGGGGAATGGGGTGATTCAGCAGTGAGATCAGGACTGCACAGGTGCACCAAGAGAGCCGTGAATTTGCTACCCACTTCACCTTGCCCCCACTTCTCCGAATAAGTGGCAGTTCTGCTGCTGCTGCTGAACAGGAAGGGAGAGAAGGACACTGTTGTGATCCTCCACACCATTGTTCGAAGTGTTACTTGAAATGATTCTTGCATGATTTACTGACATCCAGCGGTTCCGATGCATTCACCACATTTCATGTACACAGGGATTCCTCACTCACTACTGCCAGTAGTGATTTGGCACTCATGATTAGTCCCTTGAAGAAGCACCTTTAATTTACTAGCCCTTGTGATGTGCCTTGTGTTTGTATTACTTACACACACACAGAGAGAGAGAGAGGGGGGGGTGGGGTGGGGGAGATAAAACAGTGCAGCATCCATGTAAACAGTTTTGCAAGCATTATCTTTGTTCCTATCCATCCTTTGGAGATATAAAATACTCAGTGAAAATCTGTTGTGCCCGCCACTTTTTTGGTATTGGCAAATTCTGTTCCAAACGAATGCTGAGTTTAATTGCAAAGCACGTTCCTAAACATTTTGGGCAATCTTCACTCAGGCCTAAACTACAGATGTGGCAGTGGCTCTGTTTTTAAATACCTGTTAATTCTGTTCCATTATGCATTTTTTGTTTTGCTGGCTTCTGAGATAAATATGACTGAGAAAGAAAAGTGTTGGTGGTAGAGGGGCTGCAGAGAAGTCACAGGTGGAAAAGAGAGTTGAACACCATTTCTCCTGCACATCCCTTTAACTTTTTTAATAGAGCCATATATGTGATCCCATCTCATCCCAGGGGTCTTGCATTTTTACTCCGCTGTTCATCTGAAAAGACTCCCAAGGCAAATTGCACGTGATCAATGCACAAAAAAATGGTCCCTTTTTGCAGGATTACAATCTAAAAGACATAAAAGGGAAGAAGAAGAAAAAAGCAAACTCAGGCACTACTTCTTAAAGGTTAAATATGATATATTGATAATGTCTGGTATTTCCCTTACATTTTAAAAATGTTTGGCTTGTAACTGGCACTAGAACTGTTTTCTTCTCATTTGACTGTGCCCTATTAGGAAGGATGCATGTGGAAATGTTATAGACTAGGAAAGAAACAATTGTCTTTTGTAAACTGTTTGGATTTTCAGTGTCAGAATAAATGATGATTTTGAGTGCTAGCATTTACATTAATTATTGAAGCCAGATTTTTATAACACATTTATTTCTATAAAAAGGCATTTCTGAGGCTTTGGTTATTGTGTTGGTCACAAGACAGGGCAAGGCATCTGAATGTTAGCAGCTACAGTTCCATCTGAAATTATATACAAATTAATAAGAACAATGTTTCAGAGGCAGAAGCCAACTCTGCTACTATTGCTTCGAAAGAACACATTTGCATCTCTTTCAGAGGAAATGTTTGGCACCCATTCTGCTCTGTGGTGGTCTCCAAATGGCAGCTTTTTAGCATATGCAGAGATTAACGATACTGGAGTTCCTGTTATTGAGTATTCATTTTATTCAGAAGATACACTGCAATATCCAAAGACCATTAAAATCCCGTATCCTAAGGTCTGTGTTATTTATTAAACATAGTTGTTGAGCATTTTGATTAAGAGAATACTCACATTTAATCAGTTGCTGCTAACGAAAATATTGTCTGTCTCTCCTCAACAGCTTGCTGTGATTACTGCGACTTAAGTCAATAGCATCTGGCAGCATTGAAGTATTTTATTATCACTAGGGAAACAGGAAATAAGTGCAATTTAAGACTTTGAAATTTAAGTTTCTGAAATGGCTTGTCTTGGGGTGGAGTAGGAATGTGATAAGTAAGAGCAGATCTTCATTGGCTGTTAGGTCTGTTACCTTCGGAAAATGCATTTGAATGGTCTTTAGAAAAGAGGGAGAGAACTTCCTTTCTCCTCCTCAGGATTCTGGGGCACTCATCTTTTGCATTTAAAATAATTGGGGATATTGGAGACCTCTGTATTAACATGAAACTGGGCTTAGATCATCATATTGTCCTATTTACTACTCGGGATTGCATGCCTGAATGTGTTTGGCAATAAGTAGCTGGAGGCTCTTTTCTTTTTCAGTAAAATTGACTGTTATAGGGCATAAGCTACATGTTAGTTTGAATTGCATGTGTGGTTCCAATGATAATAGCATCCCCACAAGCCCTACAGAGCTGTTATTTCTTTCAAGAGAAAAATCTCAGAATAAATAAATGAATAAATAAAAATGTCTGGGGTGATATTGCCATGCCTCTTTTTGGGAATGGAACAAAGCTTTAATGTTTTCTATGATCAGAAATTACTACACATTCACCTGTAGTAACCTCAGAATTCTGTAAATCTGTAACTTACCTGGCATATTTCTGAATACCATGCTATTCTCAATTCTAACATTTAAATGTTGAGCTGAAGAATAATTATTTTTAAGCTTACTGTGCTTTAATAAACGAGCATTGATGTTATGTACAGATGTCATCATGATATAAAATGTATTAATTCTTTCAGGCAGGTGCGAAGAATCCAACCATAAGGCTATTTGTTGTGAATACCCAGTCTCTTCCGCAGATCAGTTCCGATGAAATTGTTGCACCGAGTAGCATAGCATCTGGGTGAGTCCAAATAATGTAACAAGCCTTGCGTTTGAAACTGCTATAACAGTTTCCTTTTGTTGAGCAACAATATATAATAAAGCAGAACAGAGAACTGATTAAAAACAGCAACGTAAATATAGTAAAAACTATTTCTGGCATAAGTTTGATATGCAAAAGTTGTCTTTTCAACATTTTTATAGCTCCATGTTATTTGTTAATATTATAGCAAGCCATTATTCTGTCGCAAGAGGTTTCCTATAAATAGTGATTTGCTATTGCTATAAGTGGAATTTCAGCTTATCTATTTCAACAAGCTGGAGCAAATCTGCACACAATTTTTTAATGGCTCTGTTTCGTGAAACACTTAAGCTGGCATTTAAATGTGCGAGAAGGAAAGTATAACCCTTTTTAGCACCCTCTTTTGAATTGTGAGAATGTCAACAATCCTTGTTCAATGTTTTTAAACGTTCAGCCTAAGACCAGGAGATACTGTTTTAAGAGTTGCAGCCCGATGTCAAGGGTCCATTGGCAATTAGAACTTCATTGCTGCTTCATCAGGAGGGATAACAGGGATAACATAGTCAGAGCATTATCAGAAGTCCAGATGATATGTAGCCAGTACTGCAATTGTGATAGTGCTTTAATGCTCAGATAAATACAAATGGTAGCTATGAGTTTTTAGAATATCAATAGATGCCTAGCACTATCTTATTTTTTCTAGGGATCACTACCTGAGTGTTGTAACATGGGTGACCAATGAGAGACTCTGTCTGCAGTGGCTCAAAAGAATTCAAAATTTTTCAGTTCTTGGAATCTGTGACTACACAAGTGGAGCATGGCAATGTCCACAGGTATGAAAGGGTAGGTTGCGGGTCAACTTTCCGAAGGAAGCCATTGGGAAAAGAAAATCCTGTAACTGTTTACATTAGAGTAAGGGAGGGACAAGAAGGGTATTGCTTGATAGGCACCTGTTATAATGGTGAATATCTCTTTTCTCTTCCCCTTTCAGGACAAACAGCGTCACTTCGAGAGTAAAACTGGCTGGGTTGGCAGAGTAAGTACTGTATTTCTGGGAGCCAAACTACAGCCATGTGCAACGCTATCTCCATATGGTCCTTTTCCATTGCAAAGCATAGTTAAGAAGGTGCATTTTGCAATGAGGCAAAGGGAAAAGGGAAACTTTCCCCATCTTTTTTGTCCTCTGGTGGAGTCTCAAGGCCCATATTTGTACCTTAAACATGGGTCCATAACACTAGTGGAGCTAATAGCAAATGAGAACATAGATGTTCCAGGAGGGAGGACAACTTTGTCTGCTGCTACTTCATGACATGCAGTTTAATAATCAATTACATATTATATCTATAGGAAGACCAGTCCATTCCACCTCCACCCCCCCCCCCAGGTGGAACACTAAAGATTCTTTCCAAGTTTCTTCAAGATTTTCATTTTTTAAAAATCTTTCCTAAAAGTTTATGATTTGCATTGTTCTACAAAAACTTGAGGGACGCGGGTGGTGCTGTGGGTTAAACCACAGATCCTAGGACTTGCTGGTCAGAAGGTTGGCGGTTTGAATCCCCACGACAGGGTGAGCTCCAGTTGCTCGGTCCCTGCTCCGGCCAACCTAGCAGTTTGAAAGCACGTCAAAGTGCAAGTAGATAAATAGGTACCACTCCAGCAGGAAGGTAAACAATGTTTCTGTGCACTGCTCTGGTTCACCAGAAGCAGCTTAGTCATGCTGGCCACATGACCCGGAAGCTGTACACTGGCTCCCTTGGCCAATAAAGCGAGATGAGCGCTGCAACCCCAGAATCGGTCACGACTAGACCTAATGGTCAGGGGTCCCTTTACCTTTACAAGGACTGGGAGGTGTAGCTTAGAAGTAGGAAACGGGTGGCCCTCCAGATGCTGCTGGACTCCCAACATATCTCCTAAAATGTATTTCCAATAGATTTAATGAGACTTACTCCCAGATAAGTGTAAATGGGATTGCATCACTTTTCCTAACAGTGGAAAATGGAATAATAACCCTTCAGGTGCGCAGTTAGACAAGACCATTGGGAGACACCCATTCCAAATAATTGAGACAACAAGACTTTAAATGATATTGCCACTATTGTTCTCTCACAAGGCCACATTTATGGCCTTATGTGCCCAACTTCTCTTTTTTTTGGGGGGGGGGGGAATTGAGGCTGGTAAGATTACAATATGCATGTGATATTTCAAGCTTTCCCATGCATATTTACAATTTTTAAATTCCTCTCGTCCCCTCCCCCCTGGCAAAAAAAAGAGCTTTCAAGAAACAAAGTGAGGAAGAAGACAGCAGGGATAAAAAAAATCTACCCTACAAAGATGGGAGATAATCCCACCTGCTGTCAAACTTGATCAGGAAGACCTTACAGCTAACACATTTTGCTTCTACATCGTAAAGTATCAGTAAGTAAAGTGACGAGCAGACTGCATATGTGGCGAACAGTTATGCAAAAGGAAGGTGGAAAAAAAACGAGCGTGAGTGCAATATAAACTAGAAAGGAGGGAGGATAATTGATTCCCCCCCCCCCATTGTTGGATAATGTCCTTCTGCACTCCAACTGACAGAATTTCATCAGTAAAGCACAGCTACATTTCACTATGATATTTCAAAGGTTGCTTTCATGTCACAGGGGTGGGCAACTGTTTCTAGCTGGCAGACCCATCAACCCTTGCAAGCCATTTCAAAATCAATGCACACTGGTAAAGGCAGAGCACTCAGCAGGCACCAGCTGACCAGTGGCACTTGCACAGTTGCAACAGGACTTTGCAGGTGCAGCCTATTGGCTAATTAGCAAGCCTTGCTTTCATTCATTCATTTAAAAAACCTTCAGTTATATAGATTCTCCACCAATAGCTTTGCATAATACCTTTGAATGTACAGCTATGGATAACAACAAGATTTATTACAGGAATGTTGTGGAGGCTGCTTAGAAATAATGGCAAACCTTGGACAGCTACGCCAATGAATATTTTCCTTAGAGCAAATAAGGGGAACTTCCAGATGTTGCTGGACTTGATCGGCTCCAGCCGGTAAAGTCAATATTTGGGGATGATGGAAGCTGTCATATGACAGCATCTGATTGGCTGCAGGTTCTGCATCCCTGCCTTAGAGCAATGGATCCAGGTTGCCATGTTATTGAATGCCACTTGCTGCTGTATGGATCTGCTTTTGGAACCTAGAAATGCAGCTGCCAACATTCTTTGGAATGTACATAACTTGCTTCTTAGGAGGACTATACTGAATGGTGGTGCTGCATTCTGTTTGTTCAAGTCAGGGCACTTGATTTTCACTGATCCCGCCTACCTTGTGGACTTCTCTTTACCATATCCTGCTCTGGAACATCAACTTGTTCCTCAGCAGCAATTTTTCAGAGGGGAGGGGAAGATGCTGGCTTAAGCAGCTTACTAGCAGAGATCAGTGATAACTTGGTTCCCTGACTTGCAAGAATTAAAGTTATTCCTACTGAGGTAAAGACACACTGGATGCAACCTGGAGTGATTTTGGATAATAAAATACGTTAGCAAAGGGAAAGTTGTGTTTGCATTGATTTATGAATAGGGTCTTTTTGCTTTCATATTGAAAACAGGATGTTTCGCCATAAAAAAGATCTAGTCATTTTACTGAACTAGCAACGAAACTTGCTGATGTTACTACTTTTAATATTTCATCCATTTGCATTCCTTTTTGTCACAGCACATTATAGACTAATATTTTGTCAATTTTAGCAGTGTGTGTGGACATAAATATTAGGTGCCAATTGTGTAATACAGTTAAATAAGCTCTCTGGTAGATGGGAGTGCACTGTAAAGAAGTAATCACTTGTTTACCAGAACTAAAGCAATTATCTCTAGTAGTTTTTGATAAATGATTCCTTATTAAATAATTTGTGCACACATGAACAATGCTATAGCCAGCAGACACTTTGGGAGCATTGAAATAAATAGAAGTCATAAACAGAAGTATAATTTGTTGGTTCAACTCAATGCAAGACAGTACTATTTATTTGCAATTACTCCCCTGCCAGGACAGCCTCCTTCATCTAGAACACAGCATTTCAATAAGATGATAAATCTAATTGCATAGGGCTCATTATAAAATATCTAGGGATAATATTGCTGCCAAAATAGGTCTTGTTTGAGGGGTGAAGTCAGATTATAAATCATAACTCACTTAAAATTTTAGCCATGATATATAAATCCGTTTTTGTTCTGTTGACTCTTTAAGACACTAGCTATATTATCCCCCTTGAAGAATAAAAACAGATTCTTCCATCATGAACTGCAAAAACGTTGCAGCGTTTGCATTTTCCAGAAATCCTTGATCACTAGTCAATGAATAATAATAATAATAATAATAATAATAATTAATAATACTTTTATTATTTATACCCCACCCATCTGGCTAGATTTTCCCAGCCACTCTGGGAGGCTCCCAACAGAACACTAAAAACAGAATAAAACTTCAAACATTAAAAACTTTGCTAAACAGGGCTGCCTTCGGATGTATTCTGAACATCGGATAGTTTTTTATTTCCTTGACAGCTGATGGGAGGGCATTGCACAGGGCAGGCGCCACTACCAAGAAGGCTCTCTGCCTGATTCCCTGTAACCTCACTTCTTGCAGTGAGGGAACCGCCAGAAGGCCCTCAGAGCTGGACCTCAGTTGAACGATGGGGGTGGAGACGCTCCTTCAGGTATACTGGGCCGAGGCTGTTTAGGGCTTTAAAGGTCAGCACCAACACTTAATTGTGTTCAGAAACGTAGTGGGAACCAATGTAGGTCTTTAATGAAGCTGAATATTTAAAGGATTCCCAAAGCTTATATTATTTAATTTATTTATTTCTCCTTTTCTTAAAAAAAGAAAAGTGTCCCAAAGCAACTTACAAAATGATATAAACATTAAAGCCATTTTTTTTAAAAAAAAAAAACAGCTTTCTATCTACTGTAAACTTTTTGTTGTTGGTTTCCCCAGTTTCAACCTTCTGAGCCTTACTTTGCACCTGACGGTGATAGCTACTACAAAATCATCAGCAACGCAGATGGCTATAAGCATATCCACCACATTGGTATCAATAGCACAGGGGTAAGTAACAGATACATAAATAAATCATTGTGGGTTTAGGTTCTTGTATCATGTAATTCCATTTTTATCTACCCTTTTTATATGTTAGGAAATGAAGCCCATTACATCTGGAAATTGGGAAGTAATCAGCATAGCTGCTTTAACGAATAACTTCATGTGAGTATTCATCAAACTTAGTTTTAAGTTTAGTGGAGAAAGGGAGGGTAATGTTTAAAAAAGCCTATTATGGTTTCTTAGTATCTGCTGTAGAGATGTCTCTTATTTAGAAGCAGAAATTGCCTCTGCATCTATTTATCTGCAACATTTGCATGCAGCCCTATAACAACATTGGCGGTTTCCAATAAAGAAGAAGATAACTACAAATACAAATACAGTGGTGCCCTGCAAGACGAATGCCTCGCAAGACGGAAAACTCGCTAGACGAAAGAGTTTTCCGTTTTGGAGGTGCTTCGCAAAACGAATTTCCTATGGGCTTGCTTCGCAAGACGAAAATATCTTGCAAGTTCCTGCGGGGTTTTTTTCCTCCCCCCCCCTTTTCTAAGCCTCTAAGCCGCTTATCCGCTAAGCCGCTAAAAGCCGCTAAGCCGCTAATAGCGCTAAACCGCTAAGCCGTCAACGGGCTTGCTTCGCAAGACGAAAAAACCGCTAGACGAAGAGAATCGTGGAACGGATTCTTTTCGTCTTGCGAGGCACCACTGTAGCACATGAAATTATAAAGCTAAAAGCAAAAATGGAACAAAACCCTATGGTACCCCTGAAGTTTACACAAAGATTTAAAAACAGGCCAACATCAGTTATTTTAAAAGGCCTGCATGGAAAGAAAAGTCTTAACCATTTACTCCTCTGAGTTTAAAACTTCAAATATCAAAACAGTGGTTTTGTCCTGCAAAGTTAGTGAGAAAAGATTAAAAGTTCCTATGAGGAAGGGGTACCAAGTAGTATAAGGATTTTGTGCAAGAATCCCTTTTCTAGCTTGTACCATCCTTTTTTTTTTTTTAAAAAAAACTTTTTAAAATTCAAAATTAAAACAAAACATATTATCCAGAAACATATCATCCTTATTCCCCCCCCCCATTTTTGCTCCCTCCCACACAAAACCCACCCACCCCCACCCCCCGGCTTCACTCAGTTCCAGTCTTTGATTTCTCTAAGAATGCTGTTTTCTGCATGTTACACAGTTGTATAGATCCTCAAACTATTTAGCTGATTATCATCAATAAAAAGTTTGTGAAAGTTTATTCAAAGCCAGCCAAGAAGTCCAGTTCGCTTTGTTGCATCTTCAAATACTTTGTAAAGGGTTCCCATTCATCTTTAAAGTCACAGTTATCCTTGTCCCATAGCTTATATGTCAATTTTGCCAGTTATGTATAGTCCATCAATTTAGCCTGTACCATCCAAACTAATTCTGCATGCCCCAAGTCTTCCCATTTGGATTAGCAGGAGTCATCTTGGAAACCAACTCAGGTGCCTAGCAGATTATGTCTGTCAGATAGGCTGAGCGTGGATGTCCCTTGATTTTTTTGTGTCGTTTCTAAGCCCTCCAGCCAGATGTGGCTAAAGTGAGGGACATGTTAAATTGACTGCAATTGACTTAAGCGCATTGATCTCAGTGAGGTTTAAGTACCACGAACCTTTATTGAATTTGGAACTTTTGTGTTGAATCAAGTTCATCTAAGCTTAGTATTATGCTGGAACGTGGATCATTGAATGTTACGAAGACCCAATGCTTAACATAGCATTTCTCTCTCTTTTGGAAGTGCCCTATTGGCTCACAGACTCCTTTCTCCATCCACTATTCTTCCTATGCAAAATTGTCCGCCCACCCCAGCTTCCTTTTTTATTTTTTTTTTATTTTTTTAGCATTCACTATCATTCAACTAGAAAGCTAGAAATAATACAACAGACAAAGCCAATGAAGTGCAGTACTTTTAAAATTCCTAATGTGTTTCACTGATCAGCTTCTGGAGGAATTTGTTCAATACTATTCAGACGTGCTTAACAAAGATAAGTCGAGTTGGACAAATTCCCCTGATGGAGATCAGTGAGTGCTGGAAATTACTTAAGTAAGTCGTGCAGTTTTGTTTTTGTTTTGTCTGCTGCATTCTTTATGGGATCTGGTGCAGTCCTTTCTTTTTTTTCCAGGTTAGCATTACCTTAGCAATGATAAAAACAAACTTTGCCAATGCAAGTTAGTCTTACACCATTGCTATGGTAAGGTATTATATGTAGGTTGATTTTATAGCTGTCTTTTCTATCTTGTGCATTTGAATAATTTCATATTTTGTGTGTCACCTCAGGCAATTTTTAAAATCGGAATGGTGATTTCACAATTTATTGATCAATCAGTTGGTAACTTGTTTGCTTGTTTCACAGATACTTTATCAGTAATGAATTTGAAAATACGCCAGGAGGAAGACATCTGTATAAGTAAGATTCCACTTCGCCACATTTTTATTGTAACCCAATATGATATTTTTTTCTTTTAAGACAATATCATATTTTTAGTTTTTAAAAGTTATTTTTAGCATTAAACCAAGATAGCTTGTTTTGTCTTGATATTTTTGAAGCTGTGATAATGATCTGAGAATGTTTTGAAGTTTACTCCATCTGCTCTACAGAGCATGATAAGTTAAAGAGCTTGGGATATACACAGAAGGCTGTTAACGACTGAGGCCTGGTAATGCTCAGAATGGGGTATTTTATGATCCTTTGGTCTGGTCAGTCAGTGGGTTTGATCTAGAAATACCCCAAAAGTGGAAGATTTCATGCAACGTATACTTGATGCAACCATGGATCTTCAGACTTTATACAAGACTCTGTGCAATATTTTGTGTGAAGCTTTGTTGCACTAATGGAAAGCTTCTGCTGGATTTTCTCATGGAACAATCTGACAGTACATCAGAAAAAAGCCCACCCCATCACCTGTGCAAAGAGGCCTTCCACTCACGGAAGAGCACCTCTGAACACAACCCTATATTTCTTGATTGCCTAATAGGGTTCGTCTTTGGAATGTGTTCTATTATAAATGTAACAGCATATGGTGTCAAGATTTGATGGACTTTGCATAAGGGGAAATTGCATGGCTGTTTTTGCTTCGTTTTGCTGGATGTGTAGGATCTGAGTGATGAGGTTTAACACGACACAGTCATAGGTTAGCTAGCTAAATATGTGCTGTAATGAACTGCTAGCAGGTGGGTGCATGGCTATCTTAGAAATCCACATTTTCCATGTAGTAATGGAGCGATGTTCAATGGGAAGAAGGTTGCTGTAGCTCTCAAATGATTCATCAAAGGAATAAAAAGTATGTTTACTGTGATACAGATGGTACAACATGGAGGAACTTGGAACACCATGGAGACAGAAAATTCTTAATGCAGCTGAAAATAATGTAGCAAAACTTTGAAAGAAAAGCATGCAAAAAGAGATAAGCATGCAAAAATCTGAAATTATTCAATGTGAAAGAAGCCAGCTAGCTTGCAGGGACCCACTCTTTGGCACCAGGAGGCAGTCTCCTTGGTGTGGTTTTTTTTTGAGGAGGCAGCTCCGTATGATCAAGGGCTGGGAACCAATCCTGGGAGATCCCCTGACCACCATGGGTGTGAACCTTTCCTGCCCTGGATGTTGGACTTCCGGAAATAAATTCTTGTTCTTTTATGTATCCTTGTGGAGGTGCTGGCCTGGGCTTTCTGTGTTTTGCATAGGTCTTCCTGTGCCTTTGCTGTCTCCTGATTGATAAGCAAGGAGAATGACAATCTGCTGGCAAGAGAGGAGGCAATTTGCATCTCAATCAAGGCACGGGGCAGAAAGGCTTAACCTCCTCAGCACATTTCAGCACTGCGTGTGTGTGTTTGCTGTACCCCCCCCCCAAAAAAAAATCAGTAGGTATTGGAAGGGGCATAAAAATTTGCTTTAGGGAACCAGATCTATCCCATGGAGATTAGCCACTCCTGTTACAATGGAACAGTTGTGCTACAGTAGTTAATTCTTACAGTTTAAAACAGGACAGAATAGAAAGTGTTGCCAGTTGCGCAACCTTTTAAAATGAAATAGATTTAATCCAAGCCAATTTGGATGGAGTTCTTCATAATTGCGATTTAATGAAACTAACTTCAGGTTAATCTGTTTTTATCTTTTTTGCAGAATAGCATTAAATGATTTTAAAAAAACATGCATTAGCTGTTATCTAAACAAAGAAAGATGTCAGTATCATTCAGCATCCTTCAGCACAAATGCAAGATACTATACCCTGAATTGCTATGGTGAGTACAGCCTGCCCCATCTGATATAAGTGTGATATAAGTGGGAATTGTAGTCTCAAAACATCTGGAGGGCCGAGTTTGAGGAAGCCTGATTTATATTAATCATAAGAAGAAAAAGCAAATTGGTTGTTCTTTAGCCTTAATAGAAGGAAGAAAAACATTCAACTAGACATATAGCAACAAAAAAAAGGACAGAGCTCTTGCACCTGTTTGACAGTAGAACAGACTTCCACGAGAAGTCATAGAATCACAGAATTGTAGAGTTGGAAGGGGTCAAAGGAGTCATCTAGTCCAACCCCCTTCAGTGCAGGAATCTTTTGCCCAGTGTGGGGCTTCGATCCACAACCCTGACATGAAGAGTCTCATGCTCTACCTACTGATCTGTCGGTGGGCTTGCCTTCCTTGGAGGTTTTCAAGCAGAAGTCGGATGGCCATCTGTCATGTATGATCTAGTTGAGATTCTTGCACTGCAGGGAGATGGGACTAGATTACCCTCAGGGTCCTTTCCAATGCAATGATTCTATGGTTCTATGAATAATTGTGTAGGAGCCTTATCATTTTTTTATTTTTTTTTTGCATCTGGTTACCCTAGCTCAGTTTTGTTATACTGATAAAATTGTCATGAATTTATTTAACTAGCTGTACTGTGTTACCCCCAACACACACCTCCACACATATTCTCAAAGCAAATGCTGCGTATTTCCCAGGATTCAACCTACAACACATTTCGCTGACTAATGTGTGCACCTTGGACATCATTTCTAAAAAAGTGCTGAGCAATGAGAAGAGCTACCCAGTGAAGTGTTGTTTCTTCTCCTCCTGCCTAGAATAAAAAAAAGGGGGGAAAAGATCGAGATACAAATTTTGGGAAGCAGAAAAAAGGCTGAAGGGAAATTGTTGCCTTGAAACTGCAGGCAGCAAGTCCTGGAAAAAGTATTGAGGCAAAGTTTCCCTCACGCTCCCTATCTTTTTCCCCAGACTAGGCCCCTGCCTAAACA
This sequence comes from Podarcis erhardii, assembly GCF_964252035.2. NCBI lineage: Eukaryota > Metazoa > Chordata > Lepidosauria > Squamata > Lacertidae > Podarcis > Podarcis erhardii. The sequence goes on along the minus strand of NC_138497.1, from coordinate 109,467,643 downwards.
AAGGGTTTGACTTAAGTTGTGTGAAACTCTCAATTAATGCCTTGATTTAAAAGAATGGAAAATAACTTGAATTTTGAACACTGTTCATAACAGGTCCTGGTGTGCCATCTTTCACCTTGCTCAACAGCAGTACAGATGCAGGTACTTTTCTGATTTTGTTTTAGACACCTGCAAATGCATAGAAATCTGTGGATGTTTACCATCTGCTGGTAGAATGAGTTGGGCTGTAATCCTATGCATACTTCTCTGGGGTTAATCAAACATAATGGTCTTGCTTTTGAGTACAGAAGCGGCAAACAAAGTCAGTGGGACCAGTTGTTAAGTTGTGGGCGAACATAGCAGACGACACAGCAATTTCTCCAGAGCAGCTCTTTATTTGTACGCTGGCAGAACTGAACAGCAAACAGCTCAGCCGGCCTGCTTTTATAGGCAGCCGGCTGTCAACATTGTAGCAACAACAACCCAGGGTTTCCCGCCTAAAATAACTGACGTGGACCTGAGTGAAAACTATCTACAGTATCCCCCTGCTGGCCCAGGGTGAGAACTTCAGTACATAACACCAGTAACATCGAATTGGAGGCAATCACTGCAGTTGATTAGATATAACAATACAGCAGTAGTGCATAAGAACATGTTCAACGCAGAGCCTGCTTGCATGGTGGGGTAGAGCTGCAATGCTAGCTTCCTGGCCGTGGTGCCATAGCTGCTTACCCCAAACAGAACAGGGAGAGGGATGAGGCAATGTTGAGGCTGAGGCTCTGCAAGCCCACAAGCCCACTGGCAGAGCCAGCCTGATTCTCCTGCCTGTGTGGCTGCATGCTCCTTGCCTCTCCCTCTCTCCACCCTGGTAGGCAGTGGCAACACCACTGCCAAGAAGCCGGCATTGTAGCTCCACCCCACTGGGCAAGCTGCTTCTATTGACATGGACTCATATTACAACATATGGGGAGCAGCCTCACATGGTAGTGGGGGAAACAAAACTACTAACAGGGAACCTTTGCAGGGATGGGTGTTGCAGGATGGGTGAGACCAGAGGCAAAAGTGGGTGGAGCAATGGAGGTGACATGCATTCAGCCACACATAAATCAGATGTTTCTGCTCTCTCACAGATCTTTCCATTCTGCATTCAGGCAGGAAATAGTCATCATAACAGCAAAACACACTAGAGGCCAGGCAAAAGCACTTGGAGGACCTGAAGTCCTACAGCACCAGTGAAGTCTGTGGCCTGGGGAGGAGGCATGGCGTAGGGAGAATCCCAGGGGCTGCATAGAGAGCTCCATAGGGGTACATATGGCACCAAGATCTGAGGTTCTCTAGCCCGTGATTTAATCCAATGCATATTGGTTTGGAAGTTTGTTGGGATTTTTTTCTCAAGGAACTCTCGTTAGGCCTGCCTTCTTAGAGGTGTAAATCTAGTGATATAATATGATTTGGGGTGGGGTGGGGTCACAGGAGGAAGTGCCCAACTTGGCAACTTTCCTTTTGATGGCCTATTGGTGGCATAACCAAAAGCCAAGGATTGGGAAAGGAAACTGGTAGAGTGATAAACCCCTTTTTAGTGTAGCTCATGTGAGGAACTCCTATGCATTTGGGTGCTGGAATGGACTGACTAAATAATATATATCACATACTGGCACAGAGACTAAATCTCTGATAGCAGTTAACAAAGTGGACAGGGGGAAATCCCTTTATGTGTGAACTGACCAGCTGGGATGGTTGCCAGTTAGACTCCTATTTGTGAGTCTGTTCCTTAGATCTTGAATGCTCTAGGAATGGGTAAGGAATGGGATCATATTGGTAGGAAGGAGTTCAGATCGTTCTTTCTGTTGTTATTTCCTCTGCTCCTGGTTCTGCAGACACACCTTATTGTACTGCTCTCCAGGTTGTAGAACTTTGGATTTAAAAAAGTATTATTTGTCTATATGTAAACTCATCTCCCATATTCATCTGTTTTGTGTGTAGTTATTAAGTACCTGGAAAACAACACTGAATTTGATAATATGCAGAAGAATGTCCAGATGCCCTCTAAAATACTAAAGAACATCACATTGCATGGAGAAAGTAAGTTACCAGTTGTAACCAGTTGTGGGGTTTTTTGTTTTTTGTTTACTTCTTCAGCTTTATCATGAAATAGATGTGCATTCAGAATTTTGGAGGTCCTGATTTTGCAATCAGTCACTTTTGCATTTAATGCTCAGTGCTGTTTTCTGAAGAGACGGTGAAGCTGCATTTCCTCATTTGACGTGGAACTAGGGTGGGAGTTTGAATTTAAAGCCAAATCTGTCAAATGTGTACTTTCTGAAGCAATATGAGAACCAAAACAGCCTTCCTTTGAAATTTGCACTTATCTGAATTTTGTGGTGAAGTCCTTCATCATTTACAAAAGTGCATATATTACGGTTGCATAAAAATGAATACATTAGTGAAAACAACATAAAGACGTACATTTTATTAACAACATTTGCTTGCAAAAATGTGTACGTTAGTCAAAATTGCATACAAAAATGTGTTGATTAGGAAAAATTCACAGTAAAATGTATGCTCAACTTTACCTTATCCTTCTTTATCTTACTGCTACCACCTCTCCAGGGTAGAAGCTAATGGGTAAGATAAATTTCTTTGGTTTCCTACACAGGTCCAGACATTTGAGCTCAGCATGTTTTCAGTTACAGTAACTTTCCAGTAGAAAGATAGCCAAGGATCCTATTTAGAGAAAAAACGTTGCTCTCTCCTAGATTTCAGACCACATAAAATTACTACAAAGGAGCATTTCTATGTTTCTGAACAAATAAATTGTTCTGCATTGCAAATGACTATTTTTATTTCCTTTGCTTAAAAAGGGGGGGAGGTGACTGTTTCATCTGTCTTTATAACTGCTCCAACTATCCCACACACTCTAAAAATGCAGAGTTCAATTACATCTTGGCTATATAAAACAAAAAACTCTTATATCTCGAGTATATTTCCCCATACCCCCACCTCCACTGAAATCTCTTTAAAAAGTATTGTTTTTAATTTATACCAGAATTTATATCCTGCTATCACCTCTAGAAGGAGTCACACAATGAAGCTAACAAAACATAAAACAATGTTAAAAATAAAAACAACAGTAATCCCATCGTTTTAACCAATTACCTCAAACAACCCAGGAATAAAAGCATTTTTAAAAAGGAGGGACCTTGAAGGGCAAAGCTGACAACAAATAAATTTATCAGCAGCCCAGTTCTGAATGAAAGTTTTTAGGTTGTTTTTGATGGCAATCCTACATCTACCAAGCCAAGCACATGACATTTGTCCAATCAAGGTGTATTTTGGTCACGTCTGAGCATACTAGGAATTTGTAAATGGCTTTGGCCTAGTATACCCGAACTACCCCCATTGTTCAGCTCTGAGGGCCTTCTGGCGGTTCCCTCATTGTCCTTATAATTGTCCTTATGATCATCAGCTTGCTAGAAGCGAGGTTACAGGGAACCAGAGAGAGGGCCTTCTCGGTAGTGGCGCCCGCCCTGTGGAACGACCTCCCATGAGATGTCAAGGAGATAAACAACTATCTGACTTTTAGAAGACATCTGAAGGCAGCCCTGTTTAGGGAAGTTTTTAATGTTTGAAGTTTTATTCTGTTTTTAATGTTCTGTTGAAAGCCACCCAGAGTGGCTGGGGAAACCCAGCCAGATGGGCGGGGTATAATTAATTTATTATTATTATTATTATTATTATTATTATTATTATTATTATTATTATTATTTTATTACAATGCTTTTCAAGTTGTTATATCACCTTAGCATAACTTGAAGCTTATCTTCTTGTTACATGCCCAGTCATGATTTTCCAGGGTGGGGATGGGTTTGTGTTGTGACAGACAAAAACTTTCTCCATACAAACAGTCTCTTAGTCTGCACATGATCCCTTTCTGCAACACCCATGCATAGTATCAATTCAGTAGCTTGCACAAATCCCCTCCCCCAAATTGAATTCAGTAAATTTACTTCTGAGTAGACATGGGTAGGACTGCAGCTTTAATATTCTTTTTGGGGTTTTTAAAATCAGGTTATTGTTTTTGGTTTGATTTAATATGTTGTGGTCTTGTTTGTGAACCGCCACGAGACCTCCGGGTATAGGGTGGTGTATAAATTTAATAAATAATAATAATAATGCTATTTAAAATATTTGTTAAATCAAACGGCACCTACTTCAAATGTTCTATTGAACATGTCCTGGGCTGTGATAGGTTTCCTTTCCCAATACAGTAAAATTCCAACCTTTTTCATAAGAAGGAAGAGTAATGCCAAAGACATCTACGTCTATGGAGATTATGCTACTTTTTCATTTTGGAAAATTTCAGACTTTCTATGGTCTGAGGAAAGATGCTAATGATTGCATAACTGTGTTGTGTAGCTGTCCCATAAAAATGTAGGTGAATGAATTACCCTTGATAACTTATTCTATATTGAAGACATTTCCATGCATGGAAATGGCTCTAATGATGAGGTTGCAGAATCTGTGGGCAGTATTACTTTTACGTAGAGCTGACCCACTGAAATTAAGGAACCTGACTTAGTCATGTTCAATACCACCCTGTGTGTTTACAGGTACCAAAGCATTGGTATAACATATCTTGGCTTAGTTTGACCTTTGTTACAGTTCTTGGAAGTATAAAAATATGAGAAGGCTAGATTTTTCTCATATTGTCCCAATAGCCTTGTCAGGATTTTTAGGCATAGGGCTTTCACATAACTTTTGATGGATGTCCCTGTTTTAAAATGAAATACAAGTGAAGAACAGTGCTGTAGTAGTTTAGAACACTATGATTCCCCTCTAACAGAAGAAATGTTAGGGCATTGTCACACAAAATTGGAAACTCACTGCCAAATTAATAGTTTGCTCACTCTGTAGTATTTAAGTACAAGTATGCTTTGCCCAAATGCTTATATCTAAGAATGTAGGCTTTTGCTTCAAGCCAGAATTGGAACTCACTCTAAACAAGACTCCACTCTTTTATATGAGTGTATCTTTCAGTTATTAGTTACTTGCCTCAGTGAAATGTTTTCATTCCTGTTTTCAGCATTCTGGTATCAGATGATCTTACCTCCTCACTTTGATTCGTCTTCATCAAAGAAATATCCTCTGCTTATTGATGTGTAAGTTGAAGTGCTTGACCATATTATACTTTATTACTTGTCCAACTGGGTTCTGTATGAAGGTGAAACGAAACAGCAAATGTAATTGTCCTTATGATCATCAGCTTGACTTGATATGGTTCAGGGAGGTGAGGAGCCATTTAGGTCAGGCCAGTGGAGTTGTTCTTGCTGCTGCCACTAGGTGAGATGGCTAATAAAAAGGTAAAGGACCCCGGACCATTAGGTCCAGTCGTGACCAACTCTGGGGTTGCGGCGCTCATCTCGCTTTATTGGCTGAGGGAGCCAGCGTACAGCTTCCAGGTCATGTGGCCAGCATGACTAAGCCGCTTCTGGCGAACCAGAGCAGTGCACGGAAACGCCGTTTACCTTCCTGTCGGAGTGGTTGGCAGGAGCAGGGACCGAGCAATGGGAGCTCACCCCATCGCGGGGATTCGAACTGCCGACCTTCTGATCGGCAAGTCCTAGGCTCTGTGGTTTAACCCACAGTGCCAGTAGATGACTATTTAGGGAGAAGAGGAGCTAAATAGTTTACTAGCAACCCTTTCAAAGACTATCATATAAACATAAATGCCAATTTTGGCCTTTTAAACAACAACTACCCACCAAATTTTCATGTGGTCAAAGTGTCTTATTTCATGGTATTGATGACCTACGAAGCCCCATAGGATCCTTGCTACTAAGATACTGCTACTCAAGGGACAGCCAGATCAGCAGCAACAAGTGAAGCAATTGCCAGAAGGGCCTCTCAGTCGTCCCAAACTTAGGTGTATGGATGAAGAGAAACCAAGAGAGAAGCTTTGGCTGATTTGAGAGTTCGCATTATTGCTTTATAAGCTTTTCATTTGTGCTGCTGAGCAGTTTTTATGGTTGTTTCTTTCATCAAGATTGGGGAAATGCAGAAGAAAATATTTTCTAAATAATCCGAAACAAAAGCAAAAATGGGTTTTCCCCTTCAAACTACAGAAAAGAAATTCATCATGACTGTGAATGTTAAGGTGTGAGCTAAATCTTGTATATCCTGATGCATGGTAATAATATTTCTCTTGAAAACCGCATGCTCTACAGCAAGGGAAGAAATCTTGATCTATGTGCACTCAAATGTCTTTGTAATCAAATACCTAGTTGTTGCCGACGCAGGAAGAACTATTATATTCCTTCCATCACACTACTGAGGCTCCTTTAGAGCTTCCACATCTTGGGGAAATGGTGGCTATCTTGCTTCCTGGCTTTTAAATCTATTGGCAGAAGATGTTCTCCCCCCCCCCCCCGCTTACCATGCAATCAGTAAATAAATATATGTCTAAATACTGTTGAACATGATCAGAACAAAATATTTGGTTGAGTTCCAAGCAATGAACTCCAGCCTTCCTACTCTTGGGAGAAGATTCCAACTCTCCTTGGTGTCTGCGTGACTGTCAAGCTTACAGATATTAGCATCACATTATTCTTCATGAAAAAAAATTAAGGCAATGCAAACATTTGTAATGTGAATGAGCATTTTATCCAGCATAGGTTTTGCATTATAAACCCCATAGCTGCCTCTATGAGACAAAAAAGAAAGAAAGATGGAAGGACTGTGTGAGCCTACTGCTGTTTTTGCTAAGCTTGCCTTTGTGTCAGCAATATATAGTGCCTGCCAATAACAAAGAACAATGAGAAGTAGCCTCAGGCAAGTTCTTAAATGTGACATTCCTAGAAGGTGTCATTGCACTCACTGCTACCATTAGGAAACAAAGTACACAGGAGGTGCTCATTAGCTTTGAGGACAAGAAGTCAGGATTCTGCTGAAAACAGCTGGTTTGTTAATTCTCTTGAGAAGTAGACCTGAGCTTATTAAAATCAATGAAACATTCTTATTGACATTAAGATATGATCTCTAGGTCAAGCCACTGTGTGCAGTGGAAAAAACTCTTAACTAGAAAACAATTGCCAACTGATAGTTACTTTAAAAAAAGAATATGTGGACCAGGAAATTGTATTGTATGTTGCAAAATTGGTTAAAAAAACAGTCTCCCATACTTATCCTGAACCTGCAAAGGCAGGTCAGAAATATAACAAAGGCACATTCCCTGGATCTTGAACATATGCTCTTGGTTGCTTTCTTTCTCCACACATTTCTGCACATATTAATGTATTTGCATTAATTACCCTGCCTCTTCCAATTGTGGATTTCAAAAAAAAATTGCTTTTCATAGTACAATGAAAGCAGAAATACCATATTTCCTGAGAATTGACTCTCTGAGGGAATATACATTAGTTGTAACTGGGTTTTCTATGATTCTACTGATTTGCATTTTTTTAAAGTTTAATGGTGTTACATAATTATCACTGGAATTATTAGTTATTTGCCTACTTAAAATTTCAATGAGCAGTAATGAGCAAGGCCTTTTGCTTTTTAAAAAGTGGTTCTTGTTAAGTAATCTGAAGTCTGTTCTATAGTTTTTTAGGACAACATGTGGAAAGAATAATGTGGCGTGATCTTTAGATGGCTGGCATGTTTTAATTGCAGAAACTTTGGAAAGGTGCATAAAAGCAAATCTAGAACTAGTTAGTACTACTTCAGTACAAGCAAGAATAGTTCTTCCATCTTCTTTACTCATAGCCGAGTAAGATTGTCTTCCATGACCATGGTTTTAACAGTGAGTCCATAAGTGACTGTGGAGGCCAGTTCTGGATCCACACGTCCTTCCACAGTGGGGACATAGGTTGCCTGGTGGGAGTTGAACACAGACAAACCAAATAGTTCTTGAAATCTTAAATTCCAGTTGTATGTTCCTGTTTGTTTAGAAATTTAGTAATGCTGAAACAAATATCAAGCAGCTTACGAAAGCTTACCTGTGACTCTCTTTATAGGTATGCAGGACCCTGTAGTCAGAAGGCAGATTATGCATACCGGATTAATTGGGCAACATACCTTGCAAGCACAGAGGAGATTATTGTGGCTAGTTTTGATGGCAGGGGAAGTGGCTATCGAGGAGACAAAATCATGCATGCAATATATCGAAGACTTGGAACCTATGAAGTGGAAGATCAGATTGATGCAGCCCGGTAAGCACACCTCAACCCTTTCCTTTCAATGCTGCATGTTTAAGTAATCTTGTTGTGGGAAAGTGACATTTGTATTTACTTATTATGCTATGCTGCCATGAAATCATTACTTTATTAGTGTTTGTTTGAAATGCATTCCTGTTTCTTAGCTGTAAGCCGCTTTGAGCAAGATTTTGGTTGTGGGAAAGTGGCATACAAATAAAAGTAATGGATGAAAGAGTGCAAATGTTAGGGAACAAGTAATACAGAAAATAAACTTGGGCAGTAAAGGATTTGTTCCATAGACACACATACCAACGCTTAAAATTTATTATGTTTGTAATTTATCTAGGAAGAAGGGGCAGTTGGGCTAAAAACTGCTAGGGAGCAATTGAGGGGCAGAATAAGTAGTGCTTTCTCTTGAGTCTCTGTGTACCTCATTTATTTATTTTCTGTCTTTTTCTTAGGGCATTTGCTAAATTAAGCTATGTTGATGAGAGCAGAATAGCTATTTGGGGCTGGGTAAGTATTAAAGTTAACCCTCTTTGTAATCACCAAGTTAAATGATTAAAGAGATCCTAATGTAATTATAGTACGAAAAACATTTACACTTACTGGACCACTCTTATCTTGAGAAATAGAAAGCTATTTATGGATGTTTTGCTGCAGTTATGCCCTAATAAGCATTAGCCTGGCGGCAAGTGTCCTTTATTTCAATGGTCATTTCGAACTTTCATTGAATATATCTATATGCTGCTTTTCATGAAATGTTACAAAGTGGTATACAAAAGGTGATGTAAAATACGTAATCACAAGCAGCTAATAAAAGAACTGCACTATTAGAAAAGTCAACTCATAAGGACACTGGCAATATTGGGGGTGGGGGGGATATAATACTCCACCCCATTTTTATCCCATTCCTCCTCCAGAAGGAACCTAGAGTAATCATAAACAAACATCAGCCATAAATATAACAAATGACAATTCTGCTAAAAATATTGGGTACCAAATGCCAGGAAGAATAAAAAAGTTGTCAGATTTGTTTAGATGTAAATGGAGAAGGCAACCTCACTTTCACTAGGTATTTTTTGTGTGTGTGTGTGTGTGTGTGTGTGTGTGTGTGTGTGTGTAAAATCAGGGTATAAGAATAGCAACAATGGACTCTTGATGTGTTTTAAGCAATAGGATTTATTTTCTCCTAGTCATATGGCGGTTATGTGACCTCCATGGTTCTCGGCTCTGGAAGTGGTGTGTTCAAGTGTGGAATAGCTGTTGCTCCCGTGTCACGATGGCAATTTTACGGTATGTTCTGTTTCGAAATAAAATGGATAATTCCTCTGCAAAGTGTTTCAAAAATCATACTTGCAGCTACTATATACCGTATATTCATAGGTATATTATCTTATTAAATTTATACACTGCCCTTCATCTGAAGATTTTCACAACAGAGAAATTAAAAGTGCCATGAACTTGTGTGAGGGATTAACACAGTGTCTCTGGATCATAATTTCCATTAAAAAAGAATTAAAAAACAACTTGGAAGTGGAAGAGGAAAATAATCTGCTTAACCTTTAAAAGGCACAAAATCACTTAATATTTGAAATTTTACTATAATGCAAATGTCTGCATTTGCATTCCTCAAAAGTGCCATGTGTTCCAAAGTGTTGCAGGATCATTTCTGAATGTCATAAAATTCATTGGCACTGCTACTAACTTACTTCTACTTACAGTGAGCTCTAAAAAGAGGGGTCAGGTTAAAAAGAGGAAATTTGTGACTGCTAATTTAATATGGTATTAGGGGTTGTTGTTTTTTAATAAAAAAAAAAAATTATCTACCAAAGCAGAGTTGGGAAACTTAATGCCCTGTTGTACCTATGTCTTTAACTCTAGTATTCAAATTATGGGATAGCCAAAGGGGTCCATTTCCTTAGCTTTGGGTTTTTTGTTTCTTTTTAGAAATCTAAGGAAGAGGAGGATTTGGCTAAATCTGTTGGGAGATGGGGCTTGTGAGTTTTTTTAAGTGTTCCCTACCTTTCCCCTTACGTAAGCACCATTTAAACTCTCCCCACTTCAGCAGAGAGTAAGGATAGGGACGTGGGTGGTGCTGGGACGCGGGTGGTGCTGTGGGTTAAGCCACAGAGCCTAGGATTTGCCAATGAGAAGGTCAGCGGTTCGAATCCCCATGATGGGGTGAGCTCCCATTGCTCGGTCCCTGCTCCTAGCAACCTAGCAGTTCGAAAGCACGCCAAAGTGCAAGTAGATAAATAGGTACCACTCCGGCGGGAAGGTAAACGGCATTTCCATGCGCTTCTCTGGTTCGCCAGAAGCGGCTTAGTCATGCTGACCACATGGAAGCTGTACGCTGGCTCCCTCAGCCAATAAAGCGAGATGAGCGCCGCAACCCCAGAGTCGGTCACAACTGAACCTAATGGTCAAGGGTCCCTTTACCTTTACCTTTAAGGATAGGGCAGAGTGGTGGCAACACCATCCCAGGTTACAGAATGTCAGAAAGCTGCTACTGTATTTGTTTCATCCTTCAAAGCATCGAGTCAGAGGAGCTCAGGGTTGGTAGCAGTGGTGTGTGCCAATCCAGAGCTCCCCTGATCATGCCACTGCCCCCATGAGAGGCAGCAGCAATTGGAGGGCACCTCAATGCACCACTGCTGTATAGAGTAGCATTTACTACTAGGTGGGTGGGGGCGAATTCAACCCGCAAACATTCTAGGACACTTCATTGCTGATCTAATTGCATGTGCTTACACAGTGCAATCAGGGTAGCGTTAGTTGAAATTTCTGAAGCAGGAGTACTCCAAATGCAGTATTGTGTTTGTGCAGATGAGAGATGGTCAATCTTTTTTTGGGGGGGGGGAATTGAAAGAAAGGTTTGACCTCCTGTGGTGTGATCGTGCACACCTTTCTTTGCCCTTCTGCTGCCTCTGTCAAAAAAGATTTTCCAGGTTTTTGAAACAATACCAAAACCTGTTCAGCAGGTGTGAAAAGCAGCATGACTGAACAAGCAACAATTCACTCCTTCAAATTGCCCACAATTGTGTCCACCTGTTGGAATTTACTGAAACTAGAGAACTTCCCCACCTCTAAATAAGACACATCTGGCAAATGCTGGTGTACGGCAGAGGTGACCTGTGTCTCTGCCCTTAAGGAAAAGGCCAGAGTAGGGGGAGCTAGCAGCATGGTAGCAGGGTGGAGTGAAGGGTCCGATACAACTCTGGCTATTAGTAAGCTTCAGCGTATGAAGACTTGACTGGGAACATTTGTAGGTTAAAAGTAATGCTATGCTGAAACCTGCCCTCCAAAGCTTTCCTGGTCAGTAAAAGAGGCTTTCAGTTTTTCTTCTGTTTATTTGTTTTGCATGGGGTGCTTTAGGATTTATATTTTATCATTGTGAGGTGACTGGGTAGTGTGCATGTGTATTTATTCTTCTTAGCACTGAACATTTTCCAACTCTTCTGAAGCATTCCCAGTAGCCTTGGAGCTCAAAAAAAGCCCCAGGACAGGTGTTGCCTTATGCTGTCCCAGGTGTTTTCAACTGGGGACACTGGGGAGGGTGACTACTGAACACCTGAGATCAATGTACTCACTGATTTTAAGGGAAGCCTTTCATTTTAGCTTGCAAAAAGAGAGAAAGCTTTCTGCAATGAATGGCAGTAGGCACGTATCCCTGCCTTCTTTACTTATAGGAAAGCCCAGCTGAGGATGTCAAGAAGTTTTCAGGAAATGTGGGGAACTCAGGAAAGTTGCTGAGTGCAGGCTACTGTAGAGATGATTTGTAGAATGATAGAAAGGATACTCATGAACAGCTCTCAACCACCTCAAAAGTAAGATATGTTCAGCAAAAACTCCACCCCACCCATCAGAATTTCACTGAAATTTTATCTCCCATTTGATAATTTCTGGATAATAGGGAAAGTTCAAGGGGAGGGATGAAAGAGAATTTTTGGCACATCGCTAGGTGAGATTGATCCCTTGCCTTTGCAAAAAAACAACAACAAAAAACCCTTAAGTGACCATCTGCTACGTTTGTATAGACACTTAACTGTTCTGTTTGTTCTTGATTGCTACAATAGCCTGGGAAAGTGGAGGCCTCATCTTCTCCCAGTCATGAGGACAAAGTGGCAAAAGTAGAGGAAATGGCTTGTTATGTATCAGGTTAGGAGGCCAGAAAGCAGAAGGGTTGACTGCCTATATATGATACATGACACCTCCCTTTCCCCCCCAGGTGAAGTTTTCTGACAAAATTGGAAATATATCAAGGCAATAAAATGTACATGTATAGTATGAATGAGTTGGGTTTGTGTAACTAGTTTAATAAGTTCATAAGATCCTGGGAGGGCCAAAGGGTGCTGACTGTGAAAAAATAGCAATGCTTTATCTGTAACATCTGGTAATCTTGCTGATTGGAAATTGGTGTCTACTGACATCTGATTTCCTGATCAGGGGTTACTCACTCAACTTGTTTCCATTTTCTTCTTTGGTTTATCTTGTCTGTTTCTTCTTTTCCTCCTTGACTTGCATGTTGTATGCCAAACTGCCCTTAAAATAGTATCATTTTACAATATTTGTTTGCATTGTCTCCTCTCTCCCCCCCCCCCCAGATTCTATATATACTGAACGCTACATGGGCCTTCCTGAAAAAAGTGATAACCTGCCTTACTATGAGGTAAGCATGTAACCCCTGGTAAACCCTAATCCTTCCCACCTCATGCAGCTACTAAGCTCCCTTTTCATCTTCCCATCCCCATTTCTGAAGCCATTTCTCTCCCCTATTCTGCAGTCCCTCTTTTAGCCCTGTTTTAATCTTCACACCATAACGTTGCAATTCTGAACCCATCCCTCCTGTTATGCAACCCTCTTTGTATTCTCATTTGTACCTCCACTTCCACTGAAGAGACAATCCGTTGTTTGTTTGTCTGTGAAAAAAACTTGAGGTTAGTTAAACCATTGCTTAGTGTTATGTGTGAAGCAGACCAACACTGGCATGTAGAGTTTAGTTCTCACCAAAGATTGAAAGTGAGAGATGTAGGGCAGAGCACAGGGATAGAAGGTGCTGCTAAACATTCACCCAAACGACTGTGTAAATCTGGTATCTGTCATGGTAAAACTGGTATCTGTTTTTATTAAAGGACTCATTATAGTACTAAAAACCATGAAGTAGAACAAATTACTGGGTGGCTTTGGGCAAGTTTTTCTCACACCCCCACACCGTGTCTGTATCACAGAGAGGTTAAGATAATGAAATAATCCTGCAAACTCTAATCTCATCTGGGTGCAAATTAATAAATACCAGGAGAGTAAATAGTATTAGGTGCAGACTGCACAAACTACAAGCCAGAATAAATTGTGCACAAATCTGGATATATCCACCTAAAAGTATGTACTTGAGATCTCAAGTCTGATAGTCATAGGGGCCTTCCCCCCCCCCCCTTTTGTCCTTTTTAGGAGATAAAATAACAAAAATGGTGGGGAATCCTTGATACAGTAAAATGAGTTTTGGACCTTTTTGCTGCCTCCTCTTCTGTCAGCTATCTCCGTGATTTATGGACTCTGTGTAAACTTCCTCATGCAAATAGTTTTGACGTATCACCACCTTCCTCCCTGCTCCCAACTCCAGTCCTTATTACTTTTCTATTTTGACTTCCTGTTTGCTGAACATCTTGGGGTTCTGTTCAGGCAGCCTGAGGGGTAGCAGATCCGCACGGCAATTTTGCAAATGAAAAGTCTCTTAACTTGCTACAGATTGAAATGTTAGTGCTCTGGGTGCACAATGTCACTCTGCAACTTCACGGCACAGATGGCACCAGAGGACTGTATAATCCTTTTCTGCCAGGAGTCGAGTTTTCTTGGCGCGGCATCTATTGCTGGCAGTGTCCACGTTGAAACTGCCAGTACCAAAGAGCTAAAGGTTTCCAATGTGTTACTCAGAGGATTAAATTGGAGAGGCTGCAAACTAGGAGGAGGGAGGGGTACATATACTGATTTGACTGTTTCACTGCACTTTGTTCAACTCATGTTACAAGAGTCAAGTGGGAGGGGTAAGGACTCTTCTTGGCATAAGAAGTTAACTAGGGTGGATTTCTCTCTTCTCCTCCATGACCCCCAATATCTTTGTTCTACGATAACCATGTTTCCGCCTCCATCTCCAACTAAGCAGTTCACCATGTTTAGGACTATATCCCTCCTCTATTCAAGAATTAAACATGGGGGTAAATTTGATTCAGTTCAAACAACAAGCAACCCAAAACATAGCCACCTTTTGAAATTTGCCCTTCCTTAAATTTTGCAATGTGGTTCTCCAGAGAAGTAATGAGTTCCAAAATGTATATACTAGGGTAAACGGTGCATGAAAATGCATTTATTTGTAAAAATGGCAAACAAAAATACATTATATTAAGGGGAAACTGCTTTGGGGAAATAATGTGTGCATTGGGCAAAATGTGTGTATGAGGAGAACACAAAAATACTGATAACTTTTCACGAGGACTCACTCTCTCCCTCTGTATATATGGCAGACCAATGCAGAGCATCAAATTTAAGAAAAGAAAAATGAGAAGTGAAGAGTAAACAAGATTGACTAGGGATGGGTGAATCTGTCAAACATGTTTTTTTAGGTGGCAGTTCCTTCAAGGAAGAGTCCAGTCAGATGGATTAAATGTAGCACAGTTACACTTTAGTTGCTGCGGCTAACCATACTAGAGAGGCAAAAAAGAGGCACCTGGGGTTATTTTACCTGGCCATCTCATTTGCTCTTAGCTTTCCACAAGATCGCTAGGATTCAGTGAAGGAGGGTGTGGCGTGGGGCAAGTAGAAGTTCATCAATGGCAAGGTACTGGGAGTGGAAATAGGATCTGGTCCTTGCATAACTGGACTAAAGAGTCAGGGCTCTTAATCCCCAGTTGTAAACTGCCAGGGAATGGGACTGGATGCCAGTGCAAGGAGCACCAGCAAGGCAAAAGTTAGACCTTTTAAAAAATAAATAAAAAATTAAAGCCTGTGACAACAGCAATACCAGTTCTCTTGGAACCTAAATTAACTGAGGAAGTGTGCTGAAGGGTGACCATCTAGTTCAGGCACCCACAACCTACAGCCCTCCAGATGTTTTGGACTACAATTCCCATCATCCCTGACCACTGGTCCTGTTAGCTAGGGAACATGGGAGTTGTAGGCCAAAACATCTGGAGGGCCACAGGTGGGGGTGCCTAGTCTAGTCACATTTATTTTCATGTATATATTTTTAAATCAAGCCACAGCATGAAATGTAAGGCCTGTATAAGTGTTCACAAGAAGAACAAAAGAACAAAAACCAAGGCATGCCAAATTTCAGTTTTGTATACAGTCATTCTTGAATTCAGAAAAGAAAATAGATCCAAGTGATAAGATTGTCTTTTATTCTTCCCACTGCTACTCCTAGCCCCAGCCTTGGCCATATATCAACCTTCTCTTCAGTTATCAAACTAAACCAAACAAGTAGTAACTTGAAGCTGGTGCTGTTGAGGCACTATCAGTGCCAGAAGAAGCCTATTCAGTTTTGACTGTATGTGCCCTCACCTGGGGTTCCCCCCCCCCCATTAAGCCAGTTTTGAGAGTAAATACACATTGGGCTGAACTAAACGAGTACAGTTTTAAGTTGTCTGTTATAGACAGTGTTATAATGGTATGGTTCTTGTAATCTATTGTAATACATTCAGAGGCAGAATTCATTTCTGTGAAGGTGTCACTTTCCCTCTCAGCAACCAGCAGTAAACCACCTCTGCGTTGCTGTTAAATGGGTTCTCTGCTTAGATGAATACGCGAGGGCATCTTCAGGCAATCTTCCCTAGCCTGGTGTCCTCCAGATGTTGTTGGAACTACTACAACTACCATCATCCCTGTCCAGTGGTCAGGTTGGCTGCAGCTGATGGGAGTTGTCTAAAACACCTGGAGGGCACCAGGTTGGGAAGGAACGTAACAAGAGCCCCCTGCTGGATCAGGCCAAATGTATGTCTATTCCAACACTGTTCCCAAAGTAGCCAACCAGCTGCCCATGGGAAGCCAGAGAACTGAACCCAAGTGTAACAGCATCCTCCCTACCTGTGATAGCCAGCAACTGTTATTGAGAGGTGGAGGTAGATTATAGCCTAGAAGACTGATCTGGGACCTGGTTCACACATGCATGTACATCACTTGATTAACATGCACTTGATTCCTGGCCACTGAGTGTGTGAACTTCCATTGGAAGCCATTCTTGTTTTGAGAAGATGTAGGGTGTTGTGACAATTCTGTCTGTGGTGTGATTATCTGAGATGGCCTTTTTGCATGTGCAAGTCATAGCTTGATATGGCAGTTATCGGATGACAAAACATGTGTGAACCAGCCCTAGCAGAAGAGCAGGCTTGCTGTTAATCTTAACAGGATGCTTACCCTCCTTAACGCACAAAAAACCGCACTTGTGCTGAAACACCAGCAGTAATAAGGCCTGATATTTTGTATGTATCCAGAGGCTTGCATGTGCCTAAGAAGGTTAATCCTAAATTGCAGCCCTGTCCACATTAAACAGCTTTGTAATGGAGAGGAAGGTGATGAGAAAGGTCAGTTGCGGTGTTGTGTAGAAAAAGCAAGGAAGGACACCAAAAACAGTAAAAACTGTGTGCACCACCCCAGAAACAAGAGAATGCCTGAAGGAAACTGGACTGACATGTTAAGAGCTGGAGGGGAGGGGGAGACAAAGCCGATGATTTGGGGAGGGGAGGAGATGGTGATGTCATAGGCTACCAGGAGAGCGTGCACCGGGGGGACTGTTAAACTTGTGAAAGAGGTTGTTTTGCAGCTCTCTCTGAATTTGAAATGCTGTTGGCAAGTATTTGAAGCAGTCATAGATTTGGCAATCTTCTGCTAGCAGATTTGAAATGTTCAGTCCTCAAGAACTGCTGCATCATTAGGTTATGCAAAACAGGGTACAATTTTGTAAATATGCCATCTTGTACTGATATGACATTTGTTCTATTATCCAAGAAATATGCCGAAGGGAGAGAGACCTTCAGATTCCAGCCAAATGTTAACTTGTTTGTTGAGTGCTGATAAAATGTTGACTGCTGTGTGATCTTTTCACAAAGCCAGTTCCCCTTGCAGTGGCCTTACAACTAAAGTGTAGCAAAGGGCAGCAGAGAATTTCTGCACTTGGGTTCATGCAAACTATATAACCATGCAACGAGATTTTTCCCTACAAAAGATTCTATTTCGCTTGTATCCCTAGTAACTCTTGGTTGGGAGCATGGGGCTCAGTTCCCTTCTTGTAACTATGGTGTAGTTTATTCCATAAACAAACACTGTGTTAAACTCCTCAGGTTCTGCTTAATGACTAACACCTGGGAATGGTGACTGAATTTTTGTGTTACTTGATTTTTGGGAGCTATCTATACAAGAGTTTGCTGACTGCCAAGAAGTGAGGAAAAACGAGGTCAGAGACTGAATAGTTGTTTGCATGTATTTTTATTATTTTATTATTGTTATTTTGGCTTAGATGCTCTAGATTACTGCATCATTTCCCATCCAAAGCAATGATGAACAGCTTCACTAAGTCCACACGAGGGACCATCAGGAAACCATATGGGAAGGCAGTGCAAAAACACCTGTGTAATACCTCTTTTTTTGCAGAGATGCTCAGTGCAACATAAGAGAATGAATGATGTGCTTATGTATCTCTGGCTGCAGCCTGCATTTCCCATTTCTGGAAAGAGGGCACATGCCACACTGAAGAGATGGTCAGCATACACTGCTTTGACATCACTGGCTTTTAGCTTTGGGGATAGATTCCCTATTTGCTCTTTCCCCTTTGACAAGGGGATTGGTGCCATCAAGCTCAGCAGGTGGATCACTGGAGATTTAGGTGTATGATTTCCAGCCCAGCAGTAGATCCAAGAATAGGCTGTGACAAGTGAATTCAGGCACTTGGTGGCCCATTTTAAAGCTAACAGCAGGTGTGGAGAGAATCTGCTGGAGGATGTGATATCTGATTTTTGTTTCTCATGCCATGTACCATTTCTTACACAGTGGTATCTCGGGTTGCGGACAGGATCTGTTCTGGAGGTCCGGCTGGATCCCAAGGTTTTCGCAACCGGAGAGACCACTTCTGCGCACACACGCATGGCGGTAGAGCGCTTCTCTGTATGTGCAAATATACTTCCTTGTTTGCCACTTACGTATCCCAAAGTTCACGTAACCAGAGGAATACGTAAGCGGAGGTACCACTGTATGCAGTTCTGCATCAGGACCACCCTACCGTTAGGCAAAGTGAGACAGCTGCCTCAGGTGGCAGATGTGGAGGGCCGGGCAGCAGCCCCCCGTTTTCCCCCTAGGAACTGTAAGCTAGCCTGCTGTCCCCAGGTGACGATCCTGTGGAAGATACTGTCTTGGTACCATTGTTAAGACTCTGCTACTAGTCCTGTTGGATTCTATCCATGGAATGAGAGAGTGCCATCTTGCCCTTGGAACCACTCAAAAGCAGTCTACAACTGAAACTTCTGGTTGTTTGTTTTAGAATTCCACAGTTATGGCAAGAGCTGAAGAGTTCCGAAAAGTTGAGTACCTCCTGATCCACGGAACAGCAGATGGTGAGCTGCTCTTAATTCAATATCATTATATATCATACATTTGTAGTTCTGCTCCTGACAAATCAGAAGCACAATGGGGCAGCATAATAATGCAACCTTAAGGACAGTTCTGTTTGTGCATGTTTATTAGCTGGGCTGGAGAGCTGTGGTCCAGCTCTGGTCATTGGGTTCCCTGCTCTATGGCTTAGCAGATGATATTTTGAATTTATCCGTGGTATTTTCTCTGTCTTTCCCAGATAATGTTCACTTTCAACAATCAGCCCAGATTTCAAAAGCGCTGGTTGATGCACAGGTGGATTTCCAAGCAATGGTACGTGCTAAGATGCTTGCTAGGCATACTGTTTGCATTCTAAACTACAGTGGTACCTCTGGTTATGAACTTAATACGTTCCAGAGGGCCGTTCTTAATCTGAAACCATTCTTAACCTGAGGTACCACTTTAGCTCTGTTGTCATGCTGAGGTAAAGTTCTTAACCCAAGGTACTACTTCCAGATTAGAGGAGTCTGTGACCCGAAGTGTTTGTAACCTGAGGTACCACTGTATGGGGCAGCCAAGAGAAAAGGCAACTTGTGTTTACAAAGCGTGTATTGAACTACTCACCCTGAACTAAAGTGGAATACATGGGGGCACCCATATTCTTCCCCACAAGGGAATTTCCTAGAAACAACAATGCACCATGATGTAGCATTATTAGGGCTCGCCTGAGATATTTTGCCGCTGTAGGCAAAATGCTCCAGTGCCAGCCCTGCCCCACACAGATCCAGGCCTCCTGTCCCCACTGTTGTACCCATGCTGCCACTGGTCTCGCCACTTTAACTGTAGCCTCACCTGCAGCTCTGCCTATGCTGCTGCCAGAATGCAGTGGCGAGGACGCAGTGGCAAGGTGGGCCCTGGCAGCAGTGGAGGTGGGGAGGCAGCGGATCTGCTGTATGAAGCAAATGGCTTTGCTTTGTCTCATTGATAGGCCTCCCCTGAGCATTGTTCTCACAAAACGAGGAGGCAAGCTTTTTGTTTTTAAGAGGGGAAATTTTCTTTTGAATTCCCCTCCTGCATTACTGAGTGTTCCTAGCCAGCAGTTACTATTTCCAGTTACTAGGAAGAAAACCCAATTTGACATATGGGGACTTTTGTCCTCTTTCTTTCTTTCTTTCTTTCTCTCTCTCTCTCTCTCTCTCTCTCTCTCTCTCTCTTTCTCTTTCTCTTTCTTTCTTTCTTTGAGGAGGGAACCTGCTACTTTATTTTCAGTCTTCCAGCCTCCTGAGAGTGGGAACTGGCATATCCATTCACTCATAACCAATTAAACTAACTTTTCTTCAAAACATTATGCTAGAATAGTCATGTTAAAGCCAACTGGGAAGTCAGATCTGCAAGAAAACAATGTAATCCACATCCACATCCTACAAATGTGGCAAGGTGACCCATATCCTTAATAATGGGAACAATTTCGTTAAGTTAGACAGACTGGATTTAAGCACGCTTAGCCCACACACACAGGGCATTTGACCAACTTTAACATTTCAAGTAATTTCACTGTAACCTTGAAAGGAATTTTGCCATTCGGTTTCAGCACCAACAAAAGCATCATCTCTGTTTATCCATCTGAAACTGGTAGCCTATTTTGTGCCGTACTGTGAAATGCATTTTCTGCTCTGATCATAAGGCTCGGGGAGGGGTGGGGTGGGGTTTGGAAATAGAAGGAAGAGCAGCAGCATCAACAGAAACCTACTGCAGCGTTGCATAAATTGTGTTTCATACCATATCTTTCTCTCTCTCTCTCCAGTGGTATACAGATAAAGATCATGGCATTGGAGGATTGGCCCATAACCATATTTACACCCATATGACCCACTTTATCAAGCAGTGTTTTGCGCTGTCATAAGACTGGGAAGCTACTTTGCTTTGCTCACGCTGATAACCGGTTTGTGAAGTTATTTCTGGGGTAGGTGGGAAACAAGAGCACTTTCCTCTTTGTCTTCCATTGAACTTAAGACAGTAAAATTTGATTTCTATGGATACTTGAATGAGATAATCATTTTTGCAATTCCTTTTTACCACAGTCCATTGAATATGAACCAAAGATCTGCAGGTCTCTTGTCACACAAGCAAGAGCTGACCTGACCTCCCCCCACTCCCTTCTCTGTGTCTCAATTAGTCAGTGAGGGGAGCAAGAGTTTCCCTTGTGCAAAGCTCAGGGCACAAGGCATGTGTGCCCGAACTGTTGGAAATGCTGTAGTCTCATTGTTTCTTTTTAAGTGACTGTTGCTCTTTTGAATCAGATTAAATTGGATTTACACATTACTTCATTGCAATAGGAGAAAGGAGGGGGGGAGGCAATACTTGAATTTCTGCTTGATTGTCATACACAGTAACTTTAGCATTAAATGATCATTCCAGGAGATAGGATTTAGGTTTTATACGGAGGACACTGAAAGTGAGAATACTTGTCTGAACCTGAGCTCCAAACCTTTGTGTAAACATTCTGTTGATTTGCAGCCAACTATCAGGAAGGGCAGGAAGCAGATAAAATGTGGATCTGTTTTCAGGATCTCTCTGGCTTTTTTAAAGATGATAATAGATGCTGGGAAAGGGGTTTTGAAATCCTTTAACTGCTCAATTTCCCCAGTACTCCAACCCCCCCCCCCCAAGTTTCTGTTAACACCTTTAAAAGCCAAGGAAGTAGTTTGGAAGTCATATACCCATAAGTAAATATAACAGGGTGTCTCTCTGTGTGTTTCACTAATGTCAAGACTGGAGTCAGTAATTTCAAAGCTGAAGTATTTGATGGAAACTCAGAACTTTTAAGGCACACAAATAATCTAGAATAGCTCTAAAGCAAATTCTAGAATCAGCACCACCTCATGGTGCTTCTTCCAGAACTTTTTTTTATTAAAAAAACCCTCTTAGACATCTTGCCATACTAAGTAGTATCTAAATTCATAAACTGCCATCATTTGGTAACAACCCTCTAAAAATGGAATTCTTGCCAGCTGTTCAGGCTGCCCCTCCTGCATTCAGACCCAGGAGTGGCTCACCTGTTCCTTACACCTCTTTTCTAGTGAATGAAGCCAGATCCCACAAGTTGGCTGTGGCAGAACACTTTTGAGAATCAGGAACAAGTGCTTATTTATAAAGAAGAGCTCCCATCCAATTGTTTTAGGTACCATCAGCATCATTTTTCCAAAGGACCAACTCATTGCAATAAAAATGTGATCATACCTATATGTGCCTTAGATTTTGAAAACACGACTATGCAAGGGATTTTACCAAGAGCAGTATTCTGGGTAGCAATCATCTTGATAACACCTGAAACTTCATACCACTATTAGCCAATGTGCCATGGTTTTTTTTTTTTCCATTTTATATGCAAGGTAAATTGTTGACACAATTCCATGAGTGTGCAGGTCTTAAATGTAATAAAGTCATATTTGTGATACATGGGACTATTTATTGTGTGTTTATTGGAAGTTAGCCATCAGATATATTAATCACTTATTTGTTAACTTTTCCACTAATTGCGAGATTGCTAACGCAGTAAAATATTAAGAACACTCTATAATTGTGACACTTCCTATTTGTTACTTTAGCAAAGTGTATCACAAGTGCATTATGTTAGCACCAGCTCCACTTGCTACGTGTGGCTGTTAGTGACATTGGGTGTGAATTCAAAACAGGCAAGAATGGGAGGTGAGGGAACCGTGGCACCGAGAAGAAAAACCAAAGCTCTGGGGAGGCACAGAACAGAAGACAATGCATCCTTATAATATAACATTAAATAAAGCCAGCATTGATGAATTTAACATCTATCTTTTCTTTCTGTCATTCTATATTAAGGCAAGGGTGGGGGAAGATCAGTAGCATATGGTATTTTCTATACTAGCTATATTCCCAGAATAAACTTGCATTTGGATGCCTGGATTTTAAAGAACAAACTGTGGTGAACACAAGGCAGACCCATACCTTTTTCCATTCATGGCTTGCTTTCACTAGATCAGGATAACTGTACTCTGCCTGCACAGTGGGTAAAAAGCAGCAAGCATCATAAATATAAGCATGGAGAATAGTTAGGATAAATATTTTATTTCCATGTAACAGCTCTTAAGATGTGAAAAACACAAGTAATTCTATTCACATATACACTTTACTTAAACTTTTGTAATAAATTACATCCAAGAAATTCAGCAGTTGTGACCAGGAAATATGAAATTAAAAGTAAATAGAACACTATCATTTGCATTTTATTATTACTTCTTTGTGTGATTTCAGAATGGAATAGCAAAATTCACACAAAAACAGAATATGTAAATAATAATTAAAAAAAACAACCTCAAAAATGCTGAACGAAAAATGAAGAATGCCATTAAATACGCTGATTTATTAGTATCAAGGATCAGATGAAATTTCTGATTTTCCTTTGATCAGCAACTTATTAAAAACACCAGCAGTCTCTTTCCAGGAACAAATTGTGTTGCCTTGTTATGCTAGACTCACCTCACCACAACTGGATTGCTACAACTACAGTAACAAAACACTTTATTCTTAATGTAGCTTCTCTAAATGTACACATACAATTGTATTAAACTAAACTTTTGTTTGGGGTGGGGGGGGGAAGTTGCACAATTTGCATCATATGAAATTGGATTATGCTAAGCAGACTCTGATAAGAGAACAAGCTGCGGTCCAAAAATAGCATTAGAAGCAATGCTTTCTGTTATGTCCATCTGATTTAGCCTAATTTTGGCACAAGAGCAGCTGGCGTAATGTTACTGTTTGAAGTAGAAGGCATATGGAGATGGAAAGCCCAGATTCACACTCTGCAGTCATTGAACAATGACAGCTTGTGCAGATGCGTGTGGTGCATTTCTCAGGCCCTGCCCTGCCGAAGATGACCCTCTTCAGTTTCCACTGGTGCTGTGGTTTGCTGCCTGTGCAGATCCTTGCTTGCCCAAGTGTGCACTGACAAACTATAGGCCTCTTTCCAGATGCAACACTGCTGCTGTTTGTGCTGTGTTAACCCCCCAGGGCTGGTGTTCCATGCAAATCCTGTCTGCTATCTCCACATGGATGGCAGTTGTCAATGTCCCCTTAACCTTTAGCTCTGCATTTACAGCAGGAATAATGCTATCTGTTCTACCTCGCAGAGACGACTAGGGAAAAACCTCAATTAGAAAAGCGTACTCTACCAAAGGACCAGGATTATTTTCTTCAGGACTCCCTAGTACTCCCTACAGGTGCCATCCAAGGGACTAGTTTTTGTCATTTGATGAACCATCAGCTAGCATGGGCTGAAGCATCCCGTAAGCAAACTTGTGTGGATCAGATGTGGAGAAATGGGAACCCTTCAGATGGTGGGCTGTAAGTCCCACCATCCCAGACCATTTGGCTACACTGCCTAGGGCTGATGGGAGTTTAAGTCTAACACCACCAGGTAAGCAACAAGTTAGGGTTAAAGCCATTTCCAAGTTGCCTTCATAAAACGGAACCATGTCGCATTCGGCTCTGGGAATTTGTTGCATGCTTGTGCACACATGCACACATGCACACACACACACAAGGCCATGAAATTCACCAACCAGATGAGAGAAAGACACACAGTCTTCTGCACACATGTGATTGAGCTCTGGCACATGTGAGCTGCCCATACACTTTGTAGAAGAGCCTGGTTTCACATGTGCAAGAGCTTTGAGTGCCAGTACAAGCTGAACGGGGTCTTCAAGGGGGCCGATTTTCACTCCCCACTAATCATGCACAGAATTCCCTCTATAGTTCTGCTGCTACAAGCTGTGTAGAGCCATGCACATGACTGCAGAACTCAGCTAAGGATTAGGTTAGGCAACTTTGAAGGTACAAAAAGCAGCCTTTCTGAGATCTGCAGCAATTCCCTCGACACAGAAAGCCCAAAGGAATTTGTTCCTGGTATTCAAAAGCACTGGTGCATTCATAAGATCTGATTTTGCGTGGAATAACCAATCAGCACCCCTCCAACAAAAACAACAGCAAAAACCACAAGCCTGTTAAAAACTAAAGACATATCAAAAGATATCTATAATACTGTCCCACTTTTATTCCACCTTCTCCCACCCTTGCCTGCAGCCCACTCTACCCTTTCCTCCCAGGGAAGCACAGTGGGATGGCCAGTTACCTAGTTTTATAAAGATGCAGATGGTCTGCTCTGCTCTGTCCACATTCTACTCCAGCAGGAGTACCTGAGCACACAGTCATGGGGGCAAGCCAGATCTACAGAGGGGAAGTGTGATTGACTACTCAATTGAAGGCAAGGGATGGGTGCCTTGCTGCCCCCTGGCTCTCTGGGTCAATAGCTAAAACTGGCCAAGGGTAGGATCCACTGAGTCCTACTGGTATCCTTTCCCAGCTTATGAAGCTGCATGTGGGAGAGGAGCTGGATCCTGCCCAGGGTTTGATCTTGCTATTTGGCTAATAATACAAATTTTAGGACCATAATAAAATCTACACAGTCTATTTTTTTATTTTAAAAAACGTCTTCATTCCAAACATATGGAAATGCATGCCTTTTGTTTAGAAATTTAGCTAAACAACTAACAAAGGCCAAGTTCCTTTTTTCTTTTGGCCAAACGGGCTTTATGCCAATAACCTTGCCCTCTAAAAATTAGGGTCAGAACTCCCAGTCACTTCAATGGGATCATGATATCAAAGTTAACTGACAGCGGCAGACAATTCAGCCAAGTTTGGAGCACATTACAGTCCGGTTGATATGAACGGAAGAGTTAAGCAGACTCCTTGCTCTTCCCCTGAAATCAATATGACTTATAAGTGCTTAACTTTGCCTAGACTTTTGTCTAGAATTTACTGGAGAGGAAAAAGCAATTTTTTTATTAAAAATAATAATACTAGCATGCATTTGATGACAGAATGAAAAGAACCCCCTAGCAAAAATATAGGTAGGATTTATACACGGATAAACTCAGTACCTGCCTATGACTAGACAAGTCCCTAACATCTCATAGGAATTGAAGGGCAAGTATTCAGAGGTGTCAAGCAATGGCCCAAAGACCATCCTTGATGAGGGAGTGGAAATCTTACTGCCCATCTCTGTAAAGAATTATAATACAGTAAGCTAGAAAAAAAACACGTGGATTATTTACCACCACAATGCAGCTGTTGGACTAACCACTGCAACATTTAGTACAGTACAAGATATTGTAATAACAGCTTGCATTCACAACAAATACTGTATGGATATTGCACATCGATGGATGTGGCATTCCCCGCCCCCCGCCCCCCACAAGATGAGAGCATGTTAACAATATCCTATATAACTTTATATATTATATTACTTTATCTTTACATATAAATTTAAATATTAAATATCCAGTATTAAATCAAGGAAAATTGCACAAATATAGGGTCCAATCCTGAAAGTCACACACGCATACACACACATACACCCACGCACACATACATACATACCGGTACATACAAGCCATGATTTTTAACTGGGAGTGGGGACGGGACTTCATTCTTCTGGTTAAAGAGTTTGCAGGGTTGAGCCATTTCTCATTTAAAAATAACTCTCAAAGCTAACATTTCTTTTGTTATCTCGGATCTCCTCAAATAGTTGGCTGAAAGCTAAGCTATAAAAAGAACAGGACGGGGCTGGCGGGGGGGGGACTGTTTTCAAGTTTGTTTGTCTGCTGAGATGGAGAAGCTATGAAAATATGTTGCACGGGCAAAGAAGGAAAATGCAGTCCAAGGCTACTGAACAGATAGAGAGTGAGAGACAAGTTTGAAAGGAGACACTGTTCACTTCTTGAATGGATGACATAGGTTGAATCAGCTGGATTCCCCCCCCCCCAAGCATGGAGGGTACAGGATTCTCTCACTGGCTAGAGTTAATTTCTGCGCAGATTAGGGCCCAGGAGATAAGCAGACAGCGAACCAAAGCACGTATTGCACTACTTACATTACCAGTGCTACTTTGGGATGAAAGACAAGTTGTACAACGAAAGGATCAAATCACGTACAGGTTTATGATTGTGGCACTCCTCACATCTGTTTATAAAAATAAACTGAAGAGCAAGTCATAGACAAGTCTCGCGGTCCACACCTTTCCCTGAGTCAGCTTTCTTCTCTTTTCGGCTTTCAGTGCTAGGTTGGAGGGGGGGGGGAGGAGAAAAAAAGAGGAAAAGTCTTGCTGTTGCACAGTGCCACTCATCACAATTTGCTTTTTGCTTTTTTAAAATAATGGAGGGGGGACTGGGGAAGGATCCACCACTCAAGCCATACTGTTTGC